>NC_086353.1:17236303-17553803 GCF_036324505.1 Eleginops maclovinus
GGCAGTGTTGTCCCACAGGTCAGCGGTGAACGTGCCAATACATTCCCGGCCGTGTCTCAGGCGCGGTCCTGTGGCGTGTTAGTGGTGGAGCGGCTAAAACACTTTTGACATTTGTTTTTGTGACTCTCTAAATATTACTCTCGGCGCTGTGTTGATATGATTGACAAGGTTTAAGGTAATTTGGGAGTTTGAGCTTTATCTGAGCTAACTTGTAAATGTTAGTGTTTGCATGAAATACAGACTTATTTTTACGCAGCCAAACACCTCATCAGAGAAACACTATATCCATGGAGGAAAACCAAACATTGTATGTCCGGGGTGTGGAGCGCAAAGCAAAGTTGAGCTTCACTGTCAGGCACTGTGTTCAATCAATAAAAATCTGAAAAAACACACATCTGTTTGCAGCCTAAAGAAATAGTACTGTGGTCCATTTTAATCCCCATAAGTGAATACTGAAATGATTAAATTAAATCAGTTGACTTGTGGATAGTCCTTTATCTAAAAGTTTTTGTTAAGAGATGTCACATTGTGTCATCTTCAACACATGGTTTTGCTCACACAATTTAACACAATAAATGTATGTGTAAAAAGAAAACGGTGCAAAAGATAATTTGATGTTTGTCTCGTTTACATTGTATCTCCTCACTGTTAACGGCACTTATACTGGACACTTGCCCACAGTTAACACCCTCTCAGGTTAACAGTTTACATTAGGACTCTGAGCTGCAAGGACTGTCTCAGCACGCCGCCATCCTAGGGCCAGGTAAACTGCATGGGAGGAGTTTTACTGTGTCTTTAGCACTGTATGGCTTTATTACTGGAGTTAGTCGCAGGGGCTGCAAATGGGGTGGGGGGGTTGAATCACCTCCAGCAGTTCTGATAGGGAAGGCGAAACGTTCTGGCATGACGACTGGTTTTACTTCAGCAGCTGCTGAATTCAATGCAGCAGAACGAAGGGAAACGAGACAAAAACATGCATAATTGCACACACACACACACACACACACACACACACACACACACACACACACACACACACACACACACACACACACACACACACACACACACACACACACACACACACACACACACACACACACACACACACACTCACACACATACACTCACACACACACATGTACAGACATGTTAACACATTTATACACACACACACATGCACATACTAAAGTACCTGCACAGCAACATCTGTTTCCTTTTACATTATTAAAAATGTTTTACTCCATACAAGCTCTCCATCAAATCATTAGGATGAGTTAGTGCTGAACAAACATGTGAGAACTTCCATCTGTTCCTGAAAGATTTTATTTATAACACATCTGTAGACAACACACTCCACCAGGATGGCATCTAAAAAATCTGATCTTAGTGTAAGGAAAAATCCTCACCGTTTCTTGAATTCAATCTGAAATGTTAGGTAAGTCCCATGGCCCTTCAGCTTTAATATGCCTACCAAACATATTAATTTGCAAACTTATTTATATAATGTGTCAGTTATATGAGCAGGTCTATAAAGTTTATTTGTAAGAAACCTACTTTACATAATAAAGTCTCTACTTAACATTGTCATGGTGGCCAGAAAAAAACCTCCTTGTTAGTCACTTTTGGTTGCCAATATTTTATGAAATGTTCTTTTTGTATAGGGACATCTGGATAAGGTTTCCAAAAAATATAATTTATTCTATAGTCACCGACTTGTAAAACATGTTTTCTTTTACATCCCTTTGAATTTGATTTGACATATGCCATTTGATGCTGTGGAGAAATCCAACAGCATCTGGAGAAGCTTCCTCTTCAATAATCAGATTACTTAACACAGCTTCCCCTATTCTCATTTTACTGACACAATTGGCAAGTCTTTACAGTCCTTCAATAGATTAATCAAAGATCAGACAGTAAAACTGACATGAAATCCAAAGGAGCCAAATAGAGACACGAACCAGGCATCAGGGACGGGGAGTCATCAAGTGTGGAAAAAATAGGGGAGAAAAAAAGGAGAAGAAGCAGCTTGCCTTTAAAAAGAGCAATAAACAAACAACAATATCAGCAGGGAGCACTGGCTCTGTGTGTGTGTGTGTGTGTGTGTGTGTGTGTGTGTGTGTGTGTGTGTGTGTGTGTGTGTGTGTGTGTGTGTGTGTGTGTGTGTGTGTGTGTGTGTGTGTGTGTGTGTCTGTGTGTGTCTGTGTGTGTTGTTGTTGTATCTATGAATGTGACAGGTGGCTAGAAAAGGAACAGAAAATGGAAAAGGACAAAAAAAACGACATTGACAAAGACGATAAAATAGAAAAAAAATCTGAAAGAATTAAAAAAAATTAGAACTCCACTCAGACTCTCTCCTTGACTCCCAGCCAACACATTTACAATCGAGGAAGTCTTTCTCGACTTGCTGCTGCTCCCTTCCCCTCCTCCCCCTCCTCTCATGCTGGGACCCCCCTCCCTCCTGAGAAAGTGGGACTCCCACTCCCTCCCTCCCCACTCTCCCTCTCACTCTCTCTCTCTCCCTTGTGAGGATTTAACACAGTGCAGAGCAGAGCTGGCAGTCACTGTTGCGCCTGGATTGTAGCAGAGAGAGAGAGCCTCCGTCGAACCTGTTAGCCCCCCGCCATGGATGTCAAGCTGCTGGCTCTGATGGCTCTGCTGGCCGTGGCCACACAAGTACCAACCTACAATGGTGAGTCCAGCAGAGACTTCATAACACTGCAGACACTTTGAATGCTGCAGAGAAAATGTTAGTTTGAGGGTTTTTACTGATTCTTGATTGAAGAAAGGT
This sequence comes from Eleginops maclovinus, assembly GCF_036324505.1. Classification (NCBI taxonomy): domain Eukaryota; kingdom Metazoa; phylum Chordata; class Actinopteri; order Perciformes; family Eleginopidae; genus Eleginops; species Eleginops maclovinus. Next base: position 17,239,095 of record NC_086353.1, read on the forward strand.
TGCTACATGAGATGCGTGAGATATTTGAACATTGAGTTGTTATCATTTTGATTATTTTAATCTTAGCCATAAGGAACTAAAAATGTGGATTAATTGGATTTGAGAAAATCAGCAAGTGCCTCAATCCAACATACTTTTTTTTATCATAATCACAGCTCATCTCCTGAGATTGTTGGTTGTGTTTTGTCAGTTTTAATTCACCTGAGTTTTTGTTTGAAGGTTTGGTGATTGGTTTTTATTTCTTGCAGAGGAGAAAGATACCTTTTAAACAAATCTCTGGTTGCAATTGTGGCTGTTAAACTCAAGCACTTTGATATCCTTCTTTGATTTAATGTTGATCTCATGGAATAATAGTTCCCAGAAAGTAGACATCTACTCCAAAATATATATATCAACAAGTTATTTGTATTGAAGAACAAAAACAATTAGTGACATTTAACAATAGGTCGATTCACAGAAAACTTATCTGCAAATATTTTGAGACTTGGTTGATTGTTTAAGCCATGTTTTGAGGACAAGTGCAGAAAATGTTTATACTTTTCAAATGTGTTTTCTGCTGAGTTGTTATCTTATATATATCACATATCACATAACATTTTCTATGACAGCAAAAAGACAACTTTGGATTTTAGACTGCAACCTGAAGATGTAAATGTATTTATTAGGAAATTCTGAACTGAACCAAGAACATTAGTTGTGAATTTACTCAGCTCATTAATTAATAATAAAAATAGTTGTTTAATAAAGCTCTTTATTAGTGGTACAGATGTTACAATACAACATGTTGACTGTAATATGTAATCTAAATTGCTGCAGCTTGATGTAACCTTTGGGGATTTATTTTATTGTTAAAATGAGCAATGGATCAGTTTATAAATGTTCCAGTAAGGAGTGCGACAGAAGGAGTGCAGTTTCCACAGTGACCCCTCATGAATCCCCCCACATGTTAACCTTGGCTGGAGATACCCCGGGTGTTGTTGAGGCGCCTGGCCTGCGTTATGCTAAGCTTGTTTTTTCGGCCCCAGTAAGACCCCTGATTGCATATTAAAGAGTTAGCTCTAAATGTGTGTATTTGTCTTTTCCCTTTGCTTTCTTTTAATTAGTTTCTAATTAGGGATAAACAATGCGGCGGTGATAGCTGTGGATGCTCGCTTCTGGCCGTGGTGCTGCATGCTGCATAATGATCCCTTACTTTGCATGAGAAAAGACCCTAAATGGGTGTGAGTCATTAGGCTGATATTACTGAAGGACTTAACCATTTGTGGCAGGACATTTGGTTAAAATCATGCATTTCAATAGGAACATGTTGAACCCAGAACAAAGGTCTATAAGTTACACGTGATGCACTTAATTCAATTAATATGTGTTTATCTTGGCAGGAACGGTACAAAGAAGTTGTTGAAAAATCAGCATCTGCTCTGTGACCTTTTGTTACAATTTCTTAACAGACACTATGCAGCCAAAATGAAGCTTTTAAACCATTTGTAATCAGTCAATGGAGGAAAGCACTTTACAGCATGTTTAGGATGGAGTCCAAATTTCAAGTTTTACACAGGGTGTTTCTCTTCATCTTTGCATTCACATTTGAACAATCATCCCTACTTAACAACTTTCTAAATCTGTTTTAGAAAGGCATATTAGTAGAAAACGCCTTTGTAATTGCATGTTCTTGGATTTATCAGCATGCATCTGTGGTCCTCTGGCCCCACACAGGCCTCCATAGAGGTCCAAGGGTGATTTGTAATCATTTTGAGAATGTACTTGAGGTGATTTCCTCAGAGGCTGTTGATGGCGTCTGAGCCGGAGAGTGCTTTTTCATAAAAGGGACAAATATTGGAGATTGAATGACGAGGACCCTTCTCCTTCAGAGAAGTCCATCTGAAAGCTCCGGGAGTGAAAAGCTGAATTTCTGCTTGTGTGTGTGTGTGTGTGTGTGTGTATGTGTGTGTGTGAGTGTGAGTGTGAGTGGCCCGAAAAGGGCTAATCTCTTTTTAATGAACCTGTTGTTCAGAGCAATAGCAGGTAAACTCATACGTTCCTATACTTTGTACAGTGGATTAAACATGCTTTTAATTGTCTGCTGGGGGAACTGATGCATTTAATCACAAGTGAAATACAGTTGAAGCTACTGTGGCTGAGGATTTGTATTTTAATTTTACTTGATCCAAATATTGAAATCCTCATACGAACCTAAACGACCCTTTCTTCACAAACCCCTCTAAGCAAAGATCAAGCATTTTCCTTCCTCAACTTATTAAATTATCAAAACCTTTAGCAGTTTATTTAAACCAATAACAGATACAACCTGAAACAGCAACTGATTGTATGAGCGTGTGTGTGAATGTGAACTTTGTCCTAAGTTTATAACCAAATAGAGTAAATCAAATTGACTTTTTTCACTAAAAAAGCTTCTATGCCCTATTTAGTGTATCTTCTAAGTGTGTCCTATGGTCTTGTTTTAACTGCATAGTTTCATCACTTTTTTTTACCAGCAGGAATGTTAATTTGTAATTCTGCTTGATGTGTGTGTCTGCAGCGAAGCCCATCAGTCTGGTGGAGCGGTGTTGGTGTCGTTCAACCCTCAACACAGTTCCTCAGCGCTCCATCAAAGAGCTGAAGTTCCTCCACACACCCAACTGCCCCTTCCAAGTCATGTAAGTGAACGAGTACAAGAGATTGTGCTGAATAACTTGAAGAAATGTATTTTGTGATTGTTTAAATGTTTGCTGCATAGATCCTTCAGCCATAGACATCCTAATTAAATGTGAACTAAAGCATATTTTTATATGATATGGTATACAGTAGGTCTATTAAAGTGTTGGGCCTATTGATTCATAAATTATTGTGAGCAAAATAACATCCAATAACAATCTAATTTAAAAAATAAGGATAATGAAAAAACTTTACAGTCACTCATTTTGCAAAGACATTGTAAAAAAGAAGATTTTAGGGCAGCAAGTTTCAATGATCAACAAAATGTGCTTAAACTAGAGAGCCATCAAAACGTATCATATATCAGTGAAACACCACTGCAGTGTTTGTGCCATCATGCCTCGAAATAAGATAACATTATTTACTGTGAGTCTCTAAATTGTATATGGTACATGCTTACAATAAATGTGTTGAATGAAAAGCACTGAAAAACCACCTATGCTTTATTTAAAATAGATTATGATAATGCCACCTTTTCAGTCTGTGTCTCATCTAATCCTTAAAACAGGCCCAGTGCTTCAGAATCATTATTTTTGGTGTGGCTTTTTACTTTCTATTTCTGTCACATTTCACCAATTGGTAGGCTATGTCTAAAAAAAAAGTACTACTACACTACTTGGCCCAAACAGTGTTGACAGATTGAGAGAGGATGGTGTTAATATCCTCCTATTTTCTCCCTAATGAGAGGCCAGAGTTAAAAACAACACGATCCTCTCACAAAGAGGAAAGCGGTGACTGCCGGATGGGGCCTTATATGTTTAGCAAAGGAAGCAATAATTAAGGGTCAAAGTGATTACCTTTGTATTTCTGCTGACCCCCTGTGTCCCTTTTCCCCTTTTTTTATTCAATTCCCACATCAAACTGCCCAGCTACATTGAGCTTAATGTCACTCGACTGGAACACATTAACCAAAAACCCTCATTCATTTGTTTGCTATAGAAAACATGACGGCAGAAGCCTCAAAGCCAAAAGGCTAAAAGGCTGTGGGGCTTCGGCCAGAAAGGGAGGGGGGCTAATGACTTTTAGAAGGGGTGAGGGAATGGCAAAAGGTCAGAGAGGACACACAGCGCTCCGGCCGGGACACAAACTCACCCTCCCTTCCTCCAGAAAAGAGTCAAGAAGTCATTGAGTTGCTTCCATATCTCTTTTGAGGCAGATGAAAGAAAGCTGGCCACACGATACCCTTTTCGCCCCCCTCTGCCCTGTATCCTACCGTGCCCCTCATCCTCCTGCCCTCCGTGTCCCAGCATGCTGTTGTTTTTAACTTGCTGTGAAGTAATTACTACCTGCTGCTTGGGGAACTCCGGCCCTCAAATTCCAGCCAAGTCAATTAAGGTTTATGCTCTCGGTTGGTCATCCAGACAAGCAGACAGATAAACAGGATGAAGGGAGATACATCAAAACAGCACTGAGCTCCTGAGCGGATGAGCTAATAAAATAAAAGAGGATGGGGGAGGAGGGGACATCCCTGGAGGAAAGCAAACACAGATCCAGTTACTGAGCTGTTTGGCTTCCCAGCTCACATGGATTGATGATCCTAAACCACTCCTTTAAGTTTAGAGGCCATTTGCTCATTTGCGTGCATCTAAATGGGGCGAGGAATAAGGGAGGTGGCATATTAAAAGGGTGGGGGTTCAAATTGAATCAGAAAGCAGTGAAAAGGGAGCACAGAGGAATGTGTTGAATTTGCAGAGCCGTGTGATGGAGAGATGGTGGGAGGAGAGAGGGAGCAGTGAGGCAGACACCTCTGCAGTCGTTAACTCTCATACACAACCTATTGCCACCGAGGTGTGAGATCATGTTTGGATGGGGGTCGGGACCCCGCTGCCTGTCACTCTGATTGCCCCAACCCTTCCTGATAACAGAACAGAACAGAATCCTCTCCTAAATATTTGGCTCTACTCTCCATCAACACGTCACTCATCACTCAAAGGAACACACACTCCCTATTCATCACAGAGTGGGATTGTTCAGAAGTCCCACCTGATTCAGCCTTATGCTGCAAATCAAGCAACATCTGACTTTAATATCCAATTATTGGAGAAAAAATGGTGTTTTATAGAAGTAAAAAGGAGATGAGACATTTTTAAGATGCATTTTTGTTTAATACTTTCTTGCAACAAGCTGTCAAAAAGAATTTCCTTTTTTATTTTCTTTAAACAAAAATTCATGACAAATCAGATGTTTTTCCTTTTCCATTTAATTAAACCAATCAGTGGTAGAGAACTTAAAAAACAAAGCCGTCTTTTAGTATTTAGTATTGTTTCACCAGTAAACCCTCATTGAAATTAAGATACGCAGCAGTCACAGATTCACATCATATGACAAATAAAGTTGAACAATACAATTCTATAATATTATTATCACAATATTTCATTCTACAATAAAAAATAATAGATCCTCCATATTCCCATGGCAGAAATTCTCCCTAAAATGTCAAATTTTTTCTTTTAATTTAACATTCAGTGACTTTTCAGCATCCTAAAATAATTGTATACTGGTAAAATAATGTCTGAAACAATATGTGTCCCCATAATGATTATAGTATTAAAGTCAGAATCCCTCATGTCTTAAACCAGCCCCACATTAATCTGTGGCTAGAGAGGTTGTGTGTGCAGAGTAAAGGCAGCTTTACCGGCCACACATTACGCAGTGAGCCTCGCCTCCAGCTGTCTCTGAGTGGAAACTGAGAGTGGTGATTTTTCACCGCAGACCGGAGAGTGACAGCCTGTTATGTGCAGTAATCCTCCACTTTTCAACTTGGATGTGTTGTTGGAGGTGCTGAGGTCTTTAGAGCTTAGCAGAGGTGTTTGTGAGTTTAGCCTTCAGAAACCATTTCAGATATTATTCTGACATATTGGGCTTGTTTCAATATCGAGGTGGTGTGATTTATTAAGGAACTGAACATAAAGAGCAGGTAAAATGGAAAATAGTCAACCATTTCAAATATAATGTTTTGTAGTAATATTATTAAACCTTTTTTACATATTTGATGGAAGCTACTGAGCTAAACATGCAAACCACCTGTGTGGTCCTAAGAGGGGGAATGTTTAAAATACAACCCAAGAAGCTAGAACCAATTAACGTACTTGAATGAGTGTTTTAGGGATGAGACTACTGGGAGGTCTTATTACACTTATTACACAGCTAATAAAATAGATACAATCTCTGTACTGTACACCATCACTGGATGTTCTGCTACAAAGGAAGCCCCCGGGTGAAAATATTCTACAGTAAATGTCCTTTAACCACATTTATTTCATGTGAGTTTGGATGTGGCGTTTAATCCCTCAAATGTTTCCTCCCATAGTGCCAAGCTGAAGAGCAACAGGGAAGTTTGCATCAACCCGGAGACCAAGTGGCTGCAGCAGTACTTAAAGAACGCCATTAACAAGTAAGAAAAGAAACAACTCACTCTCTTGCAACGTACAGGAACAAGCCTCGCTATCAGAGACAGAAATGAAATACGGCTCTCTTCTCTGCTGAGCTTAGAGGAAGAAACAATCCATTGTTACAAATGGTAATTTTTCAGTTTCCCGCCGACAATTACTCGGTGAAATCAATGACATGGTTTATGCAAGCAGCAGAGTTATTATCTGTGAGCCCTAAGAGAGATAAGTGACAAATCTGCCACTGGTATGTCTGCTTTTTGTCTGTCTATTTTTTCTCATAAACATGTTTTCGTGACTTCAGAAGACTGCAAAGGAATCAAAAGTTCACCATTGTACCCTCTTTGCTTCTTCACAACTCACATAAAATCATGTGTTTGTTCACTTTTTCCACCATATTATCATCACTATTTGCACATTAGACGCAGAGTTGTCCTGGTTGGGTGCAGCATTATGTGTAAAACTATTCATAGTAAAAACTGCTGCAGCTCATTCAGTTTTTAATGAGCTATGCGGTTAAAATGTGTGCATTCCTCATTAAAAAAAAATCCCAACATGTCTGGTGGTGGTTAACGACAGGCTGCATGTCTGCTTCTTAAAAGCACTTGAAGCACAACGTAAAAACAAACAATAAACTAATTTCTGAGGATTAAAAACATACTATTAATGAATACAGAAGCCCTTAAAAAATGAAGAATGCTTCTGGCACATACACATACTGTGCTTAGAACGTAACTATTAAGCAAAAAGTGTGACAAATAGGCCTCGTTTAAGCTTTTGGCATTATGAGCTTACGCAATGAGGTGTTTCATTCAGCAAACATATTAAAATGACAAAAGAGAACATATAGAGTTCATCCTCAGAAGGGAAAAAAGTGCTTACCCTGATCATGAGAGGAGTCGTGAATAAGAGAGTGTGTGTGTGTGTGTGGGAATGCAGTCTCCTGTCTGCTCTTCGTCAGCATCACCCTTTTTCATGTTGGGTTACAGTTACATATACTGTAAATCATAATGTACGCTTTGATGTAACCTTTCAAAACTGTTTGCCCACACCTGAGGCCCCAAACATGTCAATGACCCCTAGAAATTATATGAACATTTGCTGCAAAAATGTTTCCAGTTCTGAAAGTGCTACGTTTATATACTGCTTGCAAGTAAAAGGAAGTAGGCTGACTAGTTGTTTTAAGTGGTTTCAGTCTGAAAGAAGGCATGTTAAGGAAGCTAAATAATCAATGCATGAACATTTAAGAATCTTGCAAAACAACAGAAACAATTTCCTTTTTGTCTTTTCTCATATATAACCAATTTATCCTCCTCTGTCTTTCTCCAGGGTGAAGAAATCTAGAAGACGCAATTCCAAGAAAATCTAAACACAAGGACGCGTATAGGTCTTTAGGCCTGGCATCCCTGGGTGGAACCTGTATACCTCCCTGTCACTGCTATGGATGTATCCAAACACGCTGTATGTATCCGTCCACCTCTCTGGACCGCTTGCAAAACCAGCACTTCCCAGCCAGACCGTGCAGTCCCCAGCACTGCCACTGCCCCCCTCGGCACACCCACGCAGTCACCTAGACTCTCCATGTTAGCACCGAGTGCCATTATACCTCAAGTAACGGGATAGAGAGCACAATTGTGTTTGAATGTGCAACATATTAACTAACTGAGTGTGTCTGTATTTAGTATTTTCTTACTTCGCAAAAAGATAAACAATTTGAGCTTTTTGCCTCAAAATGCTTTGTTTTTGTCATGTCAGACAGAAACATTCACATCAGTCTTCCAGAAGGAATTACAATTGGGATTATGTTGGCTGGTTATGTCTTATTAATTATACAGACACCAAAGGGTCAATTTTTTTCACAGTCATGTCTCCTTTTTAAACCATTCTTTAAATGGTCCCCCATGGACGCTCTCACACGCTGCCTAAAAACAAGCACTGACCTTGTTGTGCTATATATTCCATATGACGGGGGTTGGAGCCATAGGTATAATTATATTTCACTGTTTTATTTTATGCAAGATTTATGATGGGTTGTTGTGACCTCTATGTCTTATATGAAACACAAATATGCTTTTTCACCACCACAAAGTGCTGTCGTTGGAGTAGAAGCTGATGTTGTGCTCAAGCCATACTCTACTGTTTTAAACTTTACAATTAATACCTATCAATGCAGCTTTTTTGTTATTGAACATATCATTTAACAGAGACCAAATATTTAAAAAACAGCAAAACATGCGACATGAAGAAACCTGTGAACCTCAAAAAGCATGGCCATCTAAGTCATTATATCAATATAAAGATTGTCATAACTTTTTCTACACCTTATCAAATGGTTTTTAGTTAAATGTATAAAATGACAATGGAGCATACCACAGCAGTATTTCCATACCAGCACCTGTCCTTGGTAGGAATGGAGAGCTTATTAATGGTCGGCCGATTGATAAATGTCAGAATGGGAATGCTCACGGTGGCAAAAAGGAAGTGTTTGATGATCATTTATATATATGTATTTGAGCCACTTTATTATCAGATGTCTTTTTTAAATGTAATTGTTTTATTTTTATATTGTGTGTAATCTTACTAAATGCTATTTTAATGCAATGTACAGTAGGCAGTAGCTACTTAACGAAGGCTAGTCCTTAAAATCGGAGATACAGTGTTAAACATATTTTTTAAGGTTTTAGGCAATAATTCCTAAAGTTATACCGATGTTACTATACAGTTTGAAACACAAAAATACTATCTTTAATATTTGTTTACAATGTGGATCAAATAATTAGCAAAAATACCATATATCCCTCTCCTGATTTTTTTTGTTCTCCATTTCCTTATTAACCAATCTGTTATGTAATAGCCGTGAGCTGAATAAAGCTCAACTCAGAGTGATTGAAAACAAAAAGCCACTGTCCTTGTGTTACATGAGTCAGGAAGTGATTCAACCCACCGGTCGCCCCCCTGAACAATTTGATTTTATTTTAATAGATTTACTGAGGTTGATGAATGATGTGACAATAGGGCCACCGAGCCAAAACAGAACAAAACATTTAAGTTGAAATGCAAGCGACCGACATGTGCTTCCAATCTGGACACTCCCCGCTCCCCATGGGCTTTCTTTCCCCTTTCACTCAACTGCTGCCATGCCGAACATTTCCCCCCCTAAAACTGTAATTTAAGTCCTGTTGGTTTTGGTCATTTTTCTGGTCTTTGTTTAGTTTTTTCAGGTCTATTTGCTGTGAGTGCCTGATCACAGGTGATACTCATACCTTTTGCAGCTAATGGTGCAATAATTAGTGTAATTCAATTCCCATTATTGTAATAGGAGGTAACGGACTTTCTATATTATTATACCCATTTGTTTAAACACATTGCATTATAAGATAACACTGTTCCACTGATATGCAATGATAAACGTCAGATTTTATTCATTGTGCAATTTCTGGACAAAACACCATCCATTATCAAATTACTTTATTAACCGTAGAGTTATATCTAGAAAGATTATTGTGTTACTTTTTAAACTTCAATCTTTTTAATCTACTTTGTGATTATTATCTCGATAACAGGAGAAGGACATTGCATTACAGTACATGTGGAAACACTTTATTAACCACACTGTTAGGATTTGTTTTTAACATGTGTTTAGTGTTATTAATAAGACTATAAGTGCTTTCATGTTTAGTATGGTGGCCCCACATATTCAATGCGATTATAGAGTCAAATACATCTTCATCACTGTGCAAAAGGAGCTTTTAAATAAGTGTGTGTGTGTGTATTATTTGAACCAAAATACACAATCAGGTTCACATCTACTGAACTATGGTGCATTAAATATCAAAGTGGGTGCATGTGTTCCACTTTTGACCACGAGAGAATGTGAAATATTTCTTTTGAGGCAGCTTCTGACACGTGTTCTTTTTGTGAGATTTAATGGAGTGTTATTCTCTGTATTGTCACTGTTTGTAAACTGAGAGGCAGTATTTTAGCTATGATACTCAAGCCCTTTTTCAATAAACTCATATGAAGTAAAATCAGTTACACGTCTGCGTTTTCATTCATTCAAAGCAAAATTATGGGGAAATTTTCCAACAAATTCACAGAATAACATCCTGGACAGAATCTCGCAAAATGTTTTATGGCTGAACTTTTCCTCTAGCCATTGCCATTTCAATCACATAACATTTTACACAGATGAGCACAATCTCTTTATGCCGACAACCTCTTCTTATTCCTAACAAATCTAACTCATTGTTTTCCCCCGTTATTTCACTGTGTCAAGGATTCTCGTCTTTAGCATGTTAAATGGTAAATGGTACATTTGTGCTTTATACAGTCTTTACAACCCTTTAAAGCGCTTTAATTTCAGAAGTTATCATTCACTCATTTTCACCCCATTCATACAGAGCAATGTGTATTTGTACACAGCTAACATTGCCATCGAGCAACTTGGAGTTATCTATCTTACCCAAGGATAAATGGTAAATGGACTGCACTTGTATAGTGCTTTATCAGGTCTTTTCAACTCCCTCAAAGTGCTTTTATATACTACAAGTCATTCATCCTTTCTCACCTCATTCATGCAGAGCAGTACCATTTGCTCTAGGGAAGCTAACATTTCTACACATTCACACCCCTTTGGCTATGCCATCGGGAGCAACTCAGGTTTACCTATCTTACCCAAGGATACATCGACATGACATTGACTGCACTGCAAGGGATGAGACGGAACCCACAACATCCGATTGAAAGACGACCGCACTACCTCCCACTTTGATTTGAAGTCAATTTTAGTTATTTATAGCCCAATGTCACACATTTGCCTCAATGGGGTTTACAACATCAACAGCATGCAAAACCCACTGCTTCCGTGCAAATTAATAGTATGACTTGTTTGCAATGTGGAGGCTTGAATTTCAAATAATTACCTATAACAGGTAAGAGAGCGTTGGTCATAATGGGTTCAGCACTATGAGCAGCGAGCAATTTCACAATAGAGGGAGTCATTTAGTTTATTAGTAATACTTATTCACTGAGTGCAGTTTGTAGGTGGACATTACCAGCAAAAGATATTTCTATCTTTCAAGAACTGTCATGAGAAGTTACATATTCATTTTGATGGTAATACAAAATGACTGTACACCGCCAGACAGGTAGGATAATTTATACATGCCAACTCTCATTCCAAAAGGAGAAATTAAACACAAGGGAACAGACTTCCTCCTCTAGGTTCACCACAATAATCCAGTTTAAACTGAAAGCCATCACCAGGTCAAATCCTCAAACAAACAGTCTTGCCTTGCAGAGGAATCGCTACTTTGAGGCTTGATGAATAATTCAAAAGGACTCCCTACCTTAGAAATGTAACCCTTTTCCAAAAATATTTAGGCACATGTAATGACCTTTAAAATCCCTGTCTGATAGTCTAGCACCTGAGGTTTCAGAAGTATTCATTTGTGCTGGTTCATTACTCGTCCACAGCACCAGGGAGCCCATGTAGAGTTATAAAACTGTCAGCCCCAATAAAGTTGAACTACGAAGAGCAGATTAATTTCATGGTACAGCTTCTACCTCTGACCTGTGTGTAGATATATACGAGGAACATGAGACAGGTTTTGGAAGTGGACCAAGCAGTTTAAAGGGCGAGAGTTGCATATTTGGGCCTTTTGGGCACATTCAGGAATGATTATGGGATTTCTTTACTGTGCTTCTATATCTATATGTATTTTTATTGCCAGTCTCTCTGATCCAGCTCAGCAAAGGATTTACAACAAGAGAGAGAGGCCTCAGGTCAGTTAAAAATATTCTTGGTAAAACCAGATAAAATATTACAAACCAGTTGTGACTAATAAAATAAGTCCAGTGAGAACTGCAGTCCAAATCCGTTGTACACTGTCCAGTGAGAACTATAAAAGCACAGAATAATGAAGAGTCATATGAAGAGAAGAAGCAGTAGAGCAAATGTTGACACAAAATTTACGAGATAACTGGACCTCACACAAACAGAGACAGCAAAGGGTGAAATGGTGCATGCTGCACACTAATTCTAGTAGCATAAGAGGTCATACTGTGTGTGCTGTCATTTAGCATATAAAGGTTGAAAGATGATGCAGTAACTCTTTGGCTGATCAGAAACATGATGGGTAATTCTTCATTCACTCATTTCTCATTCAAATCAAATCACTGGTGTTGAACTTATCGACTCTCACTGACTGAGAGTTAACTTTTAAGCCAAGCACAGGGGTTGTCATTTTACTTTTGACTAATAAGAATGCAATGTCATGATGATGAAATTTTGATAAACAAGCATTGGGTTGAAAAAAGAAAGTGGCATAATCTGGTATCAGGAATAAGACTCTATAGCCATGCCAGGGCCAGCAGTCTGACCATGCTAACATTAATGACAGGTTTTTGCGACAAGGGGACTTTAAACTTGGACTCCACTGTTTGATTTTGCTACTATACTCCTGTCCTAATGGTCTTTTTAACACAGACAATATTACAATGTTCTATGAATCTACATTCATATTGAATGAAGTAGTAACCACAAAAAATGGTTCCCTAAGCACACAGCAGCCTTCAACTCAAATCACCTGAGACAGAGAACATAACCAGGTCGGACAACAAACTGCCCAGCTGATTTGGTCTTGGAGGTTGTGGGTAATCCAGTGTGATTTGAGGCTGTCGAGCAGACATCTTTGAACAACTAAACACCAGCCGGCTAAATTGATGTTAATAGGAAACATGTTGGCTGAACATGTGGCAAAACCACACAAGGTAGTGTGTGTGTGTGTGTGTGTGTGTGTGTGTGTGTGTCAAAATCATAGTTGAATTCCTTTGGTTTCCTGAAGAGTCACAGTGCAAAGAAAACCAGGGGAATGAGATGCTAACATGATGTTTCCTGGTGAGGATTTGTGAACATGGATCTAAGCCTGAAAGATCAAGTGACCACACACACACACACACACACACACACACACACACACACACACACACACACACACACACACACACACACACACCACAACTAAGCACCATTAAAAACATTCAGAAATGTGTGGTCAACCTTTCGTTATGGCTGCTGGCCTTTAGTAAAAAGGAAAATTGTTAACACACGTATGCAGGAGCATCAAAATATGTAGATGCACGTTTCTGTGTAATGTGAAAATTAAAAGTGTCACCCATCACATTTAAATGGATCAGAAAACTCAAAATGAGAAGAAAAAAGCCTTCATGATAATTTGGCTAATACAAATGTTGAACAGTGGTCTTTTTTAACGTTAACGGTCTTTTATAGCCTCTGGGAGAAACTCTAATCTTTCCATGGCTGATCCATCAATTTACTTATTTGTAGGTTTAAGTACAAACAGTAAATGAGAACGGCCCGTATGGACAGAGATTAACAGCTATGGAGGCTTGACATAATGTAAAACTTTAATCAGCCACTGAGTTTTCCCATAAGGCATTGCAGGATGTGAATGCACAATGAAGTATATGAAGCCAGCACACCTGATTAACCTCACCCAGAACTTGACCGCTCAGTGATTCCTCCAGCAACATGTGTTAGAGTCCCTCAACTCTCTGACTGTGTGGTGACCCCTCCAAATAAATGCAAGCCGTGGTTACCCCCCAAAAGACATTCAGCTCCAGGGCCTTTACACACACACACACTATCAACAATCGTCATCAACAAACACAGGGTCAAAAAGACGGCCGAGGTTTGAGCCGAAGTGATCGCTCTTTTTATATGAAAGAGGAGAGTCCAAGGCAGTGCCGTTGTTGAGGGAGAAAAATTAGCATGAAGGGTTCACAATTCACAGAAACCACATATCCCACAAGACACTTCTTCTCTATCAAACTGACAGCTGTTAGCGTAAACAGCTCTGGGGGGTTGGAATGTTCTCTGATCTATCATGGCCGAGCGTTGTGTCCCTAACCTTGCAGCGAAGAAAGGGTCATTGGTAACTGGAAAAAGGTTGATCACTGTTTCCAGACAGGGCAGGCGCTTCCTTTGGAGGGTGGAAAAGAGTTTCATTTAGAATTTCATTATTTATCAGCATTGAGCCCCAACTGTTCCATAGCAAAGAGAGGAATGTAATACATCTTTGTTTATTAGCGTTTTCTGAGGAAAAAAAGTCTGAGGAAAAAGGGGATGTCATCCTTCACAGCTCATTTGTGAAGACGTCACTTACAAAAGGGTCGCAATGATCCTGATTTAATGAGTCTTTCCACTGTGATGCAGAACCAAGCGGGCTGTGTCTTTGTTGCCTGGTTATCAGACTCCTCTGCTGGCATTTAACAGACAAGCATCATTAACTTAGCCGAGAGTTGACTTCCCAGCTATTTCCTTTTGTAAGGCAGACATGCCCTGCAGGCAATACTGAACCACTTTGATTCCACTGTAATAGAGGGAATACAGTTTTACATTGTATTCACTATTGAAGGTGCCAACAGAAGAATATTGACAGATAATCATATCATGCATTGGTTTATACAGATACTAACGCAAACACAATAATCATTTGTGTTTTCAGCCTGAAAAACTCATGTTACAAATTCATATCTGTGATGTAGCAAGTACTAAATATTTCAGCTGATTGGATGTAACCAAGTGCATTTTCTAGAATGTACTAGCTGTGCTCAAGTATACATTTCAGCATTCTCATTTCATGCTAGTTTTATTTTACTAACTCAACTCGGCATACAAAATAGTTACAACTAGCTTCAACATTAACCAACATCTTAAATGTTACTCGCACATAATGCAGTAGTGATAACAATCCCAAATTAGAACTTTGAAATCTATTATAAAAAGTATATTATTCCACATATGAATAATTTTGATACTTAAATATTGAGTATTTCTGTTGTGAGGTCTTGAAACGTTTACAAAAAAAAAAGATCTACATACGGGAAAAAAAACTGAAACCATCAGGCCTGCATGAGCTTGGCCAGAGGTTTATCAGCAATGCAATTCCCTCTATCCTTTCACAATCTTGTTTAATATTTGCCTTTAATCAAATTGTTCACTGTTTTGATTAATAAAATAGCTATAATTATGAGGTTATGTTCCAGATAAAATCACTTTTGCATTTAAAATGTTGGCCTATGTTTTCACATAATAATAATAATAATATGAAAACCTAATTCAGGCCTCCCTAAGTATGTCACTGTTTAAATACAAGATGAAACCTGTTATGACATGAGATTTTTTACAGCATAGCTCCATGCAAGAGCATTTAAGTGCCGGGCCTTTGAAAGCAACGTTTCTCTGAAGTGTGATGAACCAGGGAGAGCCGAGTTCAGGCAAATCCGCCAACATTTCTCTGAAGCACGTCGTTATTCTCTCCCCAGGTCTGAAACAACATACATATATAAGCCACTGCTTTATCTCAACTTCCTAATTGTTTGCCATTATTCTTTTATTGTATTACTGTTTTTGCTTTCTGTTTATTCTGTTGAGATTTTTCACACATATGTAACACTTTCTGGTGATGAAGGAGACAGTGTGATTTTTCTCCATGGTGCTTAAGGAAGCCCTCCATCACGGAAGTGCTTTGGGAGACCATAACAGTGTTAACAATGACCATGCTAAAGTATTTAATCCATATATTGAGTAGAGTAGAACTGTACTGTTTAAGAGTTTCCTTTTAGTAATACAACAAAAATCTAAACCATATCCATTTTGTGTGAGCTAAAGTTTAACTGCATTGAAATGTCATTTTTTAAGTTTAAAGAAAAATGATACTGTACAAAACTTAATACAAGAATACTTGAACAATTCCCCTTAAAAAGAATCCCCAGGTAACAGTTATTTCGAAATATTATTCAACGTCAAAGCATTTAGTGGTTTGGGATAAGGTTGAATGTGGTGTGCAGCCAGTGTAAGTGAATGCTAATGTTACCAAATGGGTACCTAAAGTTATCCTGTTCCTGTAAAACCAGCCATTTGAGCAAGGTAACGACAAGCCCTGTCCCTCCTGTGCATGCAGTTTCAAGGCCTTTGGCTGAAAGTCGCTCCCAACATTTCCTTTTCAGTGTGGTTATTGGAGTTAGACATCAGATTATATTGGACTGGACTTTCGCGGCTGACCCTTGAGAGGTTACGTTTTTCTCATACCCAGTCTGGAGTCCACATTGTGCTTTACTTGGGAAAGGGGAAAATGAAATATTCACGTGTTTCATGAGTCCATTTCAAATGTATAAATGCTGGCCTCATTTTGGAGGTGTGATGTTATGTGTATGTAAACAATGTATGGACACATGGGTCAGGCAATCAGCGAGATGACTAGAACACATGTAACTAAACTCCCACTGGAGATAAATTGCAGGCAAATGACATCCCGGTACAACAGTTATTTAATCATATCAAATCAAAGCTCAACACATGTAATGCAGCGCTGAACACATGTTATAGGCTTAGTTTTAGGTCAAGACTCTGCTCTCTGGATGTTTTTATATACTGTAGAGAAATTCTCATGACTCAGTCAGGAGGTAGGGTCACAGTGTATTTGCCAAGAATTCAGATGTATTTTGACCGCTTATTCCTATGTGAACCATAATTATGCAAAAATGAATGCACAAACTTTGGATGTATTCCTCTGGTATTACTGCTCAGTTTTGACTTAATCCTAACAGGATAGCAGTAGCATCAAGTTTAGAGATACAGGCCTGTTAAATGTAAGGTCAACAGTTCAAATCCCCAGGCTGGCTGAGAAATGTGGTTGGGAGACACACTGACACTTCTCCGTTACCTCATCAACAACACTCTACATCCCCTTATGTTACCAAAGAGCCGGTCAGAGACCAAAATGTATGTTGTCAAGCGCAGCTTACAGGTGTTCATGAGCAGGGAAATCATGGTGAAGGCCTCACAAGAGAGTTTCCCCTGAATTAATAAGTTTAAGAAGGTCATGAACGTGTACCTAAAAGACTTATTTGAGTTTACTTCCCTGCACAGTCATCGGACAACAACATGTGGTAGCGGCTCCATGGTAGAGATTTGTCAGTCATAATGAGTGTGTGAATTAGCAGTAAGATTACATCCTGATAAGCCTCTGCAATCATTGTATGACTGAGTGTGTGGAAGTATTATACAAGCACTTTGAGTGGTTGCAAAACTGGGAAGGTACGATGTAAATGCAAGTCCATTGACCATTTGCCATTACCTACTTTTGTGCTTATTTCACTCGAAATGGAACTATTATTTATCTAATGAATGCTATATTGAAGAAGACCATGAACCCATAGGAAGATGTTTGCTGAGATATTCAATCGGGTCATTTTCTCATCTCATTTCACCAGTGGAGTTTCCCCCCTGCTGAATGTTGGAGAGAATACAGATTTCAAATCACATGTGTAACCATAGGTTGCCCTTTGTTACTTCCTGTGTTCATGTACTTATGAACACTGAGTGAATTTATTGCACAACTATGACACTATAACACTAAGTGACTAAAAAACGTTGAACTTAATTTTACACAGTTATTGGAAACAGCAAAGTTATTTGTGATAATTCGTGATAGATATGAGGACTGTTAGCGGTAGCACTAGCATAGCCTCCTCCTCTAGCATAGTTATGTGCTTCTTAACAGCTACTGCTATCTCTTCTTTTTACTTCACTCCATGCTCAAGATGATGTTCATCTACTGCCGGACAATGGGCACTAACCCAGCTCCATTATACAGCAATAGAGGTTCAAATCTAAATATTCTCTGGCAATAATGTTGCCTTTTTGGCTTTGCAGCAACAATGCAGAGGCACCTCCTTACATGGCAGTTGAGAAATGCTTGCTATAAATAAAGAAGAGCTTTTCCCTCCATCAATCATGACAAAATGTCTTTCAACTGATGGCTGAAAGCTTTAAATTTAAATTGTAAAACTGATAACAAGTTAAATACATCGACCGCTGACCCTAGTTGCTCCATTTTGATAAATAACAAAGATATTCTCAGCAGCACACTTTTTGACCACAAGGACCAATTAAAAAACACACACACACACACACACACACACATGCAAGCCAGGATACACCAACAAATACACAGAGGCATCATTTTGGGGTGCAGAGTTTATTACTTCACAGTTAGTAAACACCTAACTTTAAGTGCTCTCTACGGGTGATAAGTTAAAATATAACGGTACATAAAAAAAAGAGCTGAGCCGTCACTACCCGCTGTGGAGGGACAGGTCATATGATTTGACAGCCAGAGAGAGATGTCATGTAGGTCAGAGGTTGTGGAACTACCTTGGGTGGCATAGTTTAGCTTTCCCCAGCAAAATCCTCCCTTAGGGAGCCATGAGGAGACTTATAATAGATGTGAATCTGTCGGTGCTCCGCTGTGACTTCAAATCTACACACTATTCCCTTGCTAGACATCATGGTGCCCTGGGAAAAAGCTGGTGAGAGATTTGAATGTGTGTGTATAGATTTAGAGCAGAGAACGGCTGCGTGTGACAAAATCAAATTTACATGTTTTCCATACCAAACATATCCATCAAATACTCCACCCTCCCATTCTCTGATTTATTGGTAGTTGATAAAAAAGAAAACATTAATTATTGTCCGGTTGACAAGTTCCAAGCTTACTGCTTCTGTTCAGATGAGAATCAGTCATACTGCCCCTCCCGTTACTGGAAAGAACCCAGACATTTTAATGATGTTACATTAAAAATATTTGTCACAGCCAAATAGTGAAAAATTGACCAGCAATCAGCGAGGTTTGAAAAGTACTTGAGCAAAACATTAAGAGACCACTTCAGCATTATCGGTTTCTCTTGTTTTCTTTTTTATAGGTATGTCTTTTGACTACTGGCAATTTTTCTCTGTTTTGGAATTCAACACACACTGGAATGGCTGCCATACATGTAGAGATAAAGATTTAAGAAAAAATTGGAGTGTTCTCTTATTTTTGTCCGCGGCTGTATAAACGTTACACAAGATGATAACCAAAAAGTGCGTGTATGATTCCTTATAACAAATAATCTGGTAAAATATAATAATGACTAACCTTGGTTAATAAAATATTAGCCAACAAAATCTACTCCTTACAGTGCATGGTATACAAATGCAAATCTGCACGTATGCCATGCTTTTCTGTATGGGTGCGCAGGATTGTTTGTGTGTGTCAGATGTATTTTTATAAGAGCTTTCAACAACAAAGGTTCGCAACAAAGCCCTTTTTAGAGAACACAGGTCATAACAGAACAATAATCAGATATTAAGGAGACTGCAGACGAAGTAAGGTTGGTCTAAAGGGGAATTCAGAAGGCCACAGGGGGCCACTAAACCAAAATAAAGACTGCTGGTGTTTCCCCAACCATTCACTCCACGTTTAGTCCTTACCTGATGGTCTGATAGCTGTTTGTAAACAGCTGTTAGATTCATAATTTTGAGCACTGGCAGACACTGGGGCGAGACGGAGACAGAAACAGTCTTAGCCTGCTGCCGCCACACGTCAAGTACTTGGATAAATTCAAGGGAGGACCGGATTTGATTTGGTATGGCGAATTAAGATGTAAATCTGAATGACAAATGAGAATTTTGTAACATGGCTACCATGTAGTCACTACATTAATTTGTTATTTATTGGAAAAATATGGCGTTTTGAGGTTGTGCAATGCCTCAGAGCCGTGTATAGTGAGCCAAGACAGACATCTGAATATGCAAGTCTAAAAAGTAATTTCTTCCATGATGGGACTATGGTCCAGCTGGATGTTATCATAAATATTTTTGCTTCCATAGAAATAGATACATTGCACATACTATTCAGATGATTGAACCTGTCTGTAAATGATATCTGGGAAGCATCTGATGTATGTCCAGCTGGTGTGCTCACAGACAGAGTTTTTGTTATCCACTATTTTTGGATTATAATGGAAGGTTCTTAGGAAATATCAGTATAATGATCAGCTATTGTAAATGTGCTTTTATTTATTTATTTAAAAATTACATTTTAAACTGCTACTTGAAGAATTGTCAAACCTTAATTTGCAAATGTACCTGAAATGTGAAAGGTGACAACACACGTTAACACACCAGGCCAACCTGTTGCTTCCCTATTTGCTTTATTTGAGCTTGAATAACGATGCACAGATTTATGTGACCAATCTAATTTAGAGCCAGGGTATAATGTTTATAATTTATGCTAAATTGACAGCACAACTTACTAAAATGTTCACCTAATTCTTTTTTATGCATCACTGAACAGCCTCAGAACTTTGTCCTGGTTGTTTTGTCCAACGATTCTTCCCAGGCCAATTACACAGTGGTTCATGTCTTCTCGCACCCTAATCCAAAATGAGGAGACTTCAAGCAGTCAGGGTGTGGGGTTGGGGGGTAGATGTATCCGTGTATTTATGCATTTATGTATGCATGTGTGTGTTAAGCATATCACTGCCAGCATGACAGGGCATTTAGCCATATGCTGGGTGTCTGCCCAGGCCTTGTGTCTTTGTCGACAGCTCTGTCAACACAGCATGACTGGTCACACCGCATTTTATCTGTTGACAGAGGAGGGAGCGATCACCTCTGAAGAAAAAACCCAGTGTTAAGTAGTCATTTGTCTTGATTAGCTATCTTCATGATTATTCATTTTAAAATGGGCAGAACCAAATGCTGCCCTCTGCCCTGGCAACTTCTGCTGCACAAGTAAAATACAGAGAAACTAAAATACAGAGAAAAACATGCAAGCTGTATATATTCAAGATATGTAAAGCGTTTGGAATGGAAATGCTTTTCGAGCAAAATGTGTCTGACGAAAAAACAAAAATACACACTTTACAAAAGTAAAGTATGGGATAAGACACATGTTGATGTTCTACTTGTTCAACTTTACACACCAGAGTCCTTCACTGTTGCTGTGCCAAAGCAAGTAGTCACTCCTGTCACAGGCTTTTCAAATAAATAGTTCAAGAAGCCAAGTTAAACTTATTAACATGTTAACAAGACAAGATTATTTTCCTATTACCTAATACAGTCAGTTAAATGTTTAATATAATTTCTTTGCTTTCTTATAGGTTATTACATGTTTACCCAGTATCAAATATAAGTATGACATAGATTTAAGATAACTGCTGCATAAACTCTGGATCTGACATAATATGATGAGTTTTCTCAGGCAGACTTTCATTACTGAGTGCTGAGGCATTTGTGGGCATTTTGGTGCCTCGGGCAATATATACATTGGTGCCCCTGAGGGGGTTGATGTTTTTATTACAATATGGTAAGGAAATTAAAATAATGTTAAAATACCTTATTTAAAAATAAATTATAAGTGGCTTTTTTTTCAGTCATGCCATTATATAGTCTGTCAATGATGAACCCTCTGTTATTTCCACCCCTGGTTTTAATCATATCCAGGATATGATCTCAAATATCAAAACCTGGCCTGTTTTGGTTCTGTGTTAAGGGCAGGTAGGATTAGTATCAGACCATTTCCAAACTAATTTAATAATAGTAATGTATGTTCAAAACATGGTCACTATGTGTAGGGTAGATTCATATAGCTCCGGCTATACAGCAACAGTTGCAACAGATTGCCTGTCAATTTATTAAATTAGACTACATATTTTTTTTAAAGGGCGTTTTTTCATTATGAAACAGGGTGCAAAAAGCTGAACTGTCAATAAAAGCAATTCAAACCCTGCTTAAATGCACTGTGTCTAATCTGGGCGTTAGTAGATGTTTTAGTCAGTTGTAGACCCACCAACATTTTCCTTTCTTGTTGCAGGTCTAGCTTTAAAAAAGACATATCTGTCAGTCCTGACAGACTTTAGCATTTGTCATTATCGTATAATTGCCACAGGTATTTGCCACATTGGTATCTGTTTAAGTTAAATCTGCATCACATTGAGGCCTTTGTATGTTTTAATAAGAAATGGGTGTAAGGTTGTTTGACACCGTTTTAATTAGTTCATTATTCTGTTTCTCTTTTTTGTAAATTCACACAAAGGAGTTAAACCAAGATGCAAGAGTATTAATGACTTCAAGGAGGTAGCATCCAAAAAGTAATTCTATTTTATAATTGAATGAGCAGGTGCCAATTCCCCTAAAGTCCAATGTATTCTAATGGATATCATTTTGTAATCAAAGTGTACACTATAAACTTTTCATTCACAGTCAATTTTAACACTTGAAGTTCCACCTTAACTTTCCATGATCTGAAAACAGTCACAAAAACACAGCCGGCCTACACATCAGCCTTTGTTCTTTCAGTCCCCAGGAGTGCTGCACCCAGCTGTTAATGCAAAACCACTTTATTCACACAAATCCACCGACAGCAGATACATCATGTTCAGGTCCCTGTCAGCCAGTTGTGGACACTGAAGGACAGATCTCACGACTAAAAAGGGTCAAGCTGTTACTAATTAAATTATAGAGCTATTTCCAAGGACTTTTTAGAGGAAGTGGGCTGGTTCTGCTGACAGTATGTAACACATGCACTGCTGAAATGTATATTTATCTTTATGTGTAATGAGTGACCATGTAAGTGATTTATCATTGTACAAATCCTGATGGTTGTATTTCAGATTTTCAACTGATCAATCTGACAGATGTAAAGTCTTCTGGGGCTCAATGCTCAAGAAAAAGTGCTGTTCCCTGTCAGCTTTAAGGGAGACAGCTAAGAGCTGCAAGGCCAATAAAAGGCCAAATGATGGTCTAACAGATAAATAATAGCTTAATTTAAGGTAATGGAGCGTAAACTTGGTTTAAGGGATGACACTTATCTTTTTGTTGTTTGTGTAATTTCAATAAACCTGGTGATTCCTTGACCTCTAGAACCTGTAAATTATCGTATCAACTATGGATTGGCACAAAGTTTGTATAGACATTTATAGTTTCCAAAAAATGATTCATCATCACTTCAGTGAAACTCTGACTTTTACCCTACGGACATCAGCAGGTCGACAATTGTGGTTTTGCGCGAAATGTTTAAAAAGCAATTGAGTGGTTGCCATTGAATGTGAGACATTCATGTTGTCATCAGGACATTTCGTACCATCAGTATCAGCTGTACTTTGTACATTGTTGATTCAAAGTGCCTACAATTGACATTCTAATAACACCAATTTATGAAATGACAATGTGAAATGAGTCATTCATAGTGAAAACCTACAGAAAATGATTACCAGCCCCCTTCATCTTTACGTGGCTCTTATGTTTAGCTGTCTGACTCTATTTAACTGTTGTTTTTGACAACATAAAAATCTAACAATACACATTACATTTTACCCGATGGGCATCAAACAGAAGAAAGACACCTTTAGTGACATGCTGGAAAGCAAGGTGGAGCATTTTCCAAATAAAGAGCCAGATAAGATTCTTAGGAGTTGGTGGAGACCAAACACAGAGCTTACAGAGAGTGGATAATTTGGAATTATAATTATCAGGTAGACATAAAAACAACTCCAAATTAATTATAAGGTTACTCTGTAACTTCTGGATCAAATTTTTTTCTAAAAAGTCACTACATCAAATAT
Organism: Eleginops maclovinus; assembly: GCF_036324505.1. Lineage (NCBI taxonomy): Eukaryota > Metazoa > Chordata > Actinopteri > Perciformes > Eleginopidae > Eleginops > Eleginops maclovinus. Next base: position 17,262,671 of record NC_086353.1, read on the forward strand.
GATCATGTTTACATTTTACTTTTGAGTTTGGTACTATTACATAACTCACCTTTTCACCTTTACTGGCACTTTGGGTTCAGCTTTTCTCCCCTGGGTGGACAATGGTTGTTAAAATGTCATGAGGATTTTCAGAACTTGTTTGTATTTGATGATGAATTATACTTACAGTAATGTCCAATGAAGACCAGAGGCCCTCGAAAAGATGACATATTGGTGCTTGTGTCTGCTTTGCGATCAACAGGAGATTGCTAATGTCATAGTAAAACAAACCACCCTATCATCCCTGGAATCTATCACTAACACGTTGCCTCTGTTTGGACAATCTCATACCCCTTGAACGGTGAAATAACAATCTTTTACGTAAGGCTCATGGAGTGTTTCCTTTCCTCATCAGGACCAGATGGCATCAGCCATTAGTTAAGAACTTGATCTCAGCTGGAAAATGTTGGATTTCGCAGTCAAAGCCGTTGCATTAAGTGCCTTAGCTACCTGCAGTTAATGCCAATGGAACGCAGATGCTTTTTAACCCGTGATAAATGGCTATATATTAAAAATGTTAAATACGTTCATGCCCTACAGTGTTTATCATAGTTTCAGTAATAACCATTAGGTTGATTTTCCCTGAAGCTACCTGACTTTGCAGACTGAACTGTTTATTTAGACACGCTTAATATACACATGAAACGACAAGTGCCATTAGGCGAGGTGAAATAAGCCTAATGTTTGTTGGAGGTGTAAAAGAAAATATATAAGATGCTTAGGTAGAAGACGAAAAAAGAGCCTTTTAGGTGTGGATCAGCAGCACATATGAAGCCAGCGCGGACTTTCTTACGTAGCTCAGAGTCAAGGCGTCTGCTGCCAGCTGAGCAAATAACACCACATGAGGAAAACTGAGGGTCACAGGACAGAAAGTGGAGGCGACGTGGTGGGAGATAAAAAAAATTGAGAAATATGTTATAGATGGATAGATGGAATACAGAATTGGTGTAGTTTCTGCAGTGTAGGGATCATGTACAGTACAAGGCTAAAAGTAAACAGACAACTGAACAATACAGACATATTTGATTATTAACCATCTTATTACCCCTGCAGACAAAATAGGCTCCGTCCTTCTCGGAAGGATTTGCACATGACTTTGGAACCTGGCTGAACCTAAACCTGAGCTGCAGATGCATTAGTGAGATAAGGGATGCTGGACGATAAGGCATGGCTTGCAGTTGGCGTTAAAAGGTGTTCAGGGGGATTTAAGTCAGAGTTCTGTGCAGGCAAGTCAAGGCCTTCCTCATCAAACTGTGAAAACCATTTATTTGTGGTCCTCGCTTTGTGCTAAGGGGCATTGTCATGTTAAAACAGGAGTGGGTCTTCCCCAAACTGTTGGCACACCATTGTCTCCAATGTCATTTCATGCAGTGTTCACATTTTTTGCCCATGCAATGTACAGAAAGCTCGGCAATTCATTTTACAGCCTGACAAAGTTGATCAATATCAATAATTCAAATGTTTTTTGTTTACAATTTGTATGCAAATCCCCAAAACCTTGCTATGTCACATTGCAACATTTGCAATGATTATTTTCTACCCTTTTTCCACAATTATCATGAATTATTTATCAATGCAACAAATCAAGCTGTTCCAGTGGCACTTCCTGCTCTAAAACCACCAATAAATTAGTAGCTATGTGGAATAATTACACAGCTCCTAGATTGTATTGATTTCTTTTCTAATGATCCATCATCCCACCGCCCTGAATTTATTTATGAGAGTATGAGGACAACTTCGAATACTTATGCCAGAATAAATATCATGGTAATTTGACATATAAATTACCCCAATTTACACCCTCTGTGAGGTGAAAAGACCGTATAAACATTCTTTATCCTGCAGAGCTGCCAGAAGGACGTAGCAGCTTGTATTTATTGAGAAGTCAGAGCTGGACTTTAACCAGATACCATTCATTGTACATGTGATAATGAAACCAGAAACTTGTCCTGTGCAGAGAGTAGTCAGCAGCTACAGAAATGATGAGATGTGATTGTAACTTTAACTTTATTCAAACATTTTATTTTGTCACCATGATCACTCTGCAACTATGTAAGAAGCATTTAGGAAACTTTACAGATTTGTACTAGGGATTAAAACAAGAGCAGACTTTGAAGATGGCTGCCAGAGGTAATGGTGTTTGAAGTAGGGAATGGGCCTAATGTGTTGCTTGTGCGATGGGTCTCTGGTTGGAAAATAGCTTTAAGGCAAATTAAATGCTGTTGTTTTAAGAGAAAGCACATTTTCTAATAGCTGAAAGCAATACTGCGCTAGCCCTGGATTATAGATTAGACATACAGCAAAGTAAAGCAAGGAAGAGAAAAAAGCAGAACAGCAGCTCTTAAGAGTAGGCTAGGAATTAAAGAATGAAAAGTAGTGAAGCTAAAAAAGAAGAAGTGACCAAACAACAAGACCAAAGTGAATGTAACTGAAGCAGAGAACTTTTGAGTTCAGTTGAGATGAGTTAAGTACAGTGAATAAAGTCACCCTCTTCTAATCTTAGTGTGCAGAACAGGGAGTCTGTTTACCTGCCCGGTGTTTACGAGAGAGCCTGGAATACCCTACAAAACAACAAAAGGTGGACGTGTGTGTGTTTTCCAACTGCATCTCTGGCCCTCGTTTAGGTGTGACCAGCTCTGTTTGGAGCCAGGCCTCCCGCCCTCTCCCTGCTTCCCTCCCTGCGCTGGGCAGCGAGGATGGGGGAGAGAGAGAGGGAGCAGCCCTGACCTCCGGGCGCTCGATGCGGAAACAATGGCGACGCGCCTCTGGGTGACAGCGGGAGACAGGAACAGGCACAAACACAGGAACTGTCCATTCTGCCACTGAGACGGACCTGCAGAGGCCTGAGAATCTGGAGGAGGAACTCTCTCTCACTCTCTCTCTCTCTCTCTCTCTCTCTCTCTCTCTCACACTCTCTCGCTCTCTCGCTGTCTCGCTCTCTCTCTCTTTATCTCTCTTGCTCTGTGGCTCTCACTCCTTTATTGAATATGCCCTAATATAACAAAAAAGTGACACATTTGATTGTATGCTGTTATTAGCCAGTGATCCCATGGGAGGAGGCTCTGAGCGCCACTGAGTCGTAGGGAAAGGGACAGGGATATTTTAGGAAACAATGATGGTCTCAATGAGCTCATTCACCTTGAACAAGAGGTTGGAAGCTTCATTCCAAAATAGGATAAACAAACTTTAAGAAAGTAAACAGGCATGCTAATGTCAGCATGCTTACAGGCTTACAATGCTAACATACTCATTTTTAGCTAGGTTAACATTTACCATGGTGACGTAGTAGTTTTTACATGTTAGCATTTCAACATTTGCTAAACTGCACTAAACACAGTACTGTGGTTGTTTACCCAAATCTACGTTCTGAATGCGCGTGACCGTAGTTTTCCACAAGCTGAGTCATGTATGTTGTGTAAAATCTAGCTTACTCTAGCTTGCCTACCCCAGCTTTAAGTAGTATAAATAATTGAAGGCTGTAAAAAGCTTTACAGAAACATGGAAGTCTGTCAAAGGTCTTCATGGATAACAAAAGACAGAAAGAACACAAAAAGGTAGACGAAGTGTGTGCGCCCTACACTCAGACATTGCCTGCGTGTACGTGGGTGTAGATGGAAATACCAGTTCATATTATATAATGAATGACAGGCTCAAGTTGTTGGTTAGAGCGGGGTGTAGTCTGCAGACACTGAACAAATGGGCCTTGAGTTTTGGACTGTATTACCAAGATTGTATCAGATTCCTTGAAAATGCATCAAGTTGTGGAAATGTACTCCCTAGTTTTCTCTTGACCTGGAAAAAGGAAAACACTCAAAAGAGCATAATGGAAGACCACAGATTGACGATTGATTTTAGATCATAAAGGAGTGACACATGTTTGGTTGAGCTGTGGTGATATACTAATATTGATTAAAATGTGATACAATAAGTTAACACTTGTTTAACTTTGTAATCTTTTTACATTACCTAGCAGGATAATGGTCTCAGTAACCACAAGCTTTAAAAGCATTTATCGGTACTGTACTGGTTTTGTTTTAGAATACAATGATTTCATATGCCTGAACTCCTCTTTTAACATTTTTTAAAGTCCAGATTTAACTGGACTATTGATTTGAAAATGATGAACGACTGATCACTTTGACCACTTGTACACACACTTACATTAAATGAGCTATAGTCAAATTTAGCTCAATTCATCTACACACATCTATGTGAAGAGGTATTAAAGACATGCATTAATCATAGCGCTATGTTACCTTGATATTGCTCTTCCCTAGAGCCATAGTTATTTGGGGAGATGATGTTGAAAAATGAATGTGTGCTGAGCTCATTTTTCAACACATTCTCTCAGTATAATGGAAACTAGACTTTAAAAAAGTTTCTGTGGTTTAGTAGCTGTCTCGATAAATAATGAGGTATTAATTTGTACAGAAAGCATTTGATTTTTCCATTTGGTTCTTTCAGCAATCAGCTGCATTGTCTCATTAACAGTGTGGCTCTGGGAAAGCCGACATGCTTTTTGAGAAATTATTTTCTGGCAAAGGTTTCTATTTCTCTCTCGAGAGGTAGATCACTAACAGTAAGCAGATTGTAAAATAATGCCTGCGCTGAAACTTGACCCAGTCGCAGCGAACCCAGTTAAATTAAATGAGCGCTTAACATTTGTTCAAACTATTGCAGAGAGTTAATGCCAGCCTGATCAGTGTGACATGACATCTTTTTTTAATGTATGCTTTCCTCACAAACCGATCATTTGTAAACCAATTACCCAAATACTTTCACTATAAATTCTTGAAATAAACCTAAAGGAAACAGAGACGATTGTTGATAAATTGAAGTAAACGGGGGCGCTTTTAACATTATCATATTAAACAACTGTTTACCAACACAAAAAATACAATAATCCAAGTTTCATTTATCCATTTGTACACTCTTTCCGTACTCATACATTTTCTGTAAAATCTTGATTTTTAAAACACTTTACAACACACTAGAATACTCGCACAGACAAGTAGTGGGCAAGTGCACTTATATGTTGATATTTTGCATTTTTCATTCACCATGCAAGACGTTTCTGCACAAATTCAAGGAAACACAGGATGAATAATTGATATAAAAATGATGCTCAAGAAATACTTTATGGCATAACTTTAACCAAAAGTAAAGATTTTTTTGGGTGCGAAGAAATCGAGTAGCACAACATTGACATATAACACATATCTTTAAAGTTAGTTTGGTGAATTTTAGAGTAAACTGTTGCAATTGAACATATCCAGTAGTTATACAGCAAGCCTGTTATTAAGTTGAAGTTATACTGTCCAGCAGAACCAGTAAAAATTCCTTTGTTTAAAGCACACACATAAAAAAATTTCACCAGGTTTGTATTGGTTTAGTTGGTTGGTTAGGGCTAATAGGAAGTTATATAATGGTTTAGTAATGGTTTAGTTGAAGTGTGAAATTAAACATTGTTTATGTAAGATGTACACTTAAAAACATGCAACCAGTCACAGAAGCTTGCGCAACATTGTGCACACAGTATGAGGTTGAAGTTGTGTAAGAATAATAATACATTTTCTTGCAAACACTGCAACCAAATATGGTGCTTAATGTTTGTGTCAACTATCCAACTTGTATTGTATCTGGATTATATTGGCAGCATGTATGCAGCTCAAACAGATCAGTAGGGGGCAATTACAACAACAAAAACACAGGAATGCTTTTTAGTTTCTACTGGGGACTCGTGCTTCTATCGCCATGTTATTGCATCCATGGTTTGCATTCTCACTGTTTCTAATTACCTTTTCAACAATAGCTGACAGTCTAGTCTGTATATACATGCTGTGTAGTATTCCGCATCCCATAAACTGCAGTTTACACAATGGAGCTGCTGATAACGTTACGATTGAGCTATTAAGTTGCCAACTGTTGATTTACACCAAAACACTGACTTCCTGTCTTGGTCATTGTGCTGTATTCAGGTTGAGTACTTGAAGCCTCGAGGGGCACACGCTACAATAACTGACCAGATTATATCACTCAGCACCCCAAAGGCCCAGACCCACCCATCTCACTCCCCAGTCACACCCTTCTGCTACCTCCCTCCCTCGTCCAGTAATGTGGCATTGTTCAGTATTGATGAAATTGACCTTGAGGAAATCCCCTGCAGCTCTTATGTGGAGACTGTCAGTCTGGCGAGCATTGCCAAGGCAAACACAGTTAATCAGCCAATTGACACCTGTCTAATGGGGACCAAACTGTTCTCACCTATCACAAATGTAAAACAGTATTGGAAATGGCACTGGGAACACTGGGAACATAATGTTGGGAGCACAGCAGTCTTCCTCCCTCCATCCTGTATTAGGCTGAGGTTGAAGCTCAGGCGCATTTCTCTTTTCAGCAGGAACCCCCCGCTGGGTGAGGCATCGCTTTCAAAGAATTCAAATGTGCAGCGTGGCCCACAAGGCTTTTCTCTTTTGGTCGGGTGTGAGAACCGGTTCTGCATGCTGGCTTCAATGTGTTCTTTAAAGAAAGAAAATAATGCGACAGAGATCAGTTCAATTGGGAGAAGTGCAGGTTATACGTTGTACATATTAACCCATGAACTTTGCTTGGTTCCCTGTGAGGGTGTCAATGCAATGTGTCACACAGGTCCACTGTGTATCTAGATGACCTCATTAACCTTCTACGGATATATTGAGCTTATATCCAAGCCAATCTTACGTGGAACTACTCATTCCAAATATGGAAGAACTTGTCTTTCTTTCTGCCGTGCACACACTCTTATATATGTCCCCTCACTGTAAAAACAGAAAAATAATGTGTTGGCCAATTCCCTTGTGAAAGAATGCTGTGCTGTTATAAATCGAAAAAGGAAAAATGTGTGTTTGGTTCAAAGGAGGGAATATTTATATCAAACTAGGAGACATTTTACCAAAGACCACAATGGATGTTGTGGTGCCGAATATCCATTGTCTATTGTCAGATTCCCTCAGCCTCACCCTGTGTTACCCTACAACACATCCCCTGCACTGTTGCTGGAACAAAAACATAGGGTGAACCAGTTAATCCTAAACTCGTTTTTTTCCCGCTACTGAGATCTTTGTCTGGCCTTGGCCTGGGTTGCCAGGGCGGTGGGACGCGACAGTCCGTAAAAACAATTGATTAAACAGAAAATGGCGTGAAGCGTGTCCAAGAACATGGCTCCCCGAACCAGAAGGGCTTACAGAGCATGTGTCCCAGTCCTCCCTTTCCCTGCCTTTTTGAAAGAAAAAGGCTTTTCATTAGCTCTGCTGACTGCTTGGTGTATAATGGCTGTTCTAAGATGCAAAACATGCAAAAAACGTTGATCCATTGTCAGATGTTTTATTTGCAGCAAGCAAAAATGAGCGGCAGCACATAAAATACCTGATGGAATATGCTGGATCTGTTAACTTGTGTATAAAATCTCTTACGCTTTATTAGGTTCTAGTGTTCAGGATTAAATTATAATTTAAATGTGCATGTCTGATGTTGTGTGGAATTAAAAATAAATATACTACTGTATGATTTTAGTTTAAGAATGTCTTGGCTGTATGCTGCTATTCATAAAAGTTCAATTCAAGTATCATCACTTTTACGATGTATTTCGCAATAATGCTTGTGGTTGTCCAATTCCATTGGCTCTAAGAAGTTTGTGACATCATGAGTACAAGTGTAATACAGCTGCACGTATCCAAGCACACAAGCTCTGGGTGCATTTTGTGTTTGCGGGGATCAGTTGGATTTCCTTTCATTTGTGGCTTTGAACAAAATGTAACTTACGATGTATTTCCTATCACTCATAAAAATCACACTTAAACTTTGCCACATTACCATGGGATTTAGATTGGATTGGAGACACAGTGATAAGATATAATAAGGTAAGATTTACTTTATTAATCTCAGAATGGGAAATGTTCGCATTGTAGCAGCATAATGCAATACAATACAAGTCATTGCACATAGAAATAAAATAAAATAAGAAATAAACAATTCTAAAGTATGAACATCTTAAAGAAGAAATATAAATAAAAATAAACCAGCATTATATATATACATGTATATGTACAGTTGAATATGAACATAAATAATCAGTAAACTGTGAGACTATTGAAGTTAACAAAATACAACGCAGGATGTTATATACATAATAGTGCAGTGAATGGAATATTAAATAAAGTATAAATGTACAATGTAAGTGTAAAGTATCAAGTGAGAGTGATGTGTGTCAGTTAACAGAGAGGCTAAGGAGCAGAGAGTTCTCTGCCAGCCAGAGGTGAGTTGTTGTACAGGGTTATTGCAGTGGATAATGGATATTAGGGATCAGAGATTGACAGGGGGTGAAAAGCTATAGCTACATTGCAGAGCTCAGCCAAGTATCCAAGTGTCCATAAGTAGGAATTTCTCGGTCACAAATAAAGAAAAATGTTTTTTTAATACAAAACAAATAAATACAGATTAAATGCACAAACGTTTCCATACTTCGACAGGTTCAAAACCATTTTTCCTTCAAATAATTGCAAATGTGTATGTATAGTGAAATCCCATTGCAACATACATAACTATGAGTCAACATGCAGAGCTTTGTCTGTAGCATAACCCCATAGTTCAGTGATGTCTTATTGAAACATACAGTAAAATTATGACTGTTCTTTTCTTTTCTCATTAGCTTGTTTCATAGGCTCCCTCCATCCTGCCCTCCCATCCACCTGCACATTCTAACGAGGTGATCGCAGCGCTCAAATACCGGACTGTGATCACATCGCATGCTTGCCCCATGTGTCCACTTTCCTCTCTTTGTTAGCCAACAGCCTCACACACATGGAGGCCCGGGCGGTTTCCTGCAGGCTAACGCAGGGAGGTGTGTTTCTAATTATAAACCTGATGCAGGGTTAAGCACACTCTCTGCAGGCCACCACAGCCACCAGGATTTATGGTACCGAGGTCCGGGCTCCCACCCACGAAACCCACCAGAGACCGAAGCTTTTCACTTTCTGCGGCTATAAATCAGTAAAGTATGGCCGGTAGCTGCCACTCTATTGCACACCAATAGAGCTGTATCCTGCAGGAGGTGAGAAAATGTGCACTGCTAGGTTAGGTTATTGTGGCCTTCATTCCCGTAGGCTTCTAAAATATTACATTTTATCTTTAGTAATCCATCTCACAAATCATACTCTTGGCAAATTCATGCCAAAGTCCTGCATAGAATTAATGGGTATTTCAATCAGCAGGTCAAGCATAATCATTCAATGTTGGATATACACTTCAACAACTAAATGAAGCTAATAACAGAAAAGTAATACAAGAAAACCTTTGCGTTATAAAGTCAGGGGACACAGTCAGCTTGATTAGCATAAGGCTAGAAGCAACTGAAAACTGCTAGCCTGGCACTCTCTATTCATACCAACTTATACCAACATTATGTTGTATCGTGCTTTTTTAATCCCTTCAGCAAAAAAAGTAAAGCTGGCATGTGAGATTTACATTCTGTAAAGTTTTTCTTGGTGAAAAGCTATGTGTAGTAACTACCAGTAAAACCCCTAATTGTCATTTAAAAGTGTCTGGTTATGTTCAGATAAAACAAATGCTACAAAACATGTTTTTTTCGGAACTTTACAATATTTGGTATGTGTATCTTTGACTTTGGCTGTTTCTCCCTGCTTCCAAACTGTATGCTAAGCTAAGCGTATTACTTTCAGACTTTACTTGATCTAGATTCACACTATTCACAGAGTGGTATCAATCTACTCATCTGTGTCAGAAAGAAGGCGAATGGCTAACCTTCATACTGCTTACAAACAGTTTAATTTTGTATTATCACATGAGGTTTGGCAAGTGATGCAGGCTAGATAAATAAGTCCTCAATGACTGAATGCCTTTTTTTTAAATCATAGAAATAAATGATAACTTGAAATAAGTGTTGTAATTTCATAATGGTCATTCGGAAAATGAGCAATACATTTTGTCAATGGTAAGTCAATGAGGCTAGGGACTGAAGAACAGTTTTGTATGATTAGTCAAGGTCAAACAACAGCAAAATGTCACAGAACAATATATGAAAGGACAACAATGTTTCCACTACTCCGAAATAGTTTTTTTCTTTTTAAAAAACAATACTGATCTGAAGCTTGAAGCAAAAATCAATCCGCTTCCAAATTATTTTAGCCTGAGCCTTTTGATTATTGAAAACAAGGGGAAATCCTTTACAGACAGGAAGGTTTCCCTTTTGTGTAATAAAGATCCTACATAATGTGCACAAAAACAAAGTGGAATGTGGTAAACAAACTTAGAGAACAAACCTCCTGCATGATAGATGTGTGATTACCAGGATCTGGAATGGCTGGACAGTTGATCATAGCAGCGTCATACAAACCCCAGGGAGCAATGACCTTGGTTTAGCACTTGTAGGGAGCAATACAAACATTGCAGTATCCAGGTTGCACTGTGATGAACACCTCTTTAGGGAAACACAAGTGGTCAGAAATACTTAAGAGTATTACACATCAGTTCCAAAAAACTACACGTGCCTTCCTATATATTGTTAATGACTAATTACTCAGATAAAAGTAGCCAAAATCCTTGTAAAAACAGGAAGTTGTATTGAATCTAAAAGCAAAATCACTCAGGCAAGAATGGAGTTGAGGTCAATGCAATATTGTTGATCATAGGAAGCTCGTCTCGGTTATTAACAATGACAAAAACAAACAGAGGTGGGTCTGCAGTTTTGGAGCAGGACAGCAACAAGTAGAAGTGGGGTTTTCCTACAGTGAAGCAGGGCTCTCTAGGGCCCTGCAGGACATGAAAGAAGCCCTCTGGGCTGCCAGAATCCCTTTCAATACACGGAGGTTTTGCAGAGGAAAAAACTCAAAACCAGGACCTTTGTTCCTTTGTTCATGTTCTCAAGTGTTCTTTTGGGAGCCCATAGGCGAACTGAGGGTGTTTTTATCTAGGGTGTGACTCCAATCACAGCTGGACTGGAGGCTAACAAGATGAATGGATAAACAGTACACAACAATGTAAACACGGAGCCATAAGAAGACAAACCATCTAAAATATGACATGTAAACCATCCTGTTCCCATACATTGTGAGCTGGTGCCAGAAAAAGAAGATGTGTTTATGTCTTTGCATCCGTGCCATTTAGAGGGACTGAGAGGCAGAACATGTGGTGAAGTAACTCAGGTAGCAAACAATTTTAACGCAAACAGATAGAAACATTTATAATTGCTGCAGAGTATAGCCAAGTCATATATATTGCTACACTTAATTGTAATTAATCAGGCAAAAGAAGCAACACAGAAGGTATAATGCTGATCAATATTTACCAGTGCGTCTCACTGCTCCACCTGATCTGGGTTACTGACCATACTCAGCGGTGAAATTAAAGTGTATGAGCATTACTTTGTGTCTAGTGACGCCTGCTGGTCAAAACCATATACTACAGTACAGAGTGTGGTGATACCTCAGGAAATATCAGGGATCAATACAGTTATTGATGTTTATACATCCATGACAAAAATGAATATTCCGTGATTTCTAACCAATTAAAAAATAACATATTGGTGGTAAAATGTGTAGTTTGCACTTATTTCAAGTGGTTTTTTTTTAATCAATTAGCATATATTTAAAAACCATATTAAAACCAATCTCGCACTTATATATAATAAACTGTAAAAACAATGTACCAGTGATACACTTATAAAGCAAACTCCATTTCCCATAACACCTTTTCATTAAGACCTGTGTTTTTCATCAACACGTGCTTCAGATTTGTCCCGCCTCTTTTCTATGAATAGAAATCTGATTGGTTGTAAAAATCTGTAAATGTATTCACTCGGCGTGCCTCCTCCCTGCATCACGAATTCTGATTGGCTTGTTTTATTTCGTGTCTACGGTCTTGCGGAGTGCTCCATAAAGGCAGTATTTCTTCAAGGTAAACCAGCTTTTGGATCTAATGTTCCTAGTAAATCGCACTATACATAATATATGTTTGTGTTTTCACAGAACAAGAGCGATTATTTAAGGTTTGTCGTATCCGAAAACCAAGACGTAACTGTAGCCATTGAAGACGTGCAATGTCAGTTTTGTAACTGTCCAGCAATGTCATCTCTTTGCTGACACTTGTTCTGACAGAATATCTTTCCAAAAATGTATCAAATGTTATCAGGTGTTATTTAAACAGATTTAAGCAGCGTAGACTTTAACGGACTCCTGTCTATTTTCAATAGATTTATAATTTACTCACCTTTTAGAACATATCGCGGTTACATTTAAATGCAATCAGTAGATTTAATGAACTTGGTGTTTAGTGCATAAGAATACATTAAATGATTCCAAAAAGGTTATTTAAAAATTGTTTCAAACAGTACAGAAGAACAAACAAAAAAATCAATAACATACAAAAACATGTAATACTGTTTCGTTATTATCTAAATCTCTTTAAGAAAAATGAGTTGCTGAACCGTTTTGTGCAGGATTGATGCATCATTCTCTCACCTGCAACCACCAAGATGACAACCTCAGATCCCAAATCCAGTGGCATGACCAATGGAGGGGCAAGGATTGTTGTGGATGGTGATGACGAAGTCCTTAGGTATGACAACATGATCATTGGTTGTTTCTGCCACTAAAACAATGTTTGAATGATTTGAGCGTGTGTCAAATGCTGCAGGTGCTCATGTCAGTCCCTTCTCTTCCTCTCTGTCCACCAAGCCCCACCGACCTGTCGGAGATGTTAGCTGAGGGGACCAAGGAGTCCCACGACAGAGCAGAGAACTGCCAGTTTGTCAAAGATTTCCTCAGAGGCCGCATCAAACAGGAGCTGTTTAAGGTGTTGTCCATACATTATTGTCGCAAGTAATAAGCCAACTTCCAATGATGATGGCAACATTTTAGCAGACTAACAAACTGGCTGCAGGCACAATACTGGCCCCTTATATTTAAAGCAGAATTAATAACCATAGCAATTGCAATATTTGCAGAACGTGAATCAGTAATATCTTACATTTAGCTCTTAAATCCAACCTTTGCTTTTGCTCTTTGTCAGAATTCCTTATCAGTCATTTTCACTCTCTCTCTTCTCTCTCTCTGTTTCTGCGGACAGAGGGGCACAGCAGCTCTGTACTTTGTCTACACAGCCATGGAGGATGAGATTGAGAAGAATGCAGACCATCCTCACATCGCTCCAATCTATTTCCCTGCTGAGGTGCATCGGCGCGAGGCCCTCGCCCGGGACCTCGAGTACTTCTATGGAGAGGATTGGGAGAGCCAGGTCAGCAGAGAGCACAATGTATTATTTTTCCTGCTTTCTTTAATTTGATCACTGTTCTATAGCATTATATGTTGATTATTTCCTGATAATATTATACAATTGATTAAAACCGAAACAAACTTCTGCAGCAGACATTACTAATCACACTAGAAAGCAATTTCTGTGATGTCCATGTTCTCCTTCACAGATCAGCCTCTCCACTGGCACCAAGCCTTATGTGGACCGCATCCACGAGGTGGGACAGAAGGACCCGGTGCTGCTGGTGGCCCATTCCTACACCCGCTACATGGGTGACCTTTCAGGCGGACAAATCCTCAAGAAAGTGGCCCAGAGGGCGCTGAAACTCCCCTCAACAGGCGAGGGCCTTAACTTTTACCAGTTTGAGGGGATCCACAGTCACAAAGGCTTCAAGCAGCTTTACCGTAGCAGGATGAATGAGCTAGAACTGGACGTTGAAACCAAAGAAAGGATTGTTGGCGAGTCCAACCGAGCCTTCAGCTTTAATATGATGGTGAGGGCAGCATGGCAAGACACTATGCTCACAAAATCATTATACAGAAACAACTTTCTGTTTCAAAGTTGATGAGAAGACATGGCATTTGAAAGAAAAATATAAAGTTATTACAAAACTCTTTTTTCTGCAACAGGTTTTTACAGAGCTTGAAGAGATTGGGAAGACTATCAAAGAAGAAGTCCAAGATGCAGGGTTAGGAGTAGGACACAGTCATGCAGAGATCATGGATGGAGGTGATATCAACAAGTGTCCCTACTATGCAGCAAAAATGGGTAAGACAGTCCATAAAATATCACTTCATTATACTTTTTTAAATAATTGTTTGATTAGCTTCAGGATATTTATACTACATCACATTTAATGTTTTGCAGGTCCCTTTAACTGACATTTGTTGTGTAGTTTTTAATTTTCCCTGCACAAAAGAAATGTTTGAACTTCAGAAGATCATAAAATTATAAACAACATTTTTTTCACGGACTCATCCCTTTGCATTTATTAATAGTTAAGTGATATATCCTAAGCATCATTAGCTTGAATGATGCATGTTTAATGGAACACATTTCACCATATTGCAGCATATCAAAAGGGGTTTAAATCCATGAAATTACTTAATGACAATCTTCCTACTTTGTATGGCCTCATGTCTTCATTATTTTTGTCTGTATTTCGTCGCTCACCTCTCTACAGCTGCCAGTGGAAATCCCACCTACGCCTGCCAGTTAGCCATGACGCTTCTCAGACACCCCCCCTGTCAGTGGGCCCTGGCTGCCTGGGTGGCTCTCCTCGCTGGCTTCACTGCCTGGTACCTTCTGTAAACTCTGTCAGACTTAACCCTTGTCATCAGCTCTGAGCAGAGCATAGAACATTGTTTCATCCTGCTAAACGTTAATCCCTCTTCATGGTGAATGATATTCAGCCTGAAAGTAGCAAACAATAAAACAGGAAATGAACAGTTGTAAATCATGTTTTGCAGCAAACATTTGAGGCATCTCCTTATTGACATTTTCAGCCTTTATTTATTCTTATTTCCCTTATTATTCAGTCTGTGGAACATGCAGTAGTATGACTTTGACAGTGTAAACAGCAGTGAAAATACTTAGTAGAACCCCCCCCCCCCCATAACATATATATATTTAATTTAATATGACAGTAAGTATGCTGTATTGCTGCAGTTTCTGATTTTGAAATAAACAGCATCCTGTAAATAATGGTTAAACATTTTTTAAAACGTTCTTCAGATCGGTTCATTTGGATACCTTAGTTAAGACAAAAACTGACTTTCCACATTTTTGTTCTTTTGAGGTTTGGGGGAATGTACTCAGTCTGTATACATTGTTCTACTAATGCAGTAACTTCATGTCTGCTAAGGTGTCTTCTCCAGGCCAAGTAATATATATAAGTTTTAGAACATAGACTTAATTAAACGATCAACACGTCAAAAGTCACAGGAAAAAGTGTGAATAAAGTGAGCATGTACTGTATAATTATTTTCTTCTATGTGATGGTATTAACAAATGCCCTTTTCTACTTTTAATGTAGCTCATTCCAAAAAATGTACTCTTCCTTAGTTAACTTTTTTAATAGTTCGCAGTGAATTATCCAGGAATGTCAGTGTAAAACATTAGAACAACCTTATTTCTTTACCTTTATTTTCTGTTTCACACATTAAGACCAAAGTCATTTCAGTCCTCTTAACATACTGTATACTGCCAACACTTACACTTGTTATGTTGTTTCATTCTGTCCTGCTGAACCCTGAAAATATGGTTCCTTATTTGTTGATCACCAGCTTCACTGACTAATTAAAAAGGAGTTTGTTGATCACCGTGGACACCTAAGATCAACAATGACTAACATATCTCAGTCACAGATCATACCAACGTCACCCTCCCCCTATAATTTTGTTCTTCATGCAGAACAAATCGTTCTCAATAAAACAAGGTATATTTTAAACATATTCATTAGGAGCATTACCTTCTGACTATTACTGTCTCAATCTGTCCATTTTCAAAAAAAATATCATTACCATGTCCCAAACACCTTTTTAAAACCCTGTTTGTCTACCACACGTCCAAAATGAGTGGAGAAATACAATGTCTGTGGAGTGCTGAATCTCTTTAGTTTCAATATCTTCTCTTTTACGGTGTCCCCTGTATCTGCGATTGTCATAACATCAGACACAGGCAGGTAGATATCATTACGCCTGCCCCAAAAGGTGAGGTGGGACACTTTGAGCGTGGTCTGGGACAGGTCCAGGTACATCCTCCCAACAACATTCCTGAAGAAGTGACTGGCGGTGTACAGCATGGCGCCAGCAAACAGTGCTATCCCTGTAGAGTAGCCGACAAGGAAGAAGGGGACATCTCCCTGGAGGTAGAAGAAGTACACTGGTGGCAAGGTGACCATGGTGACTGCGGTTTGGAGCAGCTTGAGCCTGGACACAGCTCTGAGGAGCCTTACGTGCGGCATGTTGTAAATCATAGTGTATTTCTCTGTGGTCATGTCAGAGTACCTGACCAGGGCTGTGATTTTAGGTATCAGGGGTCCCTGGAAGTTCTGCAGGATGGGTGTGTGAATGAAACGTGCTGATGAATGAGGCTGCACACCATAAGATATCCGACCTGTGAGTAGACATGATCCTCTGGTATAGGAAAGGATGTGGAAGGTTGCCCTGCGCAGCAGCACTGACCTGATCTGTGGAGAAAAAAAAACAGGTACAGTTGATACTGTGCAAGAGCAAAAACAACCTAGGAAATAAACGTTGAAAGAAAACGTATCTGCAAAAACTCAGAATAATGTTTAACAGAAAGTGCAATAAATCTCTCTATTTTCTATTTTTCTCTTTTCTTGAAACACCAAACGAATAAGGAAAAGGAAATCCGAATATAAATTGACAGTGAAAAAACTGTTACTTACACTAGTTATACAAAGTAATGCAATAAAGCACCACTAATACCCACAAAAACTTAAAAGTGTCAATAACATTTAAACACAAATAAGAGGGCTAATCAATTAGATTGCATTATCTTTATACAGGTGTTTCTGGTATGTTTAGCAATATATACTAAGCATCACCACTGCGGACGTTGCATTTTATTTGATTACTTTGAACAGTTTCCCAATTCAGGTTCAGTCCTCCAGTTGTTTGGATGTATGACCAAGGTAACACAAGCAATCATTCATATGTCAAACTTTGCTTTGATAACAAGTGAAGTAACAGAAATAACAATATATGTAAAGAGTAGTATGTTATTATCGTTCAACCAGAGTGGAACAAAGTAGATTAGTTCTGATTGACCTGTCATACATTCAGGGCAAAGCAGCAGTTAGCTTGTGCTGCTACTAATTCAACTTTCACACTTATTTCATAAAATCAATGTACAAATGTGAAAGGGGCTCACCATGATTGACGACATGATTACTAGAAGAGGAAAAACAAAAAAACACCAATCTTCTTGTTGGAAGTAAGAGACATACCAAAGGCAACAGTTTTAGAGCTGTTAGCTTACATGACCTACACACTCTGACCCGGATGTTGAGCGTATGAAAACTACAATTAATGTTATTAAAACTACAATGAATGTTATATTTTAAATGCAAGGCTTGAAAGCAGTGTTTTGCATTGCTGCATTCAAATAATAACGGTTAAAAATACAACAACAACAAAAACCTGACCCGGATGTATTCAACGATTATTTTAATATACTTTATTTGCTCTTGTGCCCGGTATGCCCCCTTGTGGGAACATCGTATGCGATGACCAACTTTAAAACATTTTTAAAATTAAATCTCAACTGAATCTGAACCAGTACCTTCACCTGCTCGCGAAAACACACGTAACGTGTGGCAGGGTTATCATATCCGCCGCAGACATTCATAACAGTGTGTTCCCGTTTCACAGTTGAACTGTCACAGCAGTGTCAGGATTTCACCCCTATCATCAGTGTTTTATCGACGTGGTTTTATCAGCTAATGTTATCAATTAGCTAGGCGGAGCATGACCGCACCTCAGAGAGAGCGTTTGAATAAAGCACATTTAGCAGGGCATGAGCTAACGGTAGCTAATTCTAAACTGACAGGCTGCTGTGGGCACCAGGCACCGCTTTCCTTTATTTGACAGTCAGGAAGGAATAAGAAGACACCATGCTGCAGCTGGGCGATGAAGTCACCCTGTACTCGGTTGTCTTCGTGCTGGTGCTGCTCGGGACCCGCAGCCCTGGTTTGGACCACCGCTCTCACCGTCTCCCTTTACCTCTTTGTGGCCATATTCCGGTTCCCCCAGGTACCGACCAGCCGAACCAGGCAGGTGCTGCACCCGCACAAGGGTACGGTGGGCTCTGGCAAGGTGTCGGTGGTCGCTCACCGGGGCGGGGGGCACGACGCACCGGAGAACACCATAATCGCCATTCGGGAGGTGAGTGGGGGGGGCTTTTTCCTTCACATGTCAAGGGGTGGTTTCACTCACAATCTCCCATAGTGTTACCAGTGGTGACAAGGGGCACACCACCCCTGGATTCTGATCATGTAGTCATATCCTCTTGATATCTTAATAAAGTGTAACATATTGTCATAGTTCTGTAAAATGCCGTTGTTAACATTCAGCACTAAAGTCTCAAATTATCCACACTGCTCTTTATTGAACTGTATTGCCAGCAGTGTGAAGTGTGTGACTTTTACCACATAGATTCCATGTTTAAACCAATACTGGACTTTCAATTCCCCCTAAAGAAAAGTTTTAACAATGTACACTGATCAGGATATTCTGAATTTGAAAAACAAATCTCTCAATGCTCTCAAGTGAACAATAACATAGTGGAGATTGTATTCAAATTCAAGTGTTTTCAGAATTTAGATTGAATCTTATTTTTTCAGTGAAGATTTTGACAGATTTCTGGCCTCGATCAGAAACAAACCCTCCTGAAATACTTCTCTTCCAACCCTCAAATTCATCTGTCCCTTTATAGGCTAGTAAAAATGGGGCGACAGGTGTGGAGTTGGACCTGGAGTTCTCAGCCGACGGCGTCCCAATACTGATGCACGATGAGACTGTGGACCGGACCACCAACGGGTCCGGACCCCTCAGCCAGATGACACTGTCAGAGTTGGTTAATCTGGACGCAGCTGCTAAACATCGACTCAGGTAAACAAAAGAAAGTTGTAGCTTAAGATGCATACAAGCAGACAGATGTGCAGACATTACACATCGTATTATTTGGGAACATTTGCAATTGAGGAACTAGATTTAAGATGATCCGGATTTATAGCATCTATTTCAGTTAAAAAAGTTTCTGTATGAAACCTATCTATCTGCTGTTAAGAATGCTGACTTGATTATCATACGATTATATGTTGGGATGTTTGATGGGGATACCCTATGTGCATAGATATTGGAGGCCTTGAATGTTTATAAGTAAATACTAAAGGAGATATAAAAATATTAAATATTATTGTAACACATTCATTGCTCTTATCAGTTCAGACACAAGAGAGGCAGGTTGCTATTTATACAGAGGGGTACTGTGTGTTAGACAAAAAGCCCACAGGTTACTAAAAACAGCTCACTTCTGAACAAACAAAAGGAGAAAATAAGATGCAAAACAGTCACTCAAAGATAGGAAATTCAAAACAAAAAAACTAGACTTTTGTATTTTTTTAAACGTAAGCACGTTAGAGCATGTTAATAGGTAATATAGATGATATCACAATATTACAAAACACACAACAAACCAAGGTTTCCTTATGAATATGATGAGGGAACCAGAATATCAAGCAAAACATGTCTGTATTCACTTTATGAATGTTGGCAATCGGTCACTGTCATGTCTACCAACAAATTAGCTGATGCCACTAAGTTGTGTAAATACAGATTTGTATTATTATAATCGCATAGGAGCCCTTGCAGGTAATGTACTACACAGCCAAAAAATCCTGTATCGACTTTCAGACACATGCTAAGCGTCTTTATGTGTCTTTATATTCATGGATCTTATCACATGCATTTCATTATGATCCAAGTAATCTTGGATCATGGTTTAGTTTAATGTTTCCCATGTTAAAGTTAAATTAGTTTTAAAAGTCGATAAGCACGTCAGCCTGAGACTGCACTGAAATATGTGTGTCCTCCTTCACCAGTGACAAGTTTGCTGGAGAGAAGATCCCGACTCTGGAGGAGGCGGTGGAGGAGTGCATCAAACTGCAGCTCACCATCTACTTTGACGTTAAAGGTCACCCAGATGAGGTACAGTTAACAAAACTAACCAAGAGATTATAATATGCAATCCGTCCGTCATACTTGTTGATTTAATTGATTTGTACCTAGTAAGTATTGCAAAATGAACAGAACAGGGTTTATTTTGTAGATAAAAATTAGCTTTTGCTCAGCCATAGTACACAATGATCACAACAAACTGAGCCAGAGACAACAGTCAGTGTTGCAACTCCTAGCTGATACATACAGTGATATTCAACGCCTTTTAAACTTCAGAGTTTGTACCATTTAGTTGTGCATATCTTCAAGCTAAATTGCTCTTGCATGAATGTAATTCCCTTACTCTGCACATTGTTAGATGGATAAAGACTACAGGGCTACAGTTGTTGTTTCAGGCAGGGACATTCTTGAGTTCAGGGCCCGCCGCAGTGCAGCTACACATACACAGCTGCTTGTTACCACCAAATTGTTGCACAGGAAAACACAGCTTTTAAAAGCCTCTCACGCAAAAATCTAATGAGTGGACTGTCCTTCAATAACCATGTGTTTCTCCCCCTCTCCCAGGCAGCTGCAGCACTGAAGTTATTGTATAAAAAACACCCAGTCCTCTACAACTGCAGCATTGTCTGCTCCTTCGAGCCCAAAGTCATCTACAGGGTAAGAGGGCTCTTTGAAGATGGTTGGAAGTGGGTGTTCCTATCTAGTATTTTTTTTACATTACATTAGAAAGCATTTAGCTGACGCATTTATCCAAAGTGACGAACAATAAATGCAATAAACCATCAAGATTCAAACTAAGGACAACAAGAACAGTGCTGACATGTTTACGTCAAACAAGCAATATCATTGTGTGCTGGTGCATAAGTAAAACTCTTAAGTGCGTTTATTTATGATTATTTTTTATTATTCGCCAAAGTATAAGCGAAACAGGTTGGTCTTCAGTTTGCGACAGAAGGTATGTAGACTCTCCGCTGTCTTGATATCAGTGGGAAGCTCGTTCCACCATTTGGGAGCCAGATAGCAAAAAGGTGTGCCTTCACCTGAAACAAAACTGACTGTTAATAGATAAGACTACATTTTTAATAAGGTAGGGTAAAAAGCATGCATACATTGATGCAAACAACACCAAATATAATGGTTTTATCGGGTCACAATCCTCCTGTGTTATTGCTGCAGCACTTTGACCTAAAGCTACATTGAATATGTAGCTTGAACACTCTGGGAAGATGAACTTGCACCTCAGGTGACACGGATACAAAGGAGTTTGCATGTTACCATATTCCTAGAAACATAACTTATCCGGAACAATATAAATGTGCTTTTTTATTTTTGTCATATTGCCTAATGTTTTAGCTCAGCCTTTCCATCTCTGTAACAGCAACAATGCAAGCTATACATCTGGGATAACCCGACCAGAATGGATTACCAAACACAATACTGGATCCAATTGACAGTAATAACTGTATTCTCTGCACAAAAAAGAGAAATTGATCTAAGGCCAAAACTAGAATACAGAACGGTTTGATCTAAATATGCTTTAATATGTTGGATGTGTTACTGAGTATATAAACTACAGCATTGACTTTAGTTTTTGTCATTGATTGCATCACTGTTTTCTTTAAAACATTGCTTACATTCGCCCTCATTTAATCTCAGATGAGGCAGAGCGACCCAGAAGTGATCACAGCATTGACCCACCGGCCATGGAGCCTGAGTCGGTTGGGAGACGGCGCCTCCCGATTCTCGTCGCCATGGAAACACAGTTGGATGACGCTATTGGACTTGGTGTTGGACTGGGCGCACCATCACGTGCTGTGGAAGCTCTGTGGCATCTCAGCCTTCCTCATACAGAAGAACTTTGTCTCACCGTGAGTAGTCTGACACTTATTTGGATCACAGGTTGTATTTAGAACCTCTCTAATAAAAAGGGTGAATGTGAATAACTGAGTTTCTGTCTGCAGGGAATATGTCCAGTACTGGGCCGAGAGGGGGGTAGAAGTTGTTGCCTGGACGGTCAACACTCAAGTGGAGAAGGATTACTACCAGGAGCTGCTGCAAGTCAACTATATCACAGACAGCCTGGTGGAGGACTGTGACCCCCATTACTGAGAAACATATGAACCGAGCACAGGATGTGATCACACACATCCTGATTAAAAGATCATATCCGTATGGACCGTTTAATTGTTCTACTTGTCACCCAAAATCTGGCACCAGGTAAGAGAACAAGTGCCACTCTTATCTTCCCATGCACATTGTGAGTGTGTGCAGGTTTGTTTGAGGCAATCAAACTAAGCCTGGGTGCTAAACTTAATAACAAGGGGACATTGTATGCATTTCTAGATATTTTGGTATCTATAATAATCAAAATGTACTGTATTCACCAACTCAGGACTGCAATGATTTTTTTCTTGTTAATTATGTATGTTCTTCTGTATTTCAAGTCCCACAGTACAGGTATCATTACACTTGTCTGGGTCTTTTACCAAGTAGATAATGTTAGTCGAAAATGATTACACTCTTTAAAGTTAATACTAAAACTATAATATAAATAAACTTGTCATGTCTTTAACCAAAGAATATAACAAAACCTAGAATTAAATATGATGAGTAAACATATGATGACTTTTTGACCATGCATGACTTCTCTATGTGGCACTTTTTTGGGGGGTCTAATCTGTCCAATGTAACCAGAAGCTCATATATTCCTATGGATATGGAATAAGAATTAGTCCAAGGTACTATTTAATAGCACAGTACTGTATTTGGAAACACAGTGAAGAGAAACAGTACTGCAAGACCAGTGAAATCGAACAAGGCCTTAGGCAGCTAATGTGTAGAGACTACCGGTATATAAAACTTAAAACTGGAGTATAACTGCAGAATATACAACACAATTGTCTATTACAAAAGACATGAACAGACAGTTGGTATACTGTACACATTACGTATAAATTGTTACATCTTTTTTTTTAAATATTTAATTCATCATAAAAAAAGGTTTAGAGGTCCGTCATGGCTCTGGAGTTGGGAGATAAGACAGCGAGAGTACTACTGTTGATAAGCTTTATGACCCCAATTTCCGTCATTTGATTTATGCCTTTTTTGATCCAAGCAGACATGACAACTTGATAAAGAAAATGTGGAAAGCTTATTTCCCTGTTAACATAAGTCATGATTTCATTTCATTTGATGCTTAGTGGGCAGCAGGTTGAAAAGTTCATTTGTTTCGGCTGACATTTTGCAGCTAAGGCGTATGTAGTGAATTATTCAGTAGTTAAACAATACAACTAAAGGCGTTAATGGGTGCTCATGGTGTCTCAGAAGATCGGGAAAATACCTTTGACACCAATGTTTCGAGCTTTTTATGCTTATGAAGGCTCGAGAAAAGAACAGCAGCAGTGTGACAGCCGATAAATAAAGTATATCATACAATATAACGGCCATGGTTTGGAGACTGCTGTAAGTTTTAAGCCTGTGTAGTGTGGACTGTTGATGGGATATTCTGTGTTAGATATCCCCCTGGATAAGTCTGTCTGAGCCGCTCATTGTCTTGGTTGATTTTACAATCCCATACAGATAGATAGAGACACTGAGCTGATTTTCAACCAAAAGACTGTGATAAATCTTAAATCTGATATATCGAAGATCTTACAGGGAAGCTACAAAGATGTTATTGCCAACAACTGAAGATACAAAAGTAACTATATATTTTTTTAACGCTTTTTGTCACCATGCATCCTGTAAATCCTTAATATGTATGAGTTAAATGATACATTACGTCAGTCTCTCTTTGCTAAATAAGTCTGCAGAAAAATGCCAGTTTTATCTGACTGTTTCTTCAACACGTCTATCCGTCAAAGCGTTTGGTTTAATAATTATTAGGTGAAAGGTGATCGCAACCTGACGAGGGGCGTTCTGTGACGTCACTGAGGGGGGTTGCCCCGCTCCTTAAAGCGGTCCGACCAGAGATGAAAAGAAACAACGAGGGCGGAAATAAAGAGGATCTTACTTCAAACTAAAAGCCACATAAAGTAAAAGATTGTGAGCAACTTTTAAGGAAATTCATAGTGAAATACTGTCGGTTTCAAGTTTCAATAATTAATCAAGTTGTCTACTGTTGTAGAAATACAGATGAGGTTGTTTTGTTTTCCCATAATTTGAAACCCCATGAAGATTCATTTAATGTTTTATAAAATGTATACATATATATATATAATATATATATGTAACTTAAAAAAAACAAAAAACATATAGCTTTCCAACCAAAAAAAGAATGTTCTGGCTTCATGTTTTCTCTATAAATTAATCCTATTGTTCTAGACAATGTTTTGTATTACATTGCAACCTAGTGATGTAATATCAACATGTTTATAAACATAAACCATTATAAGTCCTGTTAAAGTTGGATATTACTTTACATTTCAAAGTCATACAAAGCGACTTACAATAAGTGCATTCAACCACGAAGATTCCTAATCAAAACAGCAAGGTGCTTGGTGGTCTGATTTGCATTTTGTTATCAAACTCAAGCAAACCATAGGATTCGTGTAAACAAAGTTTTATTTTGAAAGTCCTGTCCGGAAGTCATGCTCTTTATTGTGGATACCTAGACGCTGGCCAGGCATTGTAGCTTTCCGTCCTGATGAAAATATCTAAGTGTCCAGTGCCCTTGTATTCTATCACACAGCAGGGGTATCGCTGTCAGTACTAGATCACCATTGGAACACAGTGGGTAGACAGTCCGGCCTGAGTGTCACTGTCCCCGGGCGTCAGAAAACACAAGGTCCCCCCTCGGTCTGACGGATCCCCGGCTCGTGGAGCAGCTTTCTCCTTGGATGACCTACACGCAACCTCTCGCAGGAGCAGGTTCATTACAGCTGAGCACCTGCTGGTTTGGAAGTGCAGCAGTATTTAGACACAGTGGGCAACAAGTCCAAGAGAGGCTCTTGCAGGCTCCAGGCCGACTCTGGAGCACCTGACCTGGGGAACAAAATAAGACACGTTACGAAAACATTCTCCTTAACGTGGCTGCGTCAGGAGGAGCGGACAGAGGACTGCACATTGCAGAGTTGACATTACATGTGCGCACCTGACAACTAAAAAGACAGGGTTTACACGAACACTGAAGAATACCTCGGCGTTCACATGATGTACACAATCACCAGAGGTCCCAGCAAACTTGTTACACAGCGGCGGACAGGTCAGTGTGTTATCTAAAGCATGATGCAATGTATCATCATTTTATAAAGGGAGTTTTTTTTAGGCAACGCAACTGTCAACATTGTTTTATGTTTACATGCAGAGCGTTTAAAAGTAACCTGTGCAGAGCATGCAAACTATTTAACCCAGAATGTTGTCCTAAAGGTCCGACACAACAAATCGAGAGCAAATTCAGCGACTTGAAGCTGAAGCCGACGTCTTGGCTCTCATCAACGTAAGTAGCTGCCTTGAGTCTTGTTCCGGTGCTGCTGTGTTTTTTAAGATTATTTATGCAACTGTTTGAGCTGCATGGGGCAGGCGGTATGTGAGCATGTGCGCTGTCAGTGTGATCATGTAACACATCGGGTGCTTGGGTAACGTTTGTGCATACATTATCGGACCTAACCTTCTCTGCAGTTTTCCATACTTTCATATTCTGACATATGGTCATATGAGCATGTATATTACATAATATCGTGACATCTCATTTTACACATATGGAAATATCTGATATTTGTCTAATATATTGGAAGTTATATGTACATATGTATGTGCATATTGCCCAAGTGACCAGCTCACTGACTCAGTACTACAATGCTGCATTGATTTGATGTCACTGGGTCTCATGATATGGATGTCAGTTAAAGAACAAGATTTCACCTAACAATAAATGTTTATTATTTCATAAAGGTAATAATAATAATAACAACAAAAGTGGTGTCCTACTTTTACACTGAGAGTTCTAGTACCTGTTATTCATTTGGAGTCAAATGCTTATTTTTTTAATGGTCCCTGATATGAGCTTACCATCCTCTGAATGCAGACATTCTTTGGAACTTAGTTAGAAGACAACTGTAAATGTTTGTCAAATATCCAACTTAAAACTAACTTCCCCACTTTTAATTTGAACAGTGCAAATACTTTGGCAGACTTATTTGTTTTAGCATCATTCATCACATAACCTAATGTTTGTACACTTACAAAATAGTTATTGCAATCATAACTGGAAAAACAATTCACATTCTCAAAACATTTTTGACAATAAACTCTGAGAGTGTGTTCAAGGTCGGTTCAGCAAGCCCAGCTGTATATTTTGTAAACAAGAGTATGTGCTTCCTTTACTGCTGCTCGGAAATACCAACATTACTTCAAGATACGTTTACTTACCAGTTAACTGGTAAACCAGAAAAAGCAATTAAAACTTAGCTCTACCTCACTCATGTTAATGTTGTACACACAATATTAGAAACACCTCTCAGTGTAATACAATGCATATGCAAAGCGCTTGTATAACCTAAGCAATACAATTAAATAAGTTGATCAACAAGTAAAGGCTTTTTTTAAAGACTTATATCTTTTGTGATCTTGCTATTGCATATTAGAGTTGTTGATTTTAAAGTCTGAGATAAATAAGTAACATTTGGTATTTTAAGCACTTAATAAAAAGTGAACCCTAAGCAAGGTATTTCTTTGTGTATTAATTTTTTCTGAAGTTCCTGCTGTTAAAGACAGAAAGAATCTAAAATATATTTTAGTTATCAAAAGAATATTTCCAATATCAAGAAGGAACCTCCGTGCTCTACTCTTACACTTTAGTAACCATCACTGTGAGATGGTGCTCTTGTGTGGTTTGTGATGCAGCCTGCCCCAACCCTCAAGCTGACATACTTTAATTATCTCCGTCTGATCTCTGCAGCTCTCCTCCCCCAAAGATCGTGTTCAATCGTCTGAACGGGAAGCGTTACCACGGTGCAGCCACACAGAAGAGCCCCTGCCCTGCAGAGGGATTCACTCCTGCACATGAAGAGAACGTCAGATTTGTGCATGAAGGTGAGGGTTGCAGGATCAATACATGATTGGATGTGAGTCACTGAGCAAAGTCAGAGCTCCAGGGCCAATCCTGAAGCAGTTAAGAGTTTGGGAGATCCTTCCGTCACAGGTAATTAGATGGAAACTAGGACGCTGTAGCGGGGCAGATAATGTGGTCTTAATTATCTACAACAACTTCCTGGTTGAGCAGCTGCAATGTTGTGAGGGAGGGAAAGTTGGTTGTTGGCTGTGGGGTCACAATTTGAACCATTTTAAAAAAATCTAAAGAGGCAGAGCTTTATAAATTAGAGCAGAAATAATTATTCACCTAACTGATCAATAGAAAATGATTCGGCAACTGTTTGAATCTTGTTTTGAATGTCATTTCTTAAGAGAAATTCTATACAGCCTACCAGAATCTATAGGACATGGTGTAAACAACAGGAAGATGGCTAGTCCTGAGTAGTTATTAGAAGTGGCTTCAAAACAGTATAAATCATTAAAAATCTACAAAGATTTTAATTCCAGCTCTGCAAAAGCACCCCATCTTAAGTTTTCTTCACTACCAGATAGAAATAAATGACTTGCCGAGCTGAAGAGGTTATCTGAGGTTCTCATGGACTGCTGCCAGTACAGACTGCTTCGTGGCGTCCATTCATGACCTTCTATTGTGACTATACTATGACTTTTTATGGCATTTAAATTGCATACTATACTGTGGCATTCAGCATTTAGTGGCCATACTCAGACTTATTTAAACACACTGAACTGTGACATTTATTTTTGATTTCCTTAATTTCTAATTGCAACTCTAGAACTAGGGACATCCCAGGAGCATTATTGCTCTATTGGCCTTGCTGGAGGTTTCTAGTTTTGTCTGAGAAACAACCACAGATGTTTGATATACTCTTGTTTGCAATGGGAGTACAGTAAGGGGCTCTAATTAGTGACAACCCTTGTTGTGAAACAAGGCTGCCTCCATTTACACATACAGTGGGGCAAAAAAGTATTTAGTCAGCCACCAATTGTGCAAGTTCTCCCATTTAAAAAGATGAGAGAGGCCTGTAATTTTTATCATAGGTACACTTCAACTATGAGAGACAGAATAAGAAAAAAAAATCCAGGAAATCACATTGTAGGATTTTTAAAGAATTAATTGGTAAATTCTTCGGTAAAATAAGTATTGGGTCACCTACAAACAAGCAAGATTTCTGGCTCTCACAGACCTGGAACTTCTTCTTTTAGAGGCTCCTCTGTCCTCCACCCGTTACCTGTATTAATGGCACCTTTTTGAACTCGTTATCAGTATAAAAGACACCTGTCCACAACCTCAAACAGTCATACTCCAAACTCCACTATGGCCAAGACCAAAGAGCTGTCAAAGGAGACCAGAGACAAAATTGTAGACCTGCACCAGGCTGGGAAAACTGAATCTGCAATAGGTAAGCAGCCTGGTGTGAAGAAATCAACTGTGGGAGCAATTATTAGAAAATGGAAGACATACAAGACCACTGCTAATCTCCCTCCATCTGGGGCTCCACGCAAGATCTCACCCCGTGGGGTCAAAATGATCACAAGAACGGTGAGCAAAAATCCCAGAACCACACGGGGGGACCTAGTGAATGACCTGCAGAGAGCTGGGACCAAAGTAACAGAGGCTACCATCAGTAACACACTACGCCGCCAGGGACATAAATCCTGCAGTTCCACACGTGTCCCCCTGCTTAAGCCAGTACATGTCCAGGCCCGTCTGAAGTTTGCTAGAGGGCATTTGGATGATCCAGAAGAGGATTGGGAGAATGTCATATGGTCAGATGAAACCAAAATAGAACTTTTTGGTAAAAACTCAACTCGTCGTGTTTGGAGGAGAAAGAATGCAGAGTTGCATCCAAAGAACACCATACCTACTGTGAAGCATGGGGGTGGAAACATCATGCTTTGGGGCTGTTTTTCTGCAAAGGGACCAGGACGACTGATCCGTGTAAAGGAAAGAATGAATGGGGCCATGTATCGTGAGATTTTGAGTGAAAACCTCCTTCCATCAGCAAGGGCACTGAAGATGAAGCGTGGCTGGGTCTTTCAGCATGACCATGATCCCAAACACACCGCCAGGGCAACGAAGGAGTGGCTTCGTAAGAAGCATTTCAAGGTCCTGGAGTGGCCTAGCCAGTCTCCAGATCTCAACCCCATAGAAAATCTTTGGAGGGAGTTGAAAGTCCGTGTTGCCCAGCGACAGCCCCATAACATCACTGCTTTAGAGGAGATCTGCATGGAGGAATGGGCCAAAATACCAGCAACAGTGTGTGAAAACCTGGTGAAGACTTACAGAAAACGTTTGACCTCTGTCATTGCCAACAAAGGGTATATAACAAAGTGTTGAGATGAACTTTTGTTATTGACCAAATACTTATTTTCCACAATCATTTGAAAATACATTCTTTAAAAATCCTACAATGTGATTTCCTGGATTTTTTTTTCTCATTCTGTCTCTCATAGTTGAGGTATACCTATGATGAAAATTACAGGCCTCTCTCATCTTTTTAAATGGGAGAACTTACACAATTGGTAGCTGACTAAATACTTTTTTGCCCCACTGTACAACTGGTTTAGTGGTATGTGTTCTCTTTACTGTAAGTTAATAATGTGTTGCTGGAAGTTTGTGGAAGGGTCTTATCCTTGAACACAGTGCCAACACCTTGAGGCTTATCAGGGGGTGAAGTTGGAAAACGTTCAGTTACAGGAAAAAACACGAACACCGTTAAACAGTTTAGCTTTCTTACAACTATTTATATTATCTGTGGACAGCTCAATGTCAGCTGATGCTTTGATTCATTTCCAGAACTGGAAAAAAGGGAAAGTTTCATACAAGAAGCAATTCTTACTAAGTAATTTAGTACGTATGTTTGTTTTTTACTTGCAGCATGGCAGGAGGTGGAGCAGAAGATAGGAGACGGTGGGGAATGTACTGAGAGCCAGGGGCCCATTCAGTACACTGAGAAGACCCCCAGTGTGGCGATGAAGAGTGAGTACTTGCATCTCCATTTTTTCACATGGATCATTTTGATTAGCACACAATTCCAATTCATTCACCTGCTACAATTATCCAAAGAATTCAACAGTAAATCCACCCTTATTACATCTAATCTGCTGTTTTATAGCAACTATTTTTATAACGTTCTTCCTGCTTTGTAACCCCTCTGAACTTTGAGCCATAATCGTGCCGTGTTTTTATTATTCCTGTTGTTTTAACCACGGCAGGAAAGACAAATGGCTGCTCTCATCTTCCCGCAAGAATCACGTTGTTTTTTTCCGCTCAGCTTTATCTGTAACCAGAGGTTAGCTGTTGTAATACTCTGCTTTAATGTTTAACTCTTCTTCTGTTGGTGAGAAGCAGATAAACCAGCCCTGACCGCTGTGCTGATAGTAGTGTGTCATGTCTTGAATCTCACACCTGTCTGCTCCGGTTCTCCTGTGGCTCACTGCCCGATGAATTGTGACGGATTCATTAAGAAATAAAAGAGTATTTTTTATTGAATTTATTTTTGATTAAGTCTACGTCCAGCACCAACATGAGGATAAAAATTGGGGTTGTGAGTGAAGTGTCAATTTTTTTTGGTTTATGATTTAAATACCTGCAAAACTACATTTCCTTCAGGCTTCAACAGTTGTGACATTGCAGAAGCTTGTGGAAACGATGCCACAGTGAATGCGTGCCGTAATCAAAGCTAAAGGCGGTCCAACGAATATAAGAGTGTGAGCTTTTTTTTAGGCCAGGCAGTGTATTATTCAATGTCATTTTAGCATACTATACAAGTGCAGCCTCACAGAGCAGCTAGCATGGCTGTAGATTCAAGATTCAAGATTCAAGAAGCTTTATTTATCCCGAGGGAAATTGAGACTATTTGTCTGGTTTAAACATTTATAAATGTCCTATCTGTTTGTCTCAGGTAACTTCACGAGTTACTCAGTAAAAGAATAAACTTCTATGCTTGGTTGCTCTTTTAAACCATTTGATTCGTTCTAAAATGAAATAAAAACAGGGGGCTCAAAATGCAGCCCTGTTGTGCTCCAGTGTTTAGTAATTACTAATTACTAATTAGCCAATCAACCATTGATGCCGGATCATTCTTTTTCTGCTCTGTTTTTGTTTCTTTGCAGACTTTGTGCCCATAGACCTGGAGGAGTGGTGGGCTCAGCGCTTCCTTGCCAACATTGCCAATCTGTCTTGACTGAGTGAGGCTTTGAGGCGGGACAGGAAGCACCACGTCGATGCTCCCTTATGAGGACATCATAAGAGCGAAGAGGAGGCAAGTGAGTCTCCAGGCTCTGCGGTGCAAAAGGGTTGTGCATAATTTGATTTGATGCCCTGTGATTCAAGCTGCTGTAGAGATAACTGGGTGCACAACACAAACTTCCCCCCCTGCCGCTGATGCAACAACAGCGAGCTGACTGAACTCTGACAGCGCTGACTCGAGGTTGCGCAGGTGGGAACAAAGTACCTGATAGAAGTTGTGAGCCAAGTGTTCTCAGCTGTTTGTAAGTCTCGGCTGATCTTTGGATAGAAATCTACTGAAGACCAAAAAAAGTAAAATGTTTTTACAAAAAAAAGTCTTGTGTGTTTTCATTTGTAATCAACCAGTGCACATTTTACAGATGGTTTTTCAATGCAAGGCTGTTGAGGTACCGTTTTCTTACTACCATCGCATGCACAAGTGGAGTGTGTCAAATCTATTGTGCAATATACCACCGCAACATTAACCATTTTTTTTATTTTCACAGTGGATTCATAATGCAAAAAAAGTTAAGTAACAAAACCTGCCGTAAATAAACATTGGTTCCTTTAAATAGTTTGCAAAAGCACGGTAAAAGCTGAAGGTCTTACTGTCCGAGCTCAAACATGGCCTCTTCTGCCTAATGTAATTTACAGACAAATGTTCAAAGAACTAGTTAACACCAGCCACCAGCCAAAGCGGCTTTGCAGTCCTTCATTTTCATATGTTGGCTGTAACAGCTTTTTTCCTGCCCGCTGCCTTTGCCTCGGTGCCGGTTTTCTTGCCCCGCCTGCGGCTAGGTGCACGGTGTCCTGGCTTGGCTGTGGTGAAGGTGATGCACTGAGAGTCCAGGTAGTCCACCAGCTTGGCAGCAGCGAGGCGGATCCCTGCTGCTTTCAGCCGCTCCTGCAGCTGCGACAAGACCAGAGGCTGGTACTGGACGATCTGACTGTAGAGTGCGGAATCTGACAGGATGAAGGAGCGCACCGCCCGGAGGCAATCCTGAAGACGGTTCACTGACTGGGAGGCAGAGAGGCCGCCGTCGCTGTCAGAGTCTGAGGAGAGGCACAGCTCAGGGTTGGACCTGCGCAGAGAGAGAGAGGGGAGAAGTTAGATTCCTATAATGTATTAATGTTTTTTTTTACTACTACCATATTTATGTGACATAACCGCTTATGACCCTTATTTCCAAAAGCCGTGTCTACTAGAAACACTTTTTTTTACAAATCGCGGCTCAAGAAATAACATTTCACTTTTAAAAATCTACAATTTTAAAGATAATGGTCTAATCTAACACATACTTAACTCTTATAATCTTTCTAACACATGTTGTTGTTCTTTCAACTAAGACTATAAAAGTATAAATTAATAGGCTGCATAAAATTATTTAAAAAGGGAAGTACATTATGGCGTATGATGCTTGGCTTAAAAAGAAAAGAAAGAGTAATCCTCAGTCCAAACCCTAAAGATACTAAACCTTCAATTACATGCTGTATTTTATAAAAGAAAGCAGAAAAACAACTCAAATTGTTTAAAAGGTTTTAATCAATCTAATAACTAAGTTGACTAATAAATATGCTAATAAACCAGCTGTTATGTTTTATATATATATACACACCTATCGATGCATTTGGAAGAAGTGCCCATTTTGTAACCTTATTGTGCGGTTGTGTGCTGGGACGTCTAGAGATTGTATTATTATGAGCATAGAATTCTAGAGCCCTCTGAACATATGTACCACCTGAGAGGATCCACACACTGGAGTAGACATCGTACCTCTCAGACTCCTCGCTGGCGGCAGTGGAGGAGGTGTTGGAGCCCTGGGAGGCAGAAAGCGCCTCAGCCTCCTCTCTGCTGGCTTTCAGAGGGGAGACCGCAGCGGGCGCTTGGGGCTCTCTGAACTTCACTCTCTGGGTGCAGGAGGCTAAAGAGGTAGGAGGGGGCTTCAACTGAGCCGGGGGGGCCTCCTCCTCCTCCTCGGAGCTGACCAGCTGGTGCGTGTACTGGTGGATCTCCTTCAGTTTGAGGATCATCTGGCGCTTGGGTAAAGGCCGAACACCAAACCTGTGCAGAGGAGAAAGTAAGAAACAGACAGATGGCCGGACACAGAGAGCCTGACAGACTAAGCTGGCAGTCACACCATGGGAGGTAATAGGATAGGCACCTGACTTAATAGCCTTTATTAGAGAAAAACAAATGCGACCCCTAATTCACCCCTTCTTTAGCCCCTGTCAGGCTGTGGGTAAACAGGCTGACCTGTTGAGTTTGGTCTTCAGCTCCGGGGTGTCCATGTCTGAATACTGGGGCAGGGGGGTGATGGGCACCAGGGTGCGGCGCCTTTTATTGTGCGAAGGTACTGATGAGACACAGACAGGAGGACATTGTTTTAAATGGTAGCATCAATTTAACACCAGAATTTCATACATTTAAGACAACTGAATGCAGCCAAGTAAAATGTTCAAAGTCAGATAGTGCTTTATATAAACCATGCTTGAATCTCCCTAAAACCTTAAACACACCCTCTACGAAACTGTGAGATACTACTACCTGATGTTAAAGGGATATTGGTTGTTTTGTTAGTTTAAACTGTACGCAGGCCTTTCATACTGCAGCAGGTATTTATACTGGAACTGTTTAGTTAGATTGTGTGGGAAAAAATAGTCTGACTATAAATGCCGCAGCACTGCTCACCATCACAATCTTCAAGGGTCTGAAATGCATTCTGGGACTGAGTACAGAATATTTGGACACTTGAAAGTCTTTGTCATTCATGGGAATAAAATAAAAACACTCTACTCAATAAAACAGGTATGGTAGGAATTAAGGTGTGTGTGTGTGTGTGTGTTTGAATAATGTATTAATTACTTTAGTTGTTTAGTCCATAAAAAGGCAGACAAATATAAATAAAATGTCCCACACAATATGATAAAAAAGATGCTTTAAGAAAGATCTTGTGTTGTCCAACAATTCAAAACCCTAAAGATATTATCCCAAACATACAGTGGTATGCAAAAGTTTGGGCACCCCTTAGGAAAACCACTGCATCAGTTTGTCACTTGCTGAGCTTTTGAAGCAGCAACTTCATTTTAACATATGTTATACCTTATGGTAACAGAAACATCTCAGTAGTGAAATAACTTTTATTGGTCAAACAGAAACATGTTTATGTGCATTCAAACAAAAATAGGCATGTGCATAAATTTGGGCACCCCTAAGAAATAATTCCATTAATATTTAGTATTGCCTCCTTTTGCTGCAATAACGGCCTGTAGACGCCTCCTGTAGCCACAGACAAGTCCCTTAAGCCTGGCAGGTGGTATTTTGGCCCATTCTTCCACACAAAACGTCTCCAGTTCAGTCAGGTTTCTTGGCCTCCGTGCATGGACAGCCTTCTTCAAATAAATCCATACA
This sequence comes from Eleginops maclovinus, assembly GCF_036324505.1. Classification (NCBI taxonomy): domain Eukaryota; kingdom Metazoa; phylum Chordata; class Actinopteri; order Perciformes; family Eleginopidae; genus Eleginops; species Eleginops maclovinus. The sequence goes on from NC_086353.1 coordinate 17,297,412, forward strand.
TTTTCAATGATGTTAAGGTCTGGGGACTGGGATGGCCATTCCAGAACATTGTACCTGTGCTTCTGCATGAATTCCTTGGTGGATTTTGATCGGTGCTTAGGATCATTGTCCTGCTGAAAAATCCAACCCCGGCGTAGCTTCAACTTTGTGACTGACTCTAGAACATTCTTGTCAAGAATCTCCTGGTACTGTAAGGAATTCATGTGGCCCTCAACTTTAACAAGTTTTCCAGTACCTGTGCTAGCCACACAGCCCCATAACATGATAGATCCTCCACCAAATTTTACAGTGGGCAACAAGTTCTTTTCATTGAATGCAGTGTGTTTTTTTCGCCATGCATACCTGTTCATGTTATGACCAAATAACTCAATCTTGGTCTCATCTGACCACAGTATTTTGTTCCAAAATGCTTCTGGCTTGTCCAGATGTGCTTTTGCATACCTCATGCGACTCTTCTTGTGATTAACACTCAGGAAAGGCTTTTTGCACATCACCCTTCCAATGAGCTCTTCCTGGTGCAAAGTACGCTGGATTGTGGAACGGTGAACAACTACACCATCAGCAGCCAGATGTTGTTGTAGTTCTCTGGAGGTGGTCTGTGGCTTCTCTGTGACCATTTTCACCATCCTTCGCCTGTGCCTTTCCCCTATTTTTGTCGGCCTACCACATCTTTCCTTCACACGGACTGTTCCTGTGGCCTTCCATTTCACAACTACGTTTCTGACTGTGGAGACAGACAGTTTAAACCTGTCAGATAATTTTTTGTACCCTTCTCCTAATTTATAATGTTGGATTATCTTAGCTTTCAGGTCAGTGGAGAGTTGTTTTGAGGTCCCCATCTTGCCACTCCCTAAGAAAGAACCTAGGCCAGGCACAGCCAGCTATTACCTATGTTAAATAGCCTTTTTCATGATTGGTTCCACCTGTCTTTGTAATTGAAGGTCTAATGAGCTAATCAAAGCAATTTTGTGCAGCAACCTGTCAGCTATAAATCCGTACAGGTGTTGAAATGAATGCTATTTATAAGGGTGCCCAAACTTTTGCACATCCCATTTTTTGCATTTTATTTTATTATAATAACACTATGTAATGCTACCCTAAGAATTTTGGTCTGGAAAACACTAAAACGTCTACATCTTTGTAGGAAAACAAATGTTGTTGCTGTGATCTTCTATTATAAAGGAAAAGCAAATTGTCATGAAATCTCAGAGGGGTGCCCAAACTTTTGCATACCACTGTATAACACACAGATCCTCACATTTGAGTAGCTGCACATAGATCATGTTTGGTCATGTTTGTTTTGATCAACTTAAGCATTTCATTAGCTCTTTCCTGATTACCTGACTAACAGTACACTGAAAAAAACTGAAACACTGACTTTAATCTAATTAATTATGTCAACAAATGCCACTTAAATGTATTTGGTTAGTTGAAAGCAATACTTTTAAGTTCAACCTATTTTTATTTTTTTAAAACTTGATATTATCGCTTTCAACTAACCTAATACATTTATGTTTCACTTGTTGATATAATACGTTTAATTAAAGTCAATGTTTCAGACAACATTGAATTTGCACATTTAGAATGAATGTATCATCCAGTCATGTTGGATTGTTGATCAGACAAAACAACACATTGAAAGATGGTGACTTTACGAATAATCAGCTGTAAGTAATCGGTTATAAGAGATGTTGCCAGTTAAAGAGGCCATAGACACGTTTTTCAGTTTGTCATGTGTTCAGGAAAATAACAAATCTCTGTGGGATGCAGTTTTACGAAACAGCAGATCTGAACCACAAACTATCAGCAGGACTGAGGTGAGAGAGAGATCACTCACCTGGTGTTTTGAGCTGGGCAGAGGGGTTCAGCCTCTGACAGAGAGGAAGAGCCTCCTCCTCCTCCCAGCTGTCCCATATGTTAGAGGCCAGGAGGCTGTTCGCAATCTCTGTTGTGGTGCGGTTGGGGGGGTCAGGAGGTGAAGGCGTGAAGGAGAAATCTTTATGTGCCGCTGTGCAGGAGGCTTTGGATGAAGAGGGGATGGGCCTGAGGCTGGAGGGTGGAGTCTGATGCTCAGTGGAAGATGCCGGATCTTTTGCCAGGCTGGATGCTCCGCTGTCTTCCATCCTCAGACTGAAGCAGCCGGGGTTCTCATCCACGCAGGCGTCCAAACCCCACGAGTCGTTGAACGCGATGGGGGGCTCGTCCATGAAGCTCTGCCTAAAACTGGACTCGGCGACTTCTGCCTCTCCAGTTTCAGCTTCATCCTGCTCTTCTTCATCACCTCTGTCTCTATATTCACACTCTGTCTCTCTTTGTCCATCCTCCTGTCTTATCCCCCTTCTCTCGAGCTCAGACCCTGATTTGCTGTGACTGTCAACAGAGCGCCGGTTTTGACTCGAGGACTCGCTGTGTCTGTGACGACCTCTGAGAGAGCAGGACGAAGGTCGATCTGAAGGGTCGGACAGCGGGGAAAAATGAAAGCTCCCCAACTCGGTCTTCTCCTTGCTTTCCGATGGCGCCCTGTCCTCTCGTTGACTCGTCCAGCTCCTATCGGGGCTGCTGTGGAATGGGGAGGTTGTAAGAAGAACCGGGGCTTTGTGGAGCTCCGTGTGCAGGGGAGTGCTGCTGTAAAGCCGGGCGGGAGGCTGGATGTGGGGGGAGGTATCCTGCTTTGAGGAAGTCGAGATGGAGAGATTAGGTTGGGATGGGGAAACTGCAAACACTCTTCTATCTTTCCTCGCACCAGAAGAACTGCTTCTTCTAAAACTGTGCAGTTTGAACTTAGAAGCGTTTGCTTCTGTCTGGATAACGTGGGCTGAAACTCTGGTTGGACTTCTGGAGGTGTGCGGTCTGTCGTTAGAAGGTAAGGCAGGAGAAGAGAAGGATGAGAGGGAGGAAGTGTCTGCTTTAGGGAACAGCTGCATCCTGCACATGCTGCTTTTAGTCTGCGTGGAGCTTCTGTTGGAGCCTCTGCTGGTCTGGAGCGGCGTGGATGGGATCAGCCAGGAAACTTCCGGAGAGCAGTCCACCAGACTTGAAGGACTCTGACCCGGCTCTCCATCAGGACTCAACTCTAAACTCCCACACTGTTTATTCTCCAGGGTGGGGTCATTAGGTTTCAGAGCTGGCTGCGGTTTAATCTGGGTGTAGCTCTGCAGATTATGGACGACACGAGGGGAATGTGGTGAGGGACTGCGGGAACTAAGAACAACCTCCGTGTCCTCGCTTGAGTCGGACAAAACTATGAGCTCGGGTTCATTTTTTCCCTGAGGTGAATCTCGGGACTGGGGAACGGGAAAACTACGCCGACCTTGGCTTTCTCGCTTCGAAGTTTGACCCTCTTCTCCGTCACCCTCGGGCCCAGGAGACTGACCCGGTATGGGCAGGTTGGAGGTGCTGGGTGGAGGGCTGGGGGAAAGGTCCTCAACTACACTCGCTGAAGACTGGAGCAAAGTTCTTCCAGACAGGTGAAAAGAGGGTTTATGGGGGAATTGTTGGGCTTGAGGGGTGTGTGTTCTACAGAGGCCGGATGTGGAGGGTACTGAAGGAGGGTGTTCTTCGTAGACCCCCCAGGACTCGGAGAAGAGGCGGCAGTAGCTGCGCTCCAGGCTGGGGTCCGGCTCTATTTGCAAATGCTCTTTTTCGTTGAAGCCTGCTGAGCTTCTTTCTGGTTCTGTCAGTTTCGCGAATACTTCATCTCCACCTTCTTCCTCATCTACCTTCTCCTCCTCCTCCTCCTCCTCCTCCTCCTCAATGCTGTCTTTTTCCTCCTCCCTTTTTCTCTGCGTTGCTGCAAACTCATAGATCTCCTCCAGCTCTTCCTCATTCACCTTCTCTTCACCAATCTCTCTGTCACCTGATGGGAGGTCCTCGGCTTGATGACCTTCTTCCAGTTCTTGCTCTTCATCCCTTCCTCTGTCTGTATCCCCACCCACGTCGTCTTCATCCTCTTCGTCCCACATGGAGCGCAGCAGCTCACTGAGGGTCTGCTGCATTTGTTCGTTGGTGTACTCCTCCTGCTTCAGCAAGCACTCAGGCTCGCATAGCTGCTGTAGCTCCTGCAGGTCAAACCTGAGCAAACACAAAAGAAAGGAATCATCACAGCACTCATTACTATTCTATCTTTCTCCCAGACCACCAATGTAGACGTTTGGGAATGTTTGAGTAATTAAATCTTATTCATTTGAGTCTGATGACATATTGAGACCAATGTAGGTTAAAAAGAAAATAGCAATTAAGGTCGGGCGAGGGGTAATATTCTGAGGTAAAATGCACATTTCAGAAGTTAAAGTTGCATATTAAAAAAGACATACACAATTAGGTTTTTCATCAAGGAAATACATCACTTCACCTATGTTAGGATCCACTTTTCACACCACAGAAGTAGATTAAGGAAATACTTTTAGCCATGAATTTTTTAACAATGTTTTAATAGAAAATGTGTGATTTTTTCCCCCTAAATCTACCACTTCTGTCTTATTATGGTGTCAAACTGGAGTTTTTATTATGTTTGTAAATAACATATTTGAACTGCCATGTTTGTCTGTGATAAATGAAAGTCAGACAGCAACAACACAGTTATCGCAATCACGTTAAGGTAGTTCCGGTTTCTTCTTTTTAGATCAATACATTATACTGCTTTGTATAATAGTGATTGTGAGTCAGAGATGTGTATAAATGTCTTGGCTTGTAAACTGCACACAAACCTGGATGCTAGCTCCAGAACATGAGGTTTAAGCGGCGGTGTTATGGAGCAGCGGGCGGTGTAGAGATACTGCAGCAAAGCTAACACGGCCTGTCCCGGGACATCATTCAACAGCACCCTCTGAGCTGCAGGAGAACCTTCCTCCTGCACGCCAAAACCACTTTCATGTACCTGTGAGAGGAGCCGAGGATGGAGAGAAGAGATTTGATTGGAGACCTTGCAAAACATGTGCTCACTAACTGATATGAAAGTTTGAAGCTTAAATGATTTGCAGCTTCTATTTTTGCAGGTCTATTCACTGTGTTTGAAACCCTTATTTCTGCACAGTTGACGATAAAGGCTTAGGATTAGATTAGGCTTCACTTATATGATTAGTTTATTTAATTTGCAGAGTTAGATTCCAGGGACTGTGTTGGATATTTCATAATTATCTAAATTAAATGTCATGATTTCAATAATGTGCAACACAACCAGGAAATATAATGCTTCAATCCATCTTTGTTGGCTATTATATATATATATATATAAAATATTGTTTGTGCAAACAAAGGGAGGTATTCACAATGTTATACTAAATGCCAGTTGGTAAAGCCCATTTCAACTAAATTAAAATCCAGTATTAAACCTCAAGATGTGAAGGTAAAATGACTGGAGGGTGACTAGTATTGTGACGGCTTCAAGTCCATGTATTGCTTTTAAAAAAGGCATCAATAATAATCATGCAGTCCTGGTACTTTATTATCAGGGCTGTGTTGTACAACACACACATAGTGATGGAAGTTACCATTTCAGCCAGCAGGGGGCATCGAGCGTACACCATGAAGGAATGAGCGAAGAAGACATCTCCGCTGTCCACCTGCAGCTGCAGGTCGCTGAGCTGAGGGTTGTTCACCATGCTGCTCAGGTCTGAGGCCAGCCTGCACTGTGCCACCTTCAGAGGAGACGCCAGCGGGACCCAGAGAAGTCAGTGAGTTAGAAATCTAATATTTGAATGCACAGTGGGCACACAAAACTACATGCACGCCAGTGGAATATTTAAAGGACATTAATGAAGAGGTATGCTTCTAAGAAAGACAGAAAGACACTTCAGGGGCCTTACAAATCTTAAATTAACTCTCCAACAATTAAACAACAACGCTCTGTTGGATGCCAAATGCAGTGGAGACAATCTGCTATCTTATTCCACTCTCGTTTCTTATCTCAGCGTTGGTGTAATTACCCCAAAATAATATCGGAATATTGGATTTGATTCAGATGTTACCATCACCCCTGACTCATCTGTGTTGGAGTTTAGTGCCCAACCAATGTTTTTTTTTCTTTTTTTTTTATGTTCCATTGCACGTTTCCGTATGTTTGGTAAAGAAGTAAATTTTTCTACTCTGCAATATGGTATCTAGCAAGATAACACAGGATTTCTAAAACTATCTAGGAGTTGCTTATGTAACACTAAATTGGAAAGAATCTTATCTTTACTAAAGACTTAAGAAAAGTATTTTCTGTAGTACCCATATGCTACTGATATGATAAGGACGGTAAAACAAACCAAAAATGTGAGCTCAGGATCCATGTTAAATGTCAGATTAAGTTTGATTACGAGTAGTCTTACTGTTTGGCGCTCTTGATCTGCCCCCGGAGGATCTGTTTTCCTCCTCGCTTGGCCGCGGGTGTCTAAATGAGTGTGTGCAGTTTCTGGCAGGAAGCTGCTCACACCAGCCGGCTCCTCAGGCTCGTCCAGGACGAAGCCGCTCAGATGGAGGTTTGTGATCTGACTGCCACCCTTATCTGTGGGAAAAAAGACACATTAGTCACTTCTTTTGAGTGGATGAGTGTCTCCCAAATGTTATTACAGTGTAGCAGTACACTTAAATTCAAAAACACATTTTCAACATACACATTATTTTACAAGAAACCTTTCAGAATTTTGTTTAAAATTAACCAAAAACAATGCAGATTTCTTAACTAGAACATAACATATTTTTAAAACATTTTTGGGGTTTTCTGAGGAATGTAATCTTGTAATGCTCAAAAATGCTTTTGGGGACAGAAAGTAAAGAGAAAAATATTTGTTCAGACATTATTTAAAATATGAACACACAATAAAGTAGTTTATATATCATTTATTTTTTCACTTTAAGAAACAGATTTTCGGGTGGATAATTAGAAACCCTGTTTTTGGGAAAGCAATTTTCAATCCCCATTAGATAGGCTTGTTTAGCTTTTTTCCCGCTTGAACCCAGCATCAGTGTGGTTACCTTTGTCAGGGCCTGGAGCGATGTGACCACACTGGGTGAGGGTAACACCGTCTTCAGCCAGCTCCATCAGCTCCATCAGGAGAGCCTGGCTGCCGGCTGGAAGCTGCCCTGTCCCCGGGGTGGAGGGGGCCATCTGGGGGGTGGAGGCTGGAAGAATGGAGACCCTGGTCCCTGAGTCAGGAGCTCCTTCACTCACAGGTAGAACGGGAGTGTCAGGCCTGTTGATGGGGTTTTTGGTAGCTTCAGTCGGCTAAAAAAAATGGACGAGAAAAGTATTTATTTAACTCTGATGCTGTGATCGGATTAATTGGCAGCTGGTACTGAATGTTTTCTGCGCCCTCATCTTTGTTTGAGCCCTACTGAAGAAGGGCCTTAAACTAGACTATTTTATAACCATGGAAGATCTAAAAAAAAATCAGGATTAAGGAATAATTGACCATTGAGTGCACATTTCCTGTTACGGAACAATGACAATTCATTGGTTGACGTCATTTGATGTTTGTTTTAAGTCTGTTGTTTACTATGTGTTCATTTAGCGAGTAATCCCTTTTAAAAGAGATTGGGAATCAATTATAATGGAATAACACTTTTCAGACACTTGCTTTAACCTTGCAATTTTGATTTCTTGGAACGGAAAATATCTATTTCAAGAGCTAATTTATATGTTGTACACGTTTTTTTTTCTTCTCAAAATGTAGTCTCATGCACATTTCTCATTCAGTCAAATTAAAACAGGACCTCCACAAACATGTCTTTGCTGTCTCACCGTTGCCAGTTCCCAAGGTGTGATGAACTCTCTGAGCTCAGGGGTGTAGAAGTCCGACGCACAGGTGGAGGCTCTGTCGAGTAGTGTGCTCTTCTGCCAGAGGGGGGCAGCTCCGCTCCAGCCAGGCAGGCTGCTGGGGCAGCGGGTTGGGGTGGGGGGAGAAGGTGCCCGACTGCGTAAGAGGAGAGCAGAAACGCGTTCCTGCAGCCTCGTCAGAGCCGCCTCGGCATCCTGCACCAGGAGGAGCGGGGGAGGACAGGGGACACCTCCCTTTTTCCTCTTTCCACGACCCTTACCTGCACCTACAGCAAAAATAGAGAAAGGGGAGGTTGGATGATAAATCTTCACAGAGCTCGAGTTAAATTCTAGAATATTAGATTATTATATGAATTTAGGTAATACGGAAAATAAAACTATGGTGAATAATTTTGGTTTGTGCCTTGCACTTCTGTTTTGGTGCTCAGCTTCAGGCAGACATACGGTATACCACACACACTATTCTTTAATTGTTTCAAGATGAAAAAAAACAACAACTAGCCATAACATTCTCAAATTAAATATAACACATTACAGTAATAGGATTAATGTTCAGAGCACACAGGACTTTGGTTCCTTGTTGAATCAAACGTTGGTCAGTTCTGAGTTAGTCGCTTTTTTTGTTGCACTGCTTTTTCTCAGTCTTAGACAACATTTCCCTTTGCTGCATTGTAACAAGTAGCAGAAGCCCTCACACAGCTGAAGCTCCCAGCAATGCACACATTAATAATCCTTTAAGAACAATGGTGAAAAAGAGTATACAAACCCCACAGCAGAATAGAATCAGCAGTTCTGTGCCCATGGTATAAAAGCAGCATCATTTTGATCTGTATATATTTAATACATACACTCCTTAGTTTTTAACTTGTGTGACCATGAACACCTTGAACTCCTGGTGCCAGTTAGTTCTGGCTCATCAGCTAAATGTTATTTTAATTTTACCAAAACAAATCTTTGGTCTTTCTATAATAAAATGGAAATGTAGTTGCCTAAAATAGGTTTGTAGTACACTGATTAATACCATTCCCTGTGGTATGTCCATGCTTAATCAAAAAGCCTGTTTTGTGTTGACTACCAGACGATATTGTGATGTTACTGTACCCTTGTCTGGCCTCCACTTCAACACTGCAGTCATGGAGGTGTTCGGGGCAGCTGTTTGTAACTGCCTCTCTGTCATCCTCTCAATCTGTTGCTCCTGTTCCAGCAGCGAGGAGGACAGAGCCAGGGCCACCATGGTGTCTTCGTCCAGCAGCACGATCTTTTTCCTGGGCTTCTTCCTCGGTCGGATGCTCGGATTGGGTGGGCCTTTTCTTTTATTGCCACCGGTCTCTATTCTGAAGAGAAAAAACAAAGAGACAAAGGTTAAAGTGAGGTTTGATTAGGCTTTGTTTGTACTACTGTCAATAACTTAAAGGCAAGCTATTATGTGAAAATCAGAGAACCATGTGTGTATCATATTCAACAGCAACATTTTGAATGTCTCCAAAATGCTTGTGGGGGAAGTGCATCAATGGTTGGAACCAACAGAGAGCACAGAGGTGTGTCATGGTCATTTCTTTGCTCAAAAATTAAGAATAAATTATTATAAAAAATGCAGTTGGAGCTCATTTGCTACAATACAAAACAAAACCAAACAAAAAGAGTATTGCAATCATCTGAGCGGTGCATTATTTTGTATTAGCTACAAGGTTTGTTGTAGCTGGACAGAAGCAGCGAGGTGGACTCACAGTGGGTTGGTGGGGGGGACATTCGGGGTCTCCTCGGTCTGTCTGTGCAGCGCCTGCAGCAGCACCGCCGGAGCAACACCCATATCTGAGGAGCAGCGCTTCAGGTGGGCTGAGCGACTCTTGTGGGACTTGAACTTCTTTCCACAGATTGGACAGTCGGGGATACCGGGAGGTGGAGGAGGGGGTGCTGGGGCGCTCTCTTCACTGTCATCCAAACACCTGCAAAGAGTAATCATTCTCAGTTACAGCCAGTTGGATTGCGCAGTTACTGTTAAAAATCCTCACAGTTACAAAGTAAATATGCAAACCTGTTGAGATGCTGCGTTCTTCCTTCCGGTGTCATATGTGACAGATCTCTGTGGCAGATCTGACAGAAAAAGAGGCCTCCTTCCTCCAAGTCCACAGTCTGAACCACTGCTGCCTCCCTGTCCAGCTCCTGCTGCAGCTGCAAGGCTAGAGCCTCATCACTGTCCTGGGGGCCCGAAAGGAGAGCTGAGCTGAGGGACTCTGGAGGTTCTGAGTACGGAGGGCAGGTGGCACATACAGAAACAAATAAAAGGTGAGCTACTCGAACAAGATGATATATGAATATAATATTGTGACTGTGTAGAATGTACTGATGTAATGATTTAGATACAGTTGTGTCCGCTCTTAGCAATACAGCTTCAATACTACTGCACTCCTACTAGCTTTCTGAACACGGACCCAGCCTTGCAATTCTCCTGCACTCTTCAGTCAAGGCGTCCAAATGAACATGTTAAGCATTTTAATATTTGCTTAAAAGCACACACTGGTTATTTCCTGAACACCCCTGCAATACAGGAGTTATATAGCTATATAGGCCCGTATACTCAGTTTTAATGTAGGTATTCAATGTTGAATGTATGTTTATTCCAACAAAACCTCATACACCTAACAGAAGTCTCGTTCCGACATACAGTGGGGCAAAAAAGTATTTAGTCAGCCACCAATTGTGTAAGTTCTCCCATTTCAAAAGATGAGAGAGGCCTGTAATTTTTATCATAGGTATACCTCAACTATGAGAGACAGAATGAGAAAAAAAAATCCAGAAAATCACATTGTAGGATTTTTAAACAATTAATTTTCAAATTATTGTGAAAAATAAGTATTTGGTCAATAACAAAAGTTCATCTCAATACTTTGTTATACCCTTTGTTGGCAATGACAGAGGTCAAACGTTTTCTGTAAGTCTTCACAAGGTTTTCACACACTGTTGCTGGTATTTTGGCCCATTCCTCCATGCAGATCTCCTCTAAAGCAGTGATGTTTTGGGGCTGTCGATGGGCAACACGGACTTTGAACTCCCTCCAAAGATTTTCTATGGGGTTGAGATCTGGAGACTGGCTAGGCCACTCCAGGACCTTGAAATGCTTCTTACGAAGCCACTCCTTCGTTGCCCTGGCGGTGTGTTTGGGATCATTGTCATGCTGAAAGACCCAGCCACGCTTCATCTTCAGTGCCCTTACTGATGGAAGGAGGTTTTCACTCAAAATCTCACGATACATGGCCCCATTCATTCTTTCCTTTACACGGATCAGTCGTCCTGGTCCCTTTGCAGAAAAACAGCCCCAAAGCATGATGTTTCCACCCCCATGCTTCACAGTAGGTATGGTGTTCTTTGGATGCAACTCTGCATTCTTTCTCCTCCAAACACGACGAGTTGAGTTTTTACCAAAAAGTTCTATTTTGGTTTCATCTGACCATATGACATTCTCCCAATCCTCTTCTGGATCATCTAAATGCCCTCTAGCAAACTTCAGACGGGCCTGGACATGTACTGGCTTAAGCAGGGGGACACGTCTGGAACTGCAGGATTTAAGTCCCTGGCGGCGTAGTGTGTTACTGATGGTAGCCTCTGTTACTTTGGTCCCAGCTCTCTGCAGGTCATTCACTAGGTCCCCCCGTGTGGTTCTGGGATTTTTGCTCACCGTTCTTGTGATCATTTTGACCCCACGGGGTGAGATCTTGCGTGGAGCCCCAGATGGAGGGAGATTAGCAGTGGTCTTGTATGTCTTCCATTTTCTAATAATTGCTCCCACAGTTGATTTCTTCACACCAAGCTGCTTACCTATTGTAGATTCAGTTTTCCCAGCCTGGTGCAGGTCTACACTTTTGTCTCTGGTCTCCTTTGACAGCTCTTTGGTCTTGGCCATAGTGGAGTTTGGAGTATGACTGTTTGAGGTTGTGGACAGGTGTCTTTTATACTGATAACGAGTTCAAAAAGGTGCCATTAATACAGGTAACGAGTGGAGGACAGAGGAGCCTCTTAAAGAAGAAGTTACAGGTCTGTGAGAGCCAGAAATCTTGCTTGTTTGTAGGTGACCCAATACTTATTTTACCGAGGAATTTACCAATTAATTCATTAAAAATCCTACAATGTGATTTCCTGGATTTTTTTTCTCATTCTGTCTCTCATAGTTGAGGTATACCTATGATAAAATTACAGGCCTCTCTCATCTTTTTAAATGGGAGAACTTGCACAATTGGTGGCTGACTAAATACTTTTTTGCCCCACTGTATTTTTCATTGCTCTTATGTGCACACTCTCCCATAACACAGTTGTGTGCCCTGAATATGGCATTTTAGTGCTTTAAAGCCAGGCATACAAACGCAAAATACATAAAAAACAGACATCTGCATTCCCTATACAACGATGCTTCATATTAACAATCTGTGCCAAGAGCAACATAGCATCTCACCCAGTCTTGGTGTCAGATGTGAAGGAGGATCACTTTCCTGGTGTGATGGCTCCCTCTGGTCCTTGTGCATCATCTTCTGTGGACTGGCTCTCTTGAACTGTTGCATTCTGTGGAGGACTTTATCTTTTGCCGTTAAACCTCTCTCTGCTCTCTGTCCTGCTGCTGTTGAAGGTGCAGCTGACACCTCTGCCTCTCCTGCATCATGTTCAGTCCCTCCACACACCACAGGCTTTTCTCCCTCCGCAGCAGCAGTACTAACAGACCCAGAGTCAGCATCTCTCTTGGTATTTCTTCTCCTCTTATCTCCATCGCTTGCCTGACAGGAGGGCTTATGCACTGCTCTCTTTGGCTGTTTTGACTCACCTGGTTTCTTGCGGACTCGTTTTAGCAGCTTAGAGCAAAGATCCACAAAATCCTGGTCTGAGTCATCCATGATGGAGCACTTTGTCTCACATTAGAATTCCATTCTTTCATGTCCTGTAACCAGCTAACGTTAGCTAGCTGTTTATGCTAACCCTGTATCCTCAGTTTTGATGAATTTGCTCTTTAGTTTTAGCTTTCCGCCTCATTGCGTTTTATTTACCAGTGTCGACATAGCAAGTCTAGTTTATTTTTGAAATATCTGCAGCATCACGTTTCAATTATATTGCGATTAGAACAGAAAATGCTGCCAGTGTGGTTTGTTTTTATTTCAAAAGGAGTAACACTCAGCCGCTTTATTCTGAGCTTCCGGTCATGTGACGGTGAACGAGCGAATGGTGGGCTCTCAAGGTCACGTGACTGCCACACATTGATTATATATGGACCTGCAGAATAAAAAAAACATTACGCTTTTATACTTCACTAGTAGGGAAATTATGAAAATTTAAATATGCTTCAAATGCATTTGTATCGCATTTACTCATTCTGTATGTACTGCTTATACATTTTGACAATCTATAACTTTGAAACTTTGTTTTCACTCAGTAAGTTTGTCTTGGTACTAGTACTATTAGCAAGGCCACTAGTACTGAGAGTATGTCTGTGTCCCTCTGCTTATTTCACTCAATTTGTATGTCACTCTTAAATTTTCCCTAATGTAGGATATTGGATAGGTCTTTGACAAACTGGAATAACTGCTGATAGAGTTGTATTTGAAAATCAGGCTACATACACCATCTTCAACCAGCCGTCCAATATTACTTTAACTGTAGTGTCTAAAGATTTATAAACCAGGACAGGACTGATCAAAAAATCTATGTTTAATCTAAGTGGTAACTTTAGTAACCATTCTCAGTTTGTGAAATGCAGGCTCCATCTGCTCTAACTACAAACTCATGCTCTGATCTGAGAAATTCAAATGCAGAATGAAGTAGTTTTAACAGAAAACAGCCTTGAAATAATCTTTTTTTTAAAACCGTTATCACTTGTTTTTTAACGCAACCTTAATGCTGATATGGGGGAAACTGATCTGAAACAAATGAGGTACACACAGGAGTGATGCTTCATTATTTAGTCAACAGAGTACTGGAGATAATCTGCTGCACAGTTTATTTAACAATATGGTATATAAGTAAGAAATGAGTCTTTTAACCAGTTTATACAGTGATTTCATCTCTCTTCCTTATATTTATAGTATTTTGCTTAACTTGATTTACAATAGGAGAAAAGGTAATCCCCCTAATTCAAGTTTTTGCGAGAGGAATGAGGGTTGATGAAGTATTCCTCAGGGTGAAACTCAAACGTGCCTTTCCGCTCTAGATCGCACACAGCTTAGTGTAAAATGTAGAGGATGGGGCGCCGTCAGAGATGTGTCCGATAAAACAACCGGTGATCATTCCACCTCAGCTTAGGGGGCTGGTCTCTTTCTCACACTCTCTTTACACTTTACAACATTTGTATGACAAAAAGTATGACAAATTATTTTTTTTTAATGTCAAAGCAACAATGTTCCACACCAGCAAAGACAAAGCTTTCCCATTTCCAAGCAACTGAGATGTAAGTTGCAGTCCTTGTTGTCTGTGTTTGTGAAACCAGCTGAAGTTGTTTTGGTGACAGTGAGGGTGTGTCAGTGTCTTCATGTGCTCCTGTGTACATGCCCGTGTTTATACAACCGCTGCAGTCCGTTTCCTATTTCAATACAACGGAGTGCTCTTCATACACACAACGAGGAGGGGAGCGGTCCCTGAACGCATCGTCTCGGAGTAATGGTACAACACTAGATTACAATTGCCAGGAATAACAGCTTGAGAAAAAAGAACGAAAACCTGGCCCAAATTCCCAGACAAATTATTTTACAGCTTCACCACAACAATTATTTAAGTTTCTTTTCCAAAGGTACAAAATAAAAAGATATGAATAATATAATGCAATTGTACATTTTCTTTTTAAAAAAGAAAGGAGAAAGGCATGAAAACATACCAAAAACAAACCAAAAATAAATTGAGTATTGAACACATTTGGTCTCAACCAAAAAATATATTCTTTGTGATTTAAATTCCATTTTAGAGGCAACTTTAGGAAACAATTACATTCCCTCGAAGGTTTAACTTTTTTAGTTTTCTTTCCTCGACCAAATTTCATTTTTTACAACAGTTGAAACTTTTTACATGTCAGTACAAAAAACGCTCTCAACCTTAGAAAGAACAAACAAAGCCCTCTGATGGGATAAAGAGTTCGAGGGGAAACAGAAGGGGGGGGGGAATTGTGTTGTTTTAGTTCTGAGCAAAAATGCTACAATCCCTCCACAAACTTCTCCAGAGTGTCCCCTGTAGCGTCCCCCACCAAACCCAAGTCACTGTTCAGCCCCCCCCTGCTGGGCGTGTTGAGCTGCGGGAGCATAGCGCTTTGTTCTGCTGTCCCCAACTGTCCTTGCTCCAGGGACCCTGACAGCGGGCCCCCAAGTCCCGGGTGGGGGGAACCCGAGTGCGGTGGGTGCGGGTGCTGCGGCGAGGGCTGGGGCTGGACCTGCGGGGAGGGACTGGAATGTGGCCGCGGCTGCTGGGGCTGCTGCTGCAAGGGCGGACAGGGGGACTGGACTGGTGCAGGGGAGCGGACCTGGCTGTTGAGTACGTTAACTAGTGTGGGCTGGCCGGGGAGGTGGGCTCCACCCTGGGGCTGGCCAGCCAGCAGGTGGGTCTGGGGGCTCATGGGGCCGGGCTGTGCAGGAGAGCCCATCTGCTGCTTGAGGAGGGTCTGCTGCTGCTTGGGGGGGAGCTGTTGCTGCTGTTGGAGCATTCGCTGATGCAGTAAGTTCTTGGTGGAGTCCATCACCATGCCAGGCTGGGCCATCTGAGCCATGGGGGGGAGCTGTCCCATGGGTCCCCCTGCGGCTCCTGAATTTGCCTGCATGGCTATCTGCTGCTGCTGCTGCTGCATGCGGAGCTGGGAGTAAGTAGCTGCTGGGCCCTGCGTCTGAGCCGGGAACTGGCCTGGATGGCCCTGAGGCATCACCCCCTGCTGCTGCTGCTGCTGCTGCTGCTGTTGCTGCTGCTGCTTGTTGTTGTTGTTGTCTTAAAAGCTGCCGACGGTAGAGCTCCTGGATCTGTGGGTTGGTGTGCGCAGCGTTGATCAGCTGACCTTGAGCCCCTAATGCAGCCATGCCCTGTGCAGGAGGCTGCTGCGGCTGCTGGGGGGGCATCCCCTGCCTCTGTACTGCCCCCCCTGGCAGGGCCATGGTCTGCATCCCTGGCATGCCTGGCTGCTGCGGCGGCTGCCCCGCCTGCTGCTGCTGTTGCTGCTGCGGCTGGTTGGCATGGTACTTGGCTGTGCGCTGTTTGATGAAGGCAGCCATGAGCTGGGGGTTGGACTTGAGGATGTTGAGGACCTGCTGCTGCTGCTGGGGCGAGCTGGGAGACTTGAGCGTGCGGAGAAGGTCCTGCAGGGCGTTTGGTGCGATGGCTCCGGATCTCTGGGGCGTTTGTAGCCGAGCACCGGGCTGCTGAGGAATCATCATCCTCTGGCCAGGCTGAGGTTGCTGCCCAGGGACCATCAGGTTTCTCTGGATGCTCATGGTCTGCTGCAGCGTCTGGCCCGGGACGAGGCCCACTTGTTGGTTCTGAGCTGCCTGCATGGGCCCTGCGGCTCCGGGCCACTGACCTTGTGGCATGCCGGGCTGCATGACCTGAGGTCCGCGGGGCCCCGGTACCATCTGCATGGGCGGCTGCATGGGTACGGCCAAGCGCTGCTGAGTCTGCTGGGGGTTCATGGCCAAGCCGTTCATGTTGACCCGGTAGTTCTGCTGGCTCTGCTGGGCCTTTGCCATCATCTCGATGTGATGCGCCATCTTGACTGCAGCGAGGGGAGGTGGCTGCTGTAGCTGCTGCGGGGGCTGGGGCTGGGGGAGAGGGGACTGCTGCTGGTGTAGAGGGGAGGCCTGGGGCCCGGGCTTGCCCTGGGACACCGGCGTTTGAGGCTGCCCATTGCGAGGAACATTGGGAAAAGTGGGGGACAAAACGCCTGCTGAGTTGGGGGTCTGCGGCTGGTTGGAGAGCGGCTGCTGGGGGGTCAGAGGAGTGTTGGGCTGGGTGTGGGGAGTGGGAGTGCTGGGGGCAGTGGAGGCCGGGGGGGACGGTAGCGGCATGGTTCTGCCTTGCATGGAGGCCATCCTCCGCCTCATGAGCTGGGCCTGCTGCAGGCGGTGCTGCAGCTGCTGCTGGCGGAGCTTGTGCTTGATGTTCAGGCAGAACGGGACGGGACACTTGTTCTCCTGGCAGTGCTTGGCGTGGTAGCAGCACAGAGCAATGAGCTGCTTGCACACGGGGCAGCCCCCGTTGGTTTTGCGCTTGCAGCCCTTGGTGTGCTGCACCACCCGCTTCATCTTCTGGCAGGACGGCAGAGAGCAGTTTGCATTGCGACACTGACAAGCGTGGACGAGGGACTGGATGCAGCGCTGAATGCTGAGGCGGCGACTCTCCTGCGGGCTCTTGGAGGCCTCTCCACTCTGGCCGTTGCTGTCGTCGTCCAGGCCGAGGCCCCATTTCACCATCTGGTGCTCGTGGCCCTTTACATTGTAGCAATTAATGCATAGATCAAAGTCCTGCAGGGGGAGAGGCCCATTGTCAGTCGAACAAATATCAGTAAACATGAACAACATTCTCCCAGATCCCAAAACTAGAGTGTTGAAACTAAATGTATGATATTATCAGAGAGAAAGTTTGGAAATGCTCCATAGACAATGAATTGAGAGCTATGTTTCACTGAACACTTCAATAGCAATAAATGTGGGTATAAAAAGAAAACAAAAAGAGACCTCTGTTCACAGAGAGAAGCTGATGTTCAAACACAAATATTTTTCCTGACTTCTCCTCATCTGAGCAGCGTTCAATACAGCATGGTAAAGGTATAATCTCACCTCGCACACAGTGCAGTGCCAGCGTGTCTCCACATGATGTTTGCACTCGTTGCAGGTGTAGACGAAGCGGTCCTGTCCCTGATTGTGCAGCTCCACCAGCATGCACATGGTGCTCCACTTGCACCTCCTGAGGGAGCTGAACTCCCAGTGCTTGTCCCGGGCCAGAGTCAGGAAAGCATCGCGGCCGTCCATCAGGTCACAGGAGAGCATGGGGTCGGGGTCAACGATGGGCGGCAGGGCGTTGTTTGTCATGGGAAAGGGGTGGAGGTGGATCACAAAGAACACCTTCAGCCAGCGGGAAAACACACAGATATGAGAGTTAGAGAAGCATGAGCAAAAACCAAACTGCTATCATTAAAAGACTTACGTTCTAAATCACTACATCTGAGGGGAAAGTATTAAGAAATAAACAGACAAACTATTTCCCTTTATCACAAGCTAATATACAAATGTTAATGTTGATTATCAAAAGTCTTAAATAAAAATATAAAACCAAAACAAGTCGGACCTCCTTGTGCTTCTCCAGGGTAGCGTAAAGCTTCTGGGACAGATCATTGGCTACATTCGGCATCCCAGTCTTCTTCTTATTGGCTCGGCTCACGCTGCTTTTGTTTTTATTGGTCTTCTTGTTGTTCTTCTTCTTAGCGTTTTTGCTGTCACTTGGCGTACCCTGGGGGGAATATACATTAAGACACATTACAAAATATATATATATATATGTGTTTACTGTGCTGATAAAGATATTTTAAGGGTTAAAAAAGGTTATAAAATCTGTGAAGTGCCAAACAGTTCTCACAAACGAAAAAATACGAGGTTCTAAATGTGTATCTTAGCTACATCATCAAACCATGACAACATTGAGCGCACCTCGGGGGTTTCAGTGGCAGCCGTGTTCTCCTCCTTCTTCCTCTCCTCCTCTTCCTGCTCCAGCTCCTTGATGCTCTCCTCCAGCACGTTAGGCCAGAAGTCTCCTTCAAAGTACGGAAGCTCGTTGGCGGTGGTCAGACGGTCCTCTGTCGCCTGTTTGCAGATGTCCTGAGAGGAAGACAAAAAGACGTGGAGGATTTGAGCGATTCAAAATGTGATCGATTAGTTTTCAGTCATCCAACACGCTGAGCATTCACATGTCTGATTTGTAGGTCTGTTAATAACAACAAAAAGTAGCACATTTGTTCAATCAACTATTACATTTCATATTCAGGAACGTAAACCTTGCTTCAGTATTTGAAAAAAGCTAAATATTCTCTTCCTTACCTTGTAATCGTGCAGAATCCTCTCTGCAAAGGCCTTTTCCAGCATCTTCCTGTACCACTCCTGCAGCCTCTTGGGTTTGGGGATCTTCTGGTCCTGGGGATGGCAGTGGAAGATGTAGTCGTCTCCTTCACTGGGAGGACACGCCCAGATGTGTCCCTGGGAATACCTGCAGCCATAGACAGACCAAAGAGACAATCTGTAAGTCAAGACATTTGATTCCTAGGAAATCCCATCCCAAAGTTCACATCATTTCCCATAGAGTCCCTTTACAGAGGTTGGGCAGAAAAGGAGCTTTAGAGCGAGGCTCACCCGAGTTTCTTGACATATTCCAGATAGCCGATGAGGATCTCGTGGTAAACTGCTGTGCGTAGATTACGAGGTCTGAAGAAGTGAATACTGTCAAGGTATGATATGTAGACCCGTCTGCAGAGGTAGAGAGAGGATCAGTTTCACTCATCGTGAAAATGCCAGTGATTTATTTCCATGTATACATACAGGAACCGGCTGTACAGACCTACGGTTGGGTTGAGGGCACTCTGAGCCGTACTCCTGCACGTGCATGCCAAAGAAGCACACGTCCACACCGTCTATCTCCTCAAAGGCGAAAAGTGCTTTGGTTCTGTAGGGAAAGGTCTCGTGCATTTCACCTGTGTCCACAAACCTGTCGTGATGAAGAAAAATCACATATTAAAAAGTGAGAACAGCATGGTGTGATGGCTTGGGTCATGAGGTCTGAACTGAACACGACCGTCAAAACACAAAAAGGTGAGGACTGTGCATCTGGGGGTTTTCTAGAAAAATAAAGTACGAGGGAAATACTCTGACCCCAAAAAATTCCATATATCCATCAAGCTCTTACTTGATCAGATCGTGTATACAAGACATATCAATTATCACGGGAACATGACGTCGCGTCGTTGTTTAAAGGACGCCAACAATGATGCGACGTCAGATCTCTGTAAAAACAAAGCTGTCTCTGCCGTCTGACGGTCTATTTGACACGATATTCATTTTATTTAGTAATTACATCATTTTTGACAAACAGAAATGTTGTTTTCTTGCATCACTTTGAAATTTTACGGGGAAAATCTGTATTTTGGTATGAGGGCGCACGTGAAAAGTAAGAGGGCGCAGCACTCGTCACCTGGTTTAGACAAAACCCTGATATGTATAGCCAAAAATCCTCTTAAAAGTATTCGGTATCTCTTAAACATAAGCTACTTTTGTACATTTATCATTATTTTTGTACTTTTCCCCCAATCTGATGTTTATTTTATTACATTTATTTGTTGTGTATGATCTGTTTATGTATTCTTATTTCTCAAAATATAAAACATATTCAATATGAATCATCTTGTATATGGTGCATAATACAGGACGTAAATGTCTTACAACTACACAAAACATTATAAAATATAAGTATTTAATTTAAGGCTTCTAGGACAGAAACGGTCATTGTGCTGCCTGAGATTGTGCTCTGTGTGTCGCTGCTTTAGCATAATGGGACAATTCAAGTGAAGAGGCCTTGAGTCAATAAAAAGCAAACAGCCTTAAATCAGTCAACCTGAATACAACAGGTTCTTTGACAAGCTCCCCTCCCCCACCTCCTGAAGGATGGGCAGCAGCATAGACTTTGATCTTCATTGAACAACCCTCAATGGGTGTGCACTCCATCTCGTCAAACATGCAGGATCCACAGATCCTCTGAGGGAATATAAACGCTTTATAGAGGTCGTTCAACTTTTTCATGACGGGGTGAGTAAAAAATCAGCTCAGGGTAAGACAAGCTGAGCCAGTGCATCTACAAATCAGCGTGGCGGAGAGAGGTATGTGTTTGGCAAAAAAAAGAAAATGATGGCCTTTCTCATCCTGACTTTAAGGTTGTTCATTGACTGGACCGATTTTATAACTTCCGATAGTTTGAAGTTATAAAGAAACATACACCCAGTTCTCCTGTGTCCTTTTCTGTGGTGCTCTCACCTGGCTTTCATGCCCGGTTTTACTTCCACCGTTTTGTCGGAGCTCGCCACCACCCGCACAAACACCTCTCCAGCCTCCGGGTGGTTCTGTCTCTTCAAGTATTTATTCACACGGTCCTCTATGTACATTCCCAACCGTGTGGTCTGCAGCCCTATGGTGGGGAAAGACAGGAAAAGTATTAACTTTCCAAAATAATGGAGAACAAAACAGGAGAAGCACTCGAACAGATTTATGGGGCATCGTGAAATCTTGAAACGGTTAGCACCATATGACATAAAGGTCACAATTGTTTTCCAGGTCTGCTAACACCAAACAAAAATACCAGTTAGGCCAACATCATAAAAAACGCCACCATTGCAGGAAAGCCACAGAGAGACATATGCTGCCCATGTGCAGGTGGTTTATATTGTCTTGTGTCTTGTGGGACAAAGGCATAATAATAATCTGTTGACATTTTCAAGACTGCAGGGAGCGTTACGAGAAAGACAGACTCAAGGACCTTAAATATATAAAACTCAGATGAAGAGAAATGAACTAACGTTTCGCAGAGAACTTGTTTTCCTTCCGTGTTTTTGCACTCTTCTTTAAACAATTGTCACAGATGAATCTGGAAAGAGAAAATTAGAGAAGTTAAACGTATTGTTCCAATTAAGACTCAAAATGTGCAAAACTACAAGCAGTAGGAAGTGAAATCTTACCCAGATGGCCAAATGGTGTCGTAGTGTAAGACGCATATCTGGTGCATCTTCCGTCCGCAATCTTTACATTCAACAAACCTGAAGAAGAGCAAGCATACAGTCAGACATTTCCATGTTTCAAATCAGCTTCACAGACCTGCAAAGGGATCTTTGGGTTATGTCTTCTTGTAAGGTGTCGATTAACACGTTCAAAGCTACCTGACTAGGAGTGTCAGCCAAAAGGTAAAAACACAGCATTGCACTGTCCAGCTACAGTTAGTCTACGAGTTCTCCTATAGGAGCTCTGATGGACATAATTTGCATAAATGTTGAATCCTGACTTATTAGGCAGCAAGCAACAAATGCCAAATTGTTGAAGGCAACTTAACATAACATATGAAAAAACTAAAAGCCTGCCTTTTCTGGAAGAAACACTCATCAGATACAGAGTGTTTTAATACTGCCTAGTGGCCCTGAGGCCTCACTGATAGCAAAGCACTCACGGCAAAAGTGAAGTAAGACTGGAGTCTGACATTTATTACTAGTGTTTCTCAGAAAGGGAGTGCTATGTGTCAACTTACGGTTCAGGGTCGAGAACATCGTTCTTCTTTCGTTCAAACTGGTCTTTTGATATTCTCCTGACGTGCCGGGAATAAAAGGGAAAAGATAAAAGTAGGTAAGGAAAACTGGACAAACACAGGTCACGTTTCGTGTTCAGTGCTGCATAACATATACAGCAGGCAAGTCCAAACTATTTTCACTGAGGACCACATAAAGAAAAACATACGAAGGGCTGGGCTATAAGTTAAGTTATAAATTAGCTAAATCAATCAGCTGCAGGTAAATAGTGCTTGATAATTGAATATGCTTTAAGAAACCAGCAGCTTACATCACAGCTCTCCATGAGGTTTCAGTTATTGTGTTACACAAAGTGTTGGCAGCGCGTCCCTTAAAGCAGAAGCCTCAAATTGCTCGTAATAAGGGGAAACATGGAGGGTATATTTCAAGCTTGATGTGGAAATAAGTTATTGGGCTTTTTTTTCAACTTTAATAGACGGAATATATTTGAAGAGAGGGCTTGTTAACACATGAACATGAATCCTGTGTAATATATAATTAAGAAGTAAAATATAAGACTAGCACAAGTTTCAGATGTGGGCCATATTCCATTATCAGAATCAGAAATAATTTTGAATCCCAAACTGGGAATTTTTTTCATTGCAGCAGCGAAAAACAAAAGAAAGAAGCAAAACAAATAATTAGAACTAAAAATAAAAATGAGTAAAAATAAGTAAAAATGAGAAATTTACAAATATACAAATGTCAAGGTGTGCATGTTATGTCCAGTTTACAGAGAGGCTATGGAGCAGTGAGTTGTCTGCCAGCCAGAGGGGAATTCTTGTACAGTGTTAATGCAGTGGGCAGGAATGTTCTCCAGTGTCTGTCCTTGATTATACGTTTAGCATTTGCTGCGGGCCAATTGAAAGTTGGCCACGGGCCACATTTGGCACCCGGGCTGCTTTGGAAATCCATGATACATAATAACATAATAAGACTCTGAAAAAAACAGGCTGATTAATCAGCACCACTGAAACCCCGTTATTTTTTTTATTCTATATTAACTTCCAGTTGACTTACGTCTGCGGCTGTGCAGGGTCGTCCCCTAGCGTCACACTCTCCCCCTGGATCTCGTTGAAGCACTTCTCACAGAAATGATACCTGCAGAAACAAACAAAGCATTCAGCGTATTCAACAATCAGCAGCATGTTCGGCTCCGTGTGTGTCCGGTAGAATTGTGCGCACAATAACACTCGTCTTTTGTGTTTTATAACAGAGCGCTGGGAACCCTAAGCTCCCATTGAGAGTGTAAATGGGCCGCGCTGCAGGAGCCTCATGCTCTCCGTCAGGCTGCTTCTGTGCAAAGTACCCAGCTAAAGAGTGAAAAAAAGGGGCTGCAGTTACCCCGTTTGTGCACCAGGGGGCGCAGGGGAGCATGGTGCAAGCAGTCATCTGCTGGCTTTCAAGTGTGAGGAAAAGGCACTGATGGGCAACGCTTTATGTATTTTTTTTCATCTTTTGTGCAAGAGAGAGAGCAGCGACTCTCCGTCCATCAGTAGATGCTGAGTAGAACACAATCACCACACTGCTCTGCGTCTGACACTGCTGGGTCTTCAGAGGGGTTTCCTGTATGTTCAACACTGGAACCTGGCTTTTAATAAATGTTGTGTGAGCAAAACCATTTTGTTGACTCATGCCGTGCCAGGACCCGGAGGCAGAGTCATTACAGCCGAAGCTGTCAGGATGACAGTCCTGCCGGATCACAGTGGCCCCTCTGGAGCCGCAGAGGAGCAGAGCCCAGGCTGCAGCCACTGGGTAACAGCTGCATTTATTGCCCTTTTAAACACTTAATAAATAACCGTGTATGCAATTGCATAACACATGGGAGATGATTCGGGGAGAGTAACATTCCAAATGCATAGTTTAGAATACAGCCACCCATTGCTTTATGGACAACTACACACATTTAGGATGACACACAAAGAGGCGCGGGTACCTGTTCTGGTAACTGTAGTATGTTCCTCCAGTAGGGATGGTGCAGAGCTGCTTGCCATAGCAACAGAGGGTTTGAGGGGAGAACTCGTACTGCAGACAAGCAAGAAAACAATAGTGATGAAAAAAACAGTGAAACGAGGTTCATTGTTTGATCCAGGAGAAGAAAAGGTATTCAGTCAAAGTGTTTGATTAGAATGTGTCTTTAATGCTGAGCGATGTGGACAAAGCTCTAAAATATGAACAACTGAGGGTGAAAATAAAATGCACACTCATCCTACTGAGGCGAACAGTTTTATCGTATTTCACCAAACGTAGAGTAGAAAAGGAAGTCAACGTTCTGATCTTTGCAGCCGCGTCTCAACTTTTCTCATCATACAGGAAACATTCCCTTAATCCGTTTGGATTTTTAACACGCTGTTATCTCACCTTCCTCCCGCAGCAGTACCCCAGCAACTGCATGACAGGGTCGATCTCGGACTCGAACACCTCGGCCAGTTTGGAGCAGTACTTGTAGACGCGGGACGTCTTGCGGTTGTAGAGCCAGGCGTTGTTGAACATCATCCAGACGTCATCAACGTATTGCCAGGGTTCCTGGTATTGGCCCGTGTCGAGCTTTCGCTTTATCGTGGACAGATCTATCGGGGTCTTCACGATATCAAAGTAGTCCTGGAGAAAAAGGGACAAGTTGAACATTTGAGCGTTAACACACCAAAGATCGTTCGAAGAGGAAATATGGCGTGTGCTACATACAGGGATTCCCAGGAGCATGGGGTCCACTGGCTGTCTGAAGGGCAGAGACTCGGGGTCCTGCCTGTAGAGAGACTCCAGAGTCGGCATCAGAGCCTGGCGCAACTCCTCGGGCTTAAAGACTGAAGAAGGAGAAATGGAAGAGGCAAAGTGTTAGTAAGCTAACAAAGAGAAAGGTTACAGGTAAAGCAGAGTGCACTGTAAGGAGCAGAGAGAGGGCCACGGCTCCTCTAACACTACGCAGCAGCAGCATTACATTCTCATTTAGTTGCATTTTGGACAAATCAATAGTGAAGCTTATTGTAGATGAATAAAGAAAACATATTGTAGTAAGTATGTGGTAAATAAACATTTTTTAATTCATTGAACTTTTGGTCAAACTAAACCTTGGAAGATGACATGTCTGGCTCTGTTCAGTTGTGACGGCCAATATAAATGAAAATAAATTAAATGAAAATAATCCCTAGTTGCCTGCACATCAAATGGAACAGAGACATTATATTAGTAGGCCTTCATTATTTGGGTATATAACACCAGCATGTGCACAGCCTGTTCAATATTTGTGTAAAATTCTGGCAAGATCAAAGAAGGCTCACAAGGGTTTGTTCTGTAGCAGTGCCAGACTTATAATTGTCATAATAAATTATGTTTGAATGATAATAAGCCATGAGTGTCTCAGTTGGCACAGGGTGGGATTATGAAGTGGAGACCCTCTCCTCTTAGTGAGTGGATCAGTATTCACAGACTTGGGACTCACTTTTCCTCCGCGACTGAGAGGGGGATGAGGAGCTTGTGCCGTTGGCTCCGCCCTCTTCCTCTTCTTTGGGTTCTGTCTTCATTTCCGGCTTTTTCTCCTCCACCTCCATTTTCACCGGCTTTTCATCTGGCTCCTCCTTCTTCACCACCACCGTTGAAGCAGAGTCTTCCTCAGTCTACACAAAAGAAGGCAAAGGACTCATTACACCACAGTCATGTTTTCCTTGTTATATTCTTCATATCATAGAGTTCTCAAAATGAAGGACGAAAGTGTGTAATTATAGGGTTACACACACAACGGCGAGCTAATGGTTACACATAATGTCTTCAGGTAAACAATATAGTTTGTCATACTATTGAAATTCAAATGTACTGATTTGTTTGGTTCTTCCAAAAAAATGTGCTACATAAGAAATATGTGCAGGAATCAAAATGTATGAAAACATCGCTTGAACCCACCTCCATCTTGGGCTCAGTTTTGCCGCCTGCGGCCTCAAACTCTTGCTGCTCGTGGTGTGCTTCTGCTTTGACCTCCTGCGCAGGCAGGTCGGCGCTGGCGGTCGAGGCTGGTGTGGGCACCCGGTTATCCAGACTGGCCCCTGGTTGAGAGAGCTAAAACACAGGTGACACACAGAAAAGACAAATATGAGGAATTGGCATCAGCTCAGTTGCCTTCTTGTGCATGCAGGTGCTGACACACAGATGGAAATGCAACATTTATCTCTCTGCTCCCTTTAGCTAAAGGTGGAACCCTCCCACTGAGATGGATGCTACAAACAGGGGTGAGGATGCAGCGGTCAGACAGAGAGGTGGAGGTGGAGGGGGCGGGGCGGTACATGGCAGGCAGAGGGATGGGAGTTAGCAGGGTTCAGAGTGGAGGGCATGCTGAGGGTCTCAGTCTCACCGGCGTGGTAGGGGGCTGAGGCGGAGGCTGCGCCGCTGCAGGGAGCTCTGCCAGGGGTTGGGGCTGGGTGGGGCGGGGCGGGGTGGCACCCGGGGCTGGGGCGGGGCCGGGGAGGTTGGGGGTGGAGCTGCGGCTTGTGGGCTGGGGGTGTGGCAGGTTAGTGGCCCCCCCAGCTGTGGAGACGGAGGAGGCAGCAGGAGCAGGCGTGGTGTGCAAGGGGGTTTGGGAGGAGGCTAGCTGAGGGCCCAACGAGGGGCCAAGTGCATTCATGGGGAGGTTAGCGCCCTGCTGCTGCTGCTGGAGAGAAGGACACACACAAAGGGCAGGCAACACACACACACACACACACGTAAGGTCAACCGGAGACGCGCGCGCGCACACACACACACACACACACACACACACACACACACACACACACACACACACACACACACACACACACACACACACACACACACACACACACACACACACACACACACACACACACACACACACACACACACACACACACACACACACACACACAGAGGTTTAGAGAGCATCTTGTGATTGGTATGAGAATAATCTCAGAGTTATTAGTGGGTCAGATGATTGGTGAAAGTCCTTTGATGTGTAGTTCCAGCCCCCGTTGGAATGAGCTCACCTTTAAAAGAAGACTAGCATTACCTAAAACAGCCAATCTGTTCCGTTATAACGCCTCACCTGGGTGACGGCAGCCTGTGCAGGTGGCTGGCCCATGCCGGGCCCCACAGTGACATTCATGGCCCCCGTTGCAGCGACTGCAGTTGATCCTGGAGGGAACTGGGTCTGAGCCAGGAACTGTCCCTGGCTGGCCGTCTGGCCGACCATGTTAGCGCCACCGTTTGCCACTACCATGCCCAGTGCCTGGGGCATCCTGGAGGGGGACAAGCCCATCTACAAGGCAGGAAAACATCATGATTACTTTGAGCACAGAGACGGTAGTTTCCACAGACAAAACCAGAAGCACGAGTCAAAGATCAATCACATTGCTTTAAAGCTGCATTACAATGTGGTGATGGTTTACAATCATTATCTCCCATCTTAACTAAACGGCTGAAAGTGTGAAGTGGTTTGAGGAAGAAGGGCTACAGCAGAGTTCTCTGTGAGTGTCAATCGTCTAAATATCCCTCTATATCATCTACAGTGCTTAACCGTTATCAATGGAATAGATTCTTGATTTTGTTACACAAATAAGTCATGGTTTTATTTTTTTACAAATATCTAACCCGATGACCTAAGACAATTTTAAATATTTACAAACTAAATTACTACAGATAAAAAATGATCAGTTATTAAAATGTCCAGTGTCTTTTTAGGGATCTGCAGGAACCCCCAAGTGTCTATACTAGAGCCCCTCACATCAGCAAGGGTCATAGGACTCTTTTTTCAAGTATTCAAACCTGTTCACACTTAATTGTGTTAAAACGGGAACAGGAATTACCAAAGAATGGCCATGCTGCACTTCTTGTATTTACTGTGTTCCTTTTCTTTAAAGTTCAATGCCTTCGTCCCACACCTGGGTTAGTGAAAGACTGCAGAACAAAAAGCACTCCCAAGCTGGTGCAGTGACTCGTCCATCTTAAAATTCAACATCTCATCACCTGACCAGTGGACTACATTTTTTATTAGCCTGGTACTATGTGCAGACAGAGTGTGAATTTACTAGCAACTAGGTGTTAGCTCATGTTACTTATATGCCTGTGTGTGTGTGCTGTGATTTGTGTGCCCCTGTGCCCCCTGCCCTCCTCACCGCTGGGACGGAGCTCATGTTCATCTGCTGTGCGTGGTTCATGGGTGAGGCGGCTCGGGCTCCCATTGGTGTCTGGGATATCTGGGCGTTGGGCAGAGCCATGTGGTTGAACTGGTTGATTCCTGTATAGAGCAGAGGACAATCACGTTCAGTACACACAACTCAATTGGATCGCACACAAAAGACACAACTTCACATAGCTGAACAAGCACTACCCAATCAAATACGTGGTCAAAGTTTCAATCATGTTTCTTCCAGTCTACGCTAAAACTCTCAGACCTTTACACATGGCCATTTTCTTGAGTTCCAGATAATGTGGCTTTGGAATTGTCCTTTTATAAAGAATTTTCTGTTCTTCTTTACATCGTATCGGAATGAGAAATATGCAACGTGCAGACAGCCAATCAAAGTCTATTTATACAGCCCAATATCACACATTTTAGATTTGTCTCAGTGGACTTGACCGTTTGTACAGAATATGAATACGACACCCTCTGTCCTTATACCCTCATATTAGACAAGGAAAACTTCCAAAGACACCCCACACTTAATTGGGGACAAATTGAAGAAACCTTGGGGAGAGCAACTGAGGAGGGATCCCTCTCCCAGGACGGACAGACATGCAATAGAGATCGTGTGTAAATTAAAAAGATAATACATTGACAAAATAGATAGTCCAAATGAAAATGCCTGTGTCTATAAGAGGTACCTGGTGAAACCTGCATGCGATTCATGATCTGATTTGGCATGTTGGGGAGAGGAACAGGCCCATCTATGAAGCAACAGGAAAAAAAACATTCAACCAAAAGACAAATTGAAGAACGACATGATCAACTTGTCCACTGCATGGTTTTCAGTTAAAGAGTATAATACATTATAAAAGAACAAGGCAATTGTCTTCAAATTAAACTGAGAAATGTTGCATCATCTTTAGATTAAACAACCAGATGGGAATGCTGTTGTTTTTTGCTAGGTGGATACAAATCCTTCTCACAATGAAATACAAAATGCATCACAGCAGCCTAAAGCAACAACAAACCACTAAAGGCATCTCAACGACAGAAAAGGTATAGCAGGATCTTTGATCAGCATGAGCAAACACTCGGTGGGTAGAATGTGAACTTGCAGTTGAAGCCGATATATCTGCACGCTAATAGCTCATGTTAAAATCATTTAAAGTAGTTTAAAGCCAAGCATAACGATCATTCTAATAGGAGCTATTTGGTGTGCAGGTTTATCCAATTAGACTTTGCTAGATATTTCTTTTGTAGTCATTATTACAGAGAAATAAGTTAAACAACCAAGGGGAACAGATCTGAAACAGTCTAAATGTCACACATAAATACAAAGTAATAAAATAAAGCATAACGCTTTCTAACACTACTTTTTGGTCCCAAAAATGATGGAATACACTTCAAATCCATTTGAGGGTTTACCTCATACCTCTTCAGGTCTTGTAAACCTGTACTCACTCTGTGGCCTTGGGCCGAAGGCGTTGGGCTGGGGGAGGCCGGGCTGCTGGTTCCCCTGGGCGGCCAGAGGAGCCTGGTTGATGATCTGTTTCTGTAGCCTGGAGCGCCTCTTCTCCTCCAGTTCCTTTTGGATTTTATAGATTTTCTCAGCCAGGAAGTGATAGTATTCATCCTGATGTGGGGGGTTGGGGAAGGGGTGAGAAGAAGGCGATATTCAAGTTTACAAATAAATGAAGCATGGTGTGTGTTTTGTGGCTAGGCTAAAAGGCTTTGTGTGTGGCCTTGAAAGAGAGAGGAGTTATATCCAAGGCCCGTTTCAGAAAACCTACTCGGCTGTTAGCGGACTCGTACATGTCCCCCTCCACTTTCCTGGCGTAGGCCACCAGGTTCTCCATTCGTCTGTCCTTCAAAGCTGCCGGGTCAGGGGTGGGGAATATGGCTTGTACTCTGCAGCAGAAGAATTACAGCAGTGAACATCTGTCATTTCTACCACTGTACTTAAAAAAAAGAGGGGGGCGGTGCACTTACAGTTTGTGTACGAGGTGATTTCGCAGGTCCTGAGTGACGTGCTCGTGCCAGGCTTTCCTGGTGCCTGTGGCAGAGATGGGTGCTGCTGTGGGAAGGTTACCCAGCGAGCCCACAGAGGAGCCGTCTGACAGCAGCTGACTGGAGATGGAACAGGAGGACGGGTAAAAGTTACAGCTTTGATTTAAAATTGTGACATTTTTTACAGTGGACTGCACTCTTGAAGCATCAGATCCATTAGACATGTAGACTTTAAGTAGCTACTTGAATTCCGTGCAATAAAAAAAGAGATTAGGGTGAATAAATGAAATGCCGTTGTTGGCTGGGACTGACTTGTTAGTGTTGAGTGTGTTGGGGAGGGTGTCTGTGTGCAGGTTCGTCTGATCTGAAGTGGTCACGCCCAGAGTCCCAACTCCAAGAGCCATCTGGTTACCTGTAACACAGAGCACTGTGAACAAACAGCACCAAGATCCTGCTCTGCGAATACAACATGGCCGCCATGACTAAACCGCAGAGCACACTCAACACAGACAGAATAAACAGCGGATTGTCAACGTAGGGATTATAATAACCTTCGTTTGTATATCCATTGTAGAGCCAATCTAAACACATACATACATTTAAGAGTACAGCTGTTTTAAGGTTTCTAGAGCTCATATAAACTGGTGCAGTGATATCGTGTGCTTGCAGGCCAACCTGGAAGTGAGCATTACAAGCGATCCCTCGACAAAATAAAGTGTGTTTTCTTTGATTGTTTTATAGATTATAGCAGAAAATATGATCTGTGGCAAACACACATACTGTATATACGATACTTGCACGTTTCATGGAGCAGACAAATCTCCACATATTTATACACTTTTATTACAGTTGCAGCATACTGTATATGTCATGACTAGAAATAAATGGCCAGTGCTATAAACAAACTAGTTCACAGGGTTATGGCTCCAAGTCTCCATCACTAAGCTAAAGGTGGACTTGTGTTTGTCTTATTTAGTAACTTGGTAGCAGCTGCCTTTTTTAAGACAATTAAAAGCTTCAGATATTTATCAGTGGGGTAATTACTTGAACAACACTTGAACATTCTGTAAGCTAATGTTAACCACAGACCTTGTTTCAGGCATTTAACCAAAAGTAATTAAAAAAACCATTCAACTTGACCCGAGGGAACCAAGGAGTGCTGAAACCACTCCATGACTATAAAACCCAGTCTTTACCAATTGCGCCGATGGGTCTCATCTGTGGGAGCTGTTGTTGCTGTGTGATCGGTGCACCTCCAGTCTGGCCCGCGGCCCCCCGGGCCTGCCCAGTGGTCTGGCTGCTGTAGGGCAGCCCAAGTGCCTCGTAGGCTCTCTGCATGGAGCTGGGGTCTATAGGGGTTGAGGTATTGATGGTGGGAGCACTGGGCTGGCCCACACCGATGGAGGACATGGGGTTCTGGAGGCCCGCATTGGGGGAGCCTAACACGGATGTGGAGAGAAACAGCACCGTCAGTCACTCAAACACAATCTTCTGAGCTGTTAGAAGCTTTCACCATCTCTACCGCTGCAAGCAAGGGTAGGCACAAAATGTGCTTAATGATGACACTGTGTGCCAAGCCCAATGAATGGAAAAGATCTGCTTTGGTGGAAACACGGCAAAAGTAGTAGAGAACCCACATGCTTACACACTTTGACCTCTGGCAAGATGAAGTCACAAGGCAACATGATACAGTGTGAACATAATGCAAGGCTAAACGCTTTAAAAAGCAGTGAACTGAATAAATGCATGAATCCCTCCAGGGGACGGGGCATTAGCATATTTTTCTGAGTTCAGGCTTTGGGCGGGCTAAAAAAGCTCTTAGTTTGTGCAAAGACCAGAATCGGAGGAGGCAGAACAAAGAAACACTGCGCTGTGCTTGTGTTGGCAGGAGAGACACAAGCCTCGACGTCATGCTCTTTAACATGCAAACCGAACAGGGACAGACCAGCGCTGGAATGCTTTAAGTGTTGAAAGATGCCGAGCAGAGCAGTGAAGTAAAGAAAATGAAATAATGGAGGGGGGGAAAGGGGGACAGTAAAATAATAAAAAAACAAGGAGAGTAAAAGTAACTATTTCAAGTAGAATTTAAAAGATTTGGTTGGGTTTTAAAGAACAGACTGTGAAACTGGAGAGTGGAAAACAAAACAGAAAGAAAAACTGTTTCAGTGCGAGGCTGTGTTCTGGAGGGGAGGAGCAGTAAACAGCCCGACAGCCAATGGCTCAGCGGGACACCTCCAGCACACGCTCTCCGTTTCCTCCTTCTCTCCCTCCGTCACACGGCTATCCCTCGTGTGTCAGATTACAAGCCCAGCAGGACCCCACTCTCACTCACTGAAGGCTTTTAAGCATTGTGGAGGGGCACAAACCTAGAAATAAATTGCCTGAACGATCAAATACTCAAACATTCTGCACACCTCTGCGGCTGGTTTCAGGAGGGTCTTATTCTTGCTGATGATGTCACTATAGGCTACTTAATCTCCTGTAATGTCTGCGATAAAGACTAGGGCCTTTGAGAGGCGAGCGCGGAGATGTGCTGCTCATTCAGCAGTCAGTGGGAGTAAATCAGCCTTGTGTTTGGTGTCTGCGGGGATGTTTGGCCAATTGACAACGGCCAAGCGACAGCGTGCCGGAGCCTGCTACTCGTACTTACTCTGCTGGGTGCGCTTGTCGCTGGCGTTCTTCAGCGGCAGGCAGACAGGACAGTCGTGTCTCGTGCAGTTTTTCCAGTGCGAGATGATCTGTCTGGACGACGCACAGTGGGCCACTGCAGAGAGGAGGGAGACGGAAAGAAGGACACCAAGAAGTCAACGTTAAAGCTGTGCAGATCTCTTGGAATATCATGTTTAATGAAAGAAATATATTTTTTACATTTAGCTTGTTCTTAATGGAAGTGTGCCCACATCATTCCCATTCTTTAACTCAGACTGGATTTAAGGTTAATTACATTGTTTTACACTTTAAATTAATTCTCTGGTTTTAAAGAACAAGCAGACAGGCAGTGACTCGTTACTAGGTTTTAGGTTAATACAATTTTTAGCTTGGCCTAACTTAGAAATGCATTTTTCCTAAAAAGAAATGTAGTTTTTCTGAACCTGGCTGAAAACTGGTTACACAGCTCCGGAAAAATTAAGAGACCACTCCATATTTTTCTGAAATCTCAGGCCATGTTTACACGGAAACGATCTGAACAGAAAATGCAAAAGTGGCGTCGCATTCTCACTTTTTATTCCGCGTTTAGACGAGCGTTTTTGGGGGGAAATCTGCGTGCATACGGTGACGCAAAAGTGTGTGGAATTCCATGTTGTATGCACGCCAGGCGGCTAGGTGGTAGTGTGAAACACTGCCACACCACACCACCAAGTCCACGCATGGACATAATCCGACATTTTTGTTGTTATTTTCCTGTACTGGTGCATGCCTGTAACATAAACGCCTTGAGCGGATCAGAGCAGACTTTTGCGTTTTTACCCTTTAGACGGGAATGCGACGGTGGAGCGTCTTTAAGATTTCCACTCTGGAGCGTGGTTTCAGTTTTTGGCGTGTTTAAGCTCCAAAAACACCGTCTAAAAGAAAGGCATATCCGTTAATATTTTGTCGTTTTCACCCGCGAGCGTTGTCGTGTAAAAAGGGCCTCAATCTCTACACGTATGGCAGCCATTCCAGTGTCTGTTGAATTCCAACACAGAGAAATGTTGTCAGTAATTTATAGAATACAATAATTTTAAAAAAGTAATTTTACTCAAAGACAAACTTTTAAACAGTAAAACCAGAGAAACTGATAATGCTGCAGTGGTCTCTTGTTTTTTTCCAGAGCTGTATGAAAACAATACCATACTCAAACGGTAGATTTGAATTGAGCTTAAATCTAGAAGAAGCCAGTGGCCGGTGACAGAACGGAGTAAAAGGCTATGAGGACTTTAAATAAATATTAAAGAGGAGAGAAAGAGGGCTGTCACGATGTGGTCAGTATGGGTGCCTATCAGGATGTTTTGTAACTGATCAGTATACGCTATATTGATTGCTGTAGCCGCCCACTCTCCAACTGCCTGCTGTCTGTCCTTCTGCAAACTCATGTAAATGTCAGCCATCAAAAGAAACGGGAATTTGCTATCCGTGCAGAATGAAATCTAAGTGTGACACATTTTATTCAGCTTAGGCAGAAAAATTCCCTTGAGACAGCAACAAAGCCTAATACATTATAGAGGGTTTGTTATTATATAAAATAAATAAGAAAACATTCAGGGACAGAGAAAATGCAGGATGTGTTTTTATTAATGCAACGCTTTTCAATTATATCCAGCATATACAGTGGATTGATTGCAGCTGTAATATCCAATAAAATACAAGTATGGAGTCGGAGTCTGAAGCGGCAGACACTCATTATTATGGGGGGGGGGGGGGACTTGATTTGGACATTTGGCTGAAAACGGCAAAGGTTCAGCTCACTGCACTAATTTCCACTCTTGGAAGGCTGTTGCTTTGGCCCGGAGGAAAAATAAACTATAGCGTATTTCTTGGTGCATGACTGAACAAACGGAGGCGCTTCATTTCATCTGTGGTCATGCTAATGTGCTAGCAGCTAATCCGACAAGAAATCACCAGCCTCTGCTAGCCGATTGGCCCTTCTCAAATATTACGCCATATACAATCATTCCCTGGCTTCAAGCTCCAGAGCCTGAGCACAAATAAACACAATTAGATTTCATTATCTTTGTGAGAACGCAAAAACAGAGCAGGTCTATCATGTAGATGGCTTTTTGTAGATTTTGTGTGAACTGACGCACAAAGGAAAAGCTTTATGATTAAGGTCCAAAGCCACTGCAAGGATTAGTCATAGGACGCAGAGTTCCCTTAGGTTAAATTTAACTCACATCAGATAAATGTACAATCTTAGACGTGTGCGGATAGGGAAAGAAATATTTCTCCACAAAATATAAGAGGCAAAGAGACGCAGAAATCCTGAGCGAGAGGAAATGAGCTGGCATGCAGAGACATAGACGCCTTCACACTTAAATCACTTTGGCCTCTGAGTGCGTTTGGCTGGAAATGTAAGCATTCAGGTCCCAGGCCAGAACAAAAAACATGAAATCTAAATGGAAGTCGCTTGAGGGCAATTTTGCACAGGAGAGACAGACAGAAGTATGCCGTATTGAAAATCCAGGGGAAGACATTGGTGGCGCAAGAGAGAGACGACAAGTGTACCAGCAGGGAGGAGGGGGGCATTTTTGAATGTAAGGAAATCTCTTGTGCTCAGTATGTGGTCTGAGAAAACAAGGAGTTAGGAGAAATGTTCCTGGTCATGGCAAGGGAAGGCATATTGGTATATATTTGGTATTTGGCAATCTTTTACCAAGAGAATAAAAAAGAGAAACAAAATTAAAACAGTATTTAATAGCTATTTTAAGAGTGCACATGAAAGAAGAAGCCGTTATTGGTCACATCTATCTAGAAAAACAACTGGGATTATTCTGCAGTTTTAAAAATGTTTATAATCTAACTCTGATTCTGCCCATGGTTCAGACGCTGGGGATGTATTAGCTGTTAACCCTCGTTGTCTTTCCTACTTAAAATCTTATGATATTCTGTGTTTTAAACTTGTAACCTGCATTTAATCTAGACAGCCCACTCACAACACCCACACACATTGATGGTTCCACTAGGGGGAATCTAGTTATCTGATTTATGTTGATGCCATTTTCAAATATTTTCCCCCTAATGACTTTCAGGGCTGCTGTTCAATGTGATGCTGTAGGTTTCATTTTCAAGAAGAGGAAAAATATAGCCGTAATCGTCCCACAGAGTGCAGTACATTCTGCATTTGACTCATGCTAGTGATAAGAGCAGTGGGCTGCCACTATGTACAGCTAAAGGGGAGCAGTGTAGGGAGCGGAGCCTTGCTCAGGGACACCTCGGTAGCACTTGGTCTTTCGGGGACTTGAACCGCATGACTTCTACGGTTGTTTTCAAAATGTGGACGATGTAAAACGAATCCAGACTTTGACTAAAGGTTATATAAATGTTTGGAATGTCATACACAAACAAATATCTCATAAACAAAAGCTGGGGATTTTACAAGGAAATAGGAAATGGTTCATGACCAAAAAGTATTAGTTTACTTTGTCAAGACCGACGTTATTAACTACTCTTTAATGTGGTGAACAGAAAGCAGAAAGGACTCAAACAAGATGGGATGTTGATTCTGACAAACTTTTTCCCCCAGGATACGATCACATCGCTTTTAACTGCTTCCACTCACCCTGGCAGGACTTCCCGGCCTGGCAGTGGGTCATGTGGTTGAGGACGTTCTTCATGGTGCGGCAGTGCGGCAGGGTGCAGGCCCTCACCTCCCCGTTGGCCTGCTCCCGTCGCTGGCACTTGTGTGCGTGCAGCAGCAGGACCAGCTGTTGCTGGATCAGCTTGCGCTTCTCTGGGTCGGCTGTGGGGCCCGCCGACGAGACCGCCACACCCCCGCCGCCGGCCAGTGGGAGCATCGCCGCCTGCTGCTGAGGCTGCTGCGCGGTGGACAAAAGAAAACAACAAGTGTCAAAGTTGTGATGGGTAAAAATAACTCCCCCTGTCGGAGCTGTCAATGCCACATGAGTAGAACATTCTCGTCAGTACAAAGCAAGTCTGATCTTTATTGCGCATCGCTATGGACACACGCAGTCCCTCTCCCAGTAGGTCTCCACCACATCACTGCAGTTTAGCCCCCTTGTGTCAGCTGTGCGTCTGTCTGCAACATTGCTGTCAGTGTATTGCACCACGTCGTGTGTGTGCATGTGAAGTTTAAGCCGAGATACCACAAATACGCTTTCTTCGTCTCTGTCGTCTTCAGGTGTGTGTCGCTGTGTGTTTTTGATTGACAGGATGCAAGGGGGGATATAAAGTAAACAAAATTGACAGTGGTGGATCATTCTAGCTTGTAAACATGAACACGATGCATGTTCATGTTTACAAGTGAGATAAGAAGACTCTCTGATGTATGCTATGTAATCAAAGCTGATGTGGTTGTTGCTCAGAGTCTACGGTTCTTTTGTTGTGTAACATGCTGTCTGCGTCAGTGAGCCCAATTCCTTTGCCTTTCAAATTTGATTGACAGTATCGAAATAAGGAATACATTCAAGTAGAGGCTCTCCTGGTTGGTACTCTGTCCGATAAATTCAATACTGGGAGACATCAAGAAACCAAAATCTTCTCTAAAAATGTAAATTTCAGACAGAGCAGGTACCTTTGTGGTAGCAGACCAAATTGTTTGAATTTTTCAACCTTTAAACAAAAAAGAGTTATATGTAAGAGAGCAAATTGGCGACCCAATTATAGTCTGTAAACTGGCAATTATCAGGAACCAATTCACACCATCGAAGATTATTTAAAATCCTTCCACAATTTATTGTATCACTGAATTAAAGTCAGTGCTCTATGCACCAACGCCTTGAAAAGTTGGCAACTGTTCAAGGTTGAAGTCCAGCAACACCTCATTAGCTAAATCTACTTTATAGCAGATAAAAAGTAAATAATAAAAGTAGAGATTTAATAACACAGCGGGGCAGGTGGAAACCTTCAGCCCCAGATATATTTTCTGGTAAAGCGTCTGATGTAAACCACTAACAGCAGTTTTGTGTGTATTAACCGTCGGGGAAAATGTCCTCAGAGTGGCATCCCGACTCTGGGGTTATCATTCATCAAATCTGTCACAACCGCACACACTTGCCAACGACGGTTCTGCCTTCTTTTTAATGCCAATTTGTTCGGAACAAGCCCCCCTCTGCCAATGCAAGCACTGTCAGAGCTGTGCCAGGGTAACTGTGCTTGGTTTGGTTGAACCAGGCCATGTTCTGGCCCAGTGACAGCTCAGCTTCTGGCAGAAGGGATTCCTACAGCCCTCCACCACCAAAACATTTCCAACCTTTATATTCTCATCCTCCATCGCCTTCCCTCTCTTGTCAAGCCAGTCGGTCGCTACCAGTGGGTGTTGGCGGCAGATTGGTAGTTTAATAAAATCATAATTGATCTCTCTAACACACACACACACACACACAGCTTTCTCACTCTATATCTGTCTGTCAGGCTCCATCAGTCAACTGCACTAGTTAGTGTTGAACACTACCTGCGCACAGAGCTAGTACTTTCATTTAATCGACATCTTTAAACAAAACAGTCAGAAAAGCTGCATACAGGTGCTACGTCCATCACATTCAAATAAAAAGGAGAATAAAGGAATTAACTTCAGTTCTTTGAGTGAAATAAAGTCATTGCATACACCACAGGAAGGCCTATACAACTCAAACCTGCCACTGATGATATTATTATACATTAATTGCTATATTCCTTTTAAAAGGTTCATGAAAATGTACTTTTTAAACTATATTTTCTTAAGCTCTGTGCACCACTGACGCATGAAAATAATCAAATGACAGTGGATTTATGTGATACTTTTATACCCCATTCAATGTTTTGTGGCCTGTGCAACAAAACTTGCAGCCTCTGTAGCACCAGTCCTACCTCCAAATAAAGGTTCAAAACAAGTCCTGTTACTTTCATTGGATTGTGTGACTTATGTATGTAAATGGATTCATAGTTGAAGTTCCAGAAAATGTGTATATTTATACAGACTTGCGTACGTTTCCGCACACTGGCCACACTCAGCAAGAACCATGACAGCATAGATTAAGATGTGAGGCACCGGAGGGGGAATCAAATATGTGTGAGTGCCACGCTGCACACACTGATGAACTTGCTGCCGCACTCTTGTCTACAGAGCTGCAGGGAGACCAGACCAGACTGTGCCATGCCAGGCCAGGCTGTATCCCCTCAGGCTGTTGACACCGCTCCAACAGACCAGATAAAAAAACACCCAGCTGAGTCGACCAGACACTGGCAGCCTTTCAACACAGCTGAGCAGGCGGACACACACACACACACACACACACACACACACACACACACACACACACACACACACACACACCCCTCCCCCTGACACACTCCACACATCGCCAGGCGGGACAGTTGCCAACTATCATCTCAGTGCTCTGCTGCCAGGCCAGACGACTCAGCTGAGCCGCCCTCCCTCATCTTCCTCACTGCACCCGCCCTCTGTCATTCTAACTAATGAAGTGCTATACAATATGCCTCTCCCGACATGACTGACAGGGCAAGCGGCCATCCAATGAGCCAGAGAAAGCAAGGGGCGTTTTTGTGCATATACAATAACAAAAGGAGCGTGGGGCGGGAAGGAGGGACAGCGGCCGCTAACCAACACAGATGCCCAGAGAGAGAATTACAACCTACGATTAAAGGACAATAGCGGAAGTCGCACACAAAGACTTGGTCTAGTGGCTTTCATCTCAAGAGCTGCTGGTGACACAATAATCACAGGAGAGCGGCTCAGCTTACAACACACACACACACACCTCCATCAGCTTTTTATCTTTCTTGCGGTTAGCAGTTGTACATACTCTTTTTGAGAATGAATCTCGATACACACACACACACACACACACACACACACACACACACACACACACACACACACACACACACACACACACACACACACACACACACACACACACACACACACACACACACACACACACACACACACACACACACACACACACACACACACACACACACACACACACACACACACACACACACACACACACACACACACACATTCACAATCCCTCCAAGTCTCCTGACAGCGTGTGTGTGTTGTGGTTACGCTCAGCGTCAGTGTCTTGGCTCTGACATACAGACAGTGAGATATATGGCTTCCTTCTCATTTCCTGTGTAACCACACTGGTTGCAAGTTTGTGTATGAGTAGCCAAAGATACTATGACCCCCCCTCCCCCCCACACACACACACATTATTTAGAGTCCCAAGACTGAGTCAACAGCAGTGTCAATATTAACTGCTCGCCAAACAAGAGAGTAGAGCTGCCAAGTGTGGAGTGTACATTTCATTTCTGAACAATCACAGCGCGTAAAATAAGCGGAGAGGGAGAGCAGAGTGTGCCGAGGAATCGACAGAGCGCCCAGCAGAGTGTGCAGAAACAGATGCACACACCATACATGCCAAAAAAAGAGCAATTTGGAGAGTAGGCCGAGTCATTTGAGACAAAGCGTGAGTGGTGTTATGGCCAGTTATGGAGCATCTCCACTCTCATTAAGCAGCCAATTAAGAGCTGCGTTAGGTTGAGTACTGGCAATGATCACATACTCACAGATGCACTAAAAGTATTACCCATTGTGTGCAGGCACTATGCAATATGATGCTGAGGTTGCTCGATAGATCGTTGATGATTTGACATGACCCTAGATTTGACCTCTGTTTGCCTTAAGACTGGAGCTGTCAAAAGGAAGAGCAATAAGCCCTTTTGTCCAAGTGTGGTGACACTGTGTGCTTCCTTGCTGCTCAGAGTTAGCAGTGACCGGGACCAGAGAGCACATCCTATAGCCAGAGCAAATTGGAAAGGTTGCCCTTGACAAACAACATGATCCATGAATGCGTTGATTTACAATGCAAGAAGAAAATACACAAATAAAACAGGTGAGCAACTCACCTTGTTCATGTTGGCCGTCTGTTGGGCTGCGCTGAGGGTGGGGTGAGACCCCATCTGCTGCGCTCCCTGGGTGAGTGTTTCTGCCAACGCACTTCCAGCTCCTGCTGGTCCTGGAGCGGCTCCCTGCATTTTCTGCACCTGGTACTGCATACCCGCTAACCCTGCTCCCCGTCCTCTCCCAGCTTCAGGCACGAGACCCCCGTTCATCACCTGCCCGGGTTGGGACTGCCCTCCTTGGGCCATGAGGCCGACGTGGCCCTGGTTATTGTTGATCATGGCCTGGTTGAAGCCCATTGTTGCAGGACTGTTGTTATTCTGTCCCGCTATTCCTGTTGGGGTTCCTGCCTTTTGGGCCTGGGGGGAGGAGTGGTTGTTGGGGGATCCCTGTCCAAGGGGGCTCTTTCTCATTGGTGTGCCCAGCTGAGGACCCAATCCGCTTGTCTGAGAGCTAGCTGAATTCAGCCCTGCGGCCCCGATACTGCTGCCTGCTCGAAGGAGCTCTGAGAGCTGCTTGTGCTTGGCCGCTGCATCGGGTAGAACAGAAGCTCCACCGGGTCCGGATGCTGCTCCAACATTTGAAGGCATCCCGCCCATTAGGCTCAGATCTCCTCCATTAGGGATCAACTCATCGGGAAGGTCATTCTCCAAATCATCCCAGGAGAGTGACCCCAGATCTATGAGAGAAGAAATAATAAAGACAAATAAGTTTAGTTTGATCAGATCATATTATTAAGAGCTCCACTGGAATGCTTTGTAGATGAGTCAGGAGCATTCTTTCTTTTAAGCAACACCACATTTGGGTTCCTTAGAATATTCTGCACAAGCATCACGTGTACCTTCTCCATGTGTCCCTTGCAGCTCAACCCACAATTTAACACACATGATCTTAAGCTGTAAATAGTCTGTATAACACGCCGTGTGCCTCTATAAACATAAACATTGCTTTCCCGACATTATTCATCCAAAAAGACATAGACAACAAACGTACTGAATCGTTTTTTTGAATAACTATCCCACACCAGACCTGCCCATTGTCACCAATAAACAATAAAAAAAATTTGGTCAGCAGTGGATCCGATATAAGTATCTGTGGATTCCTAAACTACTTTTTGGATGACACTACTCATGAACTTTTCTGGTTATCGGATAGTGAGTCAACCACTGGAACTGCACGGTGGCCTTGCAGCAACAGACACAGAAGGAAGATGCTGCTGGATGATAAGTGCATACTGGCTGACAAACACAGTGTGACAACAGATAGCGGCATTCAGGGTTCCTGCTGGGTGGGGGAGGAGCATTAGTGTCATACCATTCAAAGGTGTGGGCATAATGCTGAGAGCCTAGGGAAGCCATGATTTATTTGAGATAAAGCGACTAAGACAGCGAGAAAAATGGGGTGTGTGTGTGTGTGTGTGTGTGTGTGTGTGTGTGTGTGTGTGTGTGTGTGTGTGTGTGTGTGTGT
Source organism: Eleginops maclovinus (assembly GCF_036324505.1). NCBI lineage: Eukaryota > Metazoa > Chordata > Actinopteri > Perciformes > Eleginopidae > Eleginops > Eleginops maclovinus. Next base: position 17,339,650 of record NC_086353.1, read on the forward strand.
GTGTGTGTGTGTGTGTGTGTGTGTGTGTGTGTGTGCGCGCGCGCCGGGCTGTCAGGAAAACCATCTTTTTGACTAATATATTATATTTACACGGGCTGGTCCAGTTGGGTGATGGCACTGTTTACTTTGGGTGTGGGAGTATATGAGTCAATGGTCAACATACTGTCCCTACGTAAATTCTGACAGTTGTATGTAGTGTGTGTATGTAGTCGAGGCAGAAATTGTTTTCAATACGAGGAGCAGTGACAGTAAAAGCCTTCATGACGTGAGAGGTATGTGAACACTTAAACTGCACCCGTCACCTAAAACTTTTCATTTACCTAGACCTAGGGAGGTTGGGACCATTGCTCTCTTGCAATACAATGCTAAAGAAAACAACTGCAAGCTTTCTAATAAGACTGTATTGTTGCACTTGCATTACTTAGTTTTTTGTATACCCCTTTATCTAGGCCCCTACTCCCCCTTTTTTTTCTAGGCCCTTATCTCATCTTTTTATGTTATATGTTCTTGTTTATATTCGCACTGTGGGACTGCAAGAAACGGTATTTCAATGTTCTGTATGTATAACACATGTGGACATTTTGACAATAAAGTGGACTTTGACTTTTGACAGAAACAGGGAATAATAACCAGGTTTTTGTGTTTTGATCATTTTTATGTAAGCTGCTTCATAGTTATTGAGAGAACCTTAATTATTTCTATCATTCATTTTAGGGAGGTTGCCAACTGGTATTACTCTGAACAAAAATCAAATATGTGCACACTTTCAATTACTTTGAAACAGTAGTGTTTCTGTTAGTAAAAAATTATTGATTCCTGACATGAGATAAAGATCTTAAACCCTGACTGGGGGTTGAACAAACTGCTGGCGTGTTTTTTGCATCTGTTAAGCCTTCAGACAAATATCTCCTTGATACCTGAGGCAACACGCCCCAAATAATGAAGCTCCTTGAGCTGTTTAAATCCAAAGGAGTTTTTCTATTTGAATGCCTGATAAAATTCAGATAACGCTTATTAACAATCGCAGACCAACACATCTCTAGAAGGTTCCATTCTTGCCTTTATTCTCTTCCAGCTACCTTTGATCTTCAAAAGCTAGTAGTGACTAGATGTGTTAATCTTGGACAAAGATATCATATAAAAGAACACATTCTTCTTCAAGGAGAAATGCCAAATGAGCCAAGAGAAGAGGCAATTATCAGCAACCATCGCTCAGAGATGGCAGTTGACTAATCAAGCTCATGTTATTCCTAAGGTGAACAGTCCTAATGCTACAGGATGGGAGAGGACAGAGCTAACAACTACTGAGACCGTCCCCCTATCATAAGCCATCTGCTGGATGTCTTCATTGAGATTCAGTCAGAATCAAAGCTTTAATGAGGGAACTTGGCCTACGTACTTCCAAGTAAACACTGCCTTCCCGATCTGCCACACTAGCCCGCTGTCAAGCAGGTGCTCCATGTGGAGGAAGCTTGTTTAAGGCTGAAGGGACCATCCGTTTTCCCCTCCCTGGCTCTTCTCAGCCCGTCCTCCCTAAGCAGCAGCCACATGGATGCTCTCAGAGCAGCAGCATTCACTCCAGCCACATGTGCTCAGGCATGGCCCTGCATTCATTTCTCCATGGGGACATACACACTGTGTGGGACCTTGCCCCCAGGCTCCTTGGCTGGGGACCAAAAATGCAAAGCAATGTTTTGGTTAGGTAGTGCCACATGTAGTCAGGAGGAGTCCCAACCATGGAGGGGTGGGGGGCTGGAAGGAATACTACTCTTCGATTCCTACAATACAACTCCCTTATTCTCACCTTCATTTGTTTTCCATTCCTCTTTTTTTCTCCCTAACTGGCTGATCGCCACACTCCTCTGTCGACTTTTTGTTTTATCCCTCTTTTTTTATTCATTTGCTTCTGTCTGGGAATGGATGGCTATAATTACCCACAAAGCAGTCCCAGCAGGGGTCCAGACAGGAGATAAGTGTCATCTTGCCCTAAAGTTTATGTGAAGGTCATCAACTCTGTTTTTCCAACAATACTTTAAGGGTCTTTGGAGTGGATAATCATATCTGATGAAATTCTGTTATGGATTGTAAGAGAACCATGAAACTGAATTCACATATGACTGTTAATTCCAATTTGCCAATGCTACTAACATGAAAGTTATAGAACTTCAGATTTTAGAGCTTCAGCGAGTCATTAAGGACTCACATTGCTGGACATCGGGAACATTGCATACATAAAACAACATAGAGCTATAAATGAGGGCCATCGACTCTTCTGACCCGGTGACACACTTAAAGTGGAGGAGAAGCCCGATATAAACAACACATAACTGCTCCTCCTTCCAGGGAATGACTCTCCCATCCATTTCGATTAGCATTGGCACCTCTGTTGTTTCCCCGACTCACACTGGAAGGAATCCAGGTTTTTCCCAATGGAGGACCAATTTTTTCAATTCCTGCTAACGTTGTTGCTAAAAGAATTCCTCCTGCATATACTCTCTCTACAACATCAGGAGGATATGTCTCCTACTGACCCAGAAAGCAACGCAGGTCCTGGTCCAGGTTCTTGTCATCTCACACCTTGATTACTGCACTTCCCTCCTGGCTGGTCATGCAAGTGCCATCTGACCTCTGCAGCTAATTCAGAATGCAGCAGCCCAACTGGTCTTCAACCTACTGTCCAGCTGCTTTGGGCTGGACAGAGCTGTGCTGTTGAGCCAAATGCCTTATGACGAATCAGAATGACTCAAAAAAAGTAATATTTTAACAGCAAGCTCTTATTCATTTTAAATGTTTCCAAAAACAATAGTCTTCTGTGATGTCAATAAACACAAAACTTTACTTTTTCAGCCTGAAAACACTGTATTATACAGAGGCAAAGCAAGCCTTAATACACCAGTAATACAATAAATACCAATTAGCCCCTCATGCAAACAGAGACTGAAAGACATACATTTTATACACAGAAGTAACTGGATGGTGTTACATCATCATCCATCCCCCCTTGTCCGCTCTGCTGGTGCTATTTCTTGGGGGTTTTCTGGTTGCCCGCAGTCAGAAGCATAAATGGCTACATTAGCGGCTGCGTCACAAGCTTACGGTCTGCCTGCTAGGCTTTAAAAGATGCCATTGGAACTGCGGTAAGTGAACAAGTGTTGGTGGATGGGTGGGTGTGTGTGTATGTGTGGGGATGTTCTACTGACATAGCCGTGACTGACACACTTGGCACACTGGTAGCTTTGATCAGCATACAGACAAACACAGAGTAGACATTTGGACGAAATCACTAAAATGTCAAGATATTATAATAAAACTGCATAATAATCACTGCAAATGGATTTATATTTTCTCGACTGAGGGGCAAGGGGAGCCTAGGGACCCTGCAGTGGGACACATGGCCCGAATAAAGAGACAGCAGGCACGTGTTTGCTTGCTGCCACTACAATAAAAGGGAACCTCCCCATACGCACACAAAACATAGTTCACACACTGCAAGCATTGACACTTTAATACACATCTAATTGTGCAAAGCCTCTCAATAAACATGAGCTGGATTACACCCCAAAATGGAACAGGCAACTCAAAACAGACACTACTGCAAGAGGCCAAATGTCAGGGGAGAGGGGCGCTGCTCACAACGCTCCAGGCACGACAGTCATTACAGAATAATAGCCAACGCTCTGTCCGCAGTAATTTACGGTCGATCTCAGATGTTGCCCAGTGATGTCCCATGAGGTCCCTCTGGTCACAATTGTAACTGGCGAAAACTATAAGGGGCAGGCGTAACGGATTTAATGATTGAACGCTGCAGACATGTGGTGCCTCTGCCTTGTGTGATGCGTGTTGTAATTCATCGTGGTCGTGTCAGCTGCTTTTGTTAAAAGGCTGTCCAGCTTATTATTTGTATTGCAGTCCAAACTAAATCAAACTCAATGAAGAACATGTGCCTATTTGATAGATGTGATGCTCTCCGTGGATGCCAAGGGGAGAAAAAGTTCCCTCGGGCAAATAAAGTTGTGATAATACTGTTGTTAGCAATTACACCAGACAGTTTATAGAAGAAAAAGTAGTAGTGATGCAACATCCAGCCAGTTACAGATGTACACATTTAGTTTATACATATTTAAAGCTAATTCACATTTTATAATTCAATACAATATAACTAAGCGTGCTGCCTGAGAAAAGTCTATGTGTGGTAAACACTGAGTAATATACTGTACACTATTAGTTATCTTCAGACCGAGGGATTTTACCCGGCGATTTAGAGACATCAACAAGATGAGGGATGTTTGGAACTTTGACTGAAGGCTTCACAGCAGCCATTCTCTCTTCCCGGATCCGACCAGTTTTAAACAGGGAGGCCGTCTGGTTAACCATGCTTTGCGGGTGTGATTCCCCCCCCCCCCCCCCATGTCATTCTTATCTATTTGCATGTTTTACAGATTTGTTCACAAGAGCAAAACAATGTTCCACTAGCCTCTTCAACATAGACTCAACGTGTATCAATCACCAGATGCATTAACATTAAATCTACCGACAAAGTGTGGGGGGAATATTCCTGTAATTTCTTTATTTGGCATAACCTATACTGTATCTTTTCCCTAAAATCAATGTTAAAATCTGATGAAAAATACTTTTGTCAATATTGATCAACATAATAGTGAATTTAAAAAAATGTTCCCAACTCCTAAGAAAACTCCACCAGATGGACGTTTGGCTTCCTTCATCACACCTTATCGACTTTGACTTTAAGGTACTTTGTCCTATTTCGCTAGACACAGTTCATACAGTGGATTTCCTAAACAAAAACAGGTGTTTATAAGAGCAGCTCATACGTTTGCATACAGAAAATGTGCGGGCACGAACAACCTTGTCTTCTGTGGTAAATGATAAATAAGGCTTGCATCTGTCCAGTTTGTTTCTATGTGTTTGGGATTTTCTTCCACACTCAACCGTTCTTTGACATCAATAAAAATGTATATTTTATAAAATCCTGGACAGATTGAAGGTGTCAAAGGAATGTAATTTACAGTTTTCGATTGTGTAACTACTACTACTACTACATGTGTCACAAATGAGACATTTCATGCAATGGCAAGCCAAAATCAACATCCATGAGTGGCAGACATGGCCAAACAACCTTGCTAACAGAACGTTTTACACATTTACACAAAAATGTACATTAAAGCTTTCCATGATACAGAGGAACAGGGGAGTACTTTCTAAACAGTGGTTTTGCACAAGCGATTTTTCTCTTTGAGAACGAAATGAAAAACCTGTGTACTTGTGGACTAGGCTCAAAACCGAGGCCAGCAGCATCTAGTAAACCCAGTTTAGCCTACAGAAATTGTCTGCTGGCTAATGTTACATGCTTTGCTGCTACCAAGGAGAGAAATTCCTAACAAACTCTTTACCACAGAAGCGGATCAGTCATCTGTCAAGCAGCCAAAGAAACACAATGTCAGGGAATGTTCTATAATCATATCAGCAAAAGACAAGCATGGACAATTATAATATTTATTTTGCAATCCAACCACTTTCAGCTAATCACGGAGTACTATCCATAGGGTAAAAGGAAATAGAGAAGAGCAACAGGCCAGTTTATAAACCACATAGGGTGAGGAAATATCAATAAATTAAATATCAAGATCTGTTTGACCAAATACCGCCATACAATCATAACTTTATTGTTGTAAGGTGGACTATGAGTGCATTCACATCAGTTCCAGATTGTGTGACATATCACAATATTCCTAACGTTTTGATGCATCGTCTACACATGGATTTTTTGATAAGTGTGCAGGTGTCTACAGGGAGAAATGTCACCTAAAAAGCCTTGTATTTAGTGTAACGCAATCAGTAAGAACTTCACTGTACACACGCATCTTCTCACATACAGAGTAGTCAGCGGTTCATATGCTTGCTTATGGGTGCTTTGGCAAAGGGGATGTTTGGGTTTTAGTCTTTGTGCATATTAATGTTTTTATACCTGGCACCTGAAATGAGTCTTGGTAATTGACACTGTCACACTTGTCATCCTTTTTTCCTCTCTCCCTGGCATCATCACTTTACACTGACCTGAACACTGAAAGCAATAAATAAAAATAAATGTCTCAAAAAAAATAGTTAATAGAGCAACTGCTTTAATAAATCCAGCAGGAACATTTGAACAGTGTGTCATGAATTGATATGGCATCTGGTGATAGAATAAGTCTGGGTTTTGCATTGTATTTAGTATTGGCATCAGGGTCTAAGACTATACGTGCATCCGATCTATGATGAAGTGTATAACTTTATAAGGTGAGCAGTTCACTGTGGAATCAAGCTGATATAAGAAACGCTTTGCTAACATACACATACTCAGTTACCGGTGTCATACAACCAGTAATAACTAGTGCAGTGTCATTAAACCGCGCTGCAAGATATTCACAGTATTCAACGATGTTCAGTTTTGTGAAGTCACTGTGGACACTAGTGTGTAGCTCTGTTAAATTGTATTGAGTTATATCTTATGGTGGTAGGATTCAGTGCAGGGCTGTATTGAGGACTGTAGTAACACAGGGCTAGTGTAGCTAAGAAACTGGCATTGGAGTGTAACCTGCTCACCACAGAACCAACCACAACACTGCAGTAAATGCAGTAAACCCTCAGTAACTAACATCAACACACAGCTCAGCATAGCGAGCTGGCCTGAATGAAATGTGTTAAATACATTTAAGAAACAAGCTCACACGGCAATGTGAAGTGTAAATGTTCTTGATATGGGTGTTTTACATGTGACAGTGTTGAGGCCTTTACCTGGTCCATCCGACGCTGACAGGGCAGGTGAACTCAGCTTCGGCCGCTTAGAGTTGGGAGGTCCGACGTCCAGCAGGTTTTCAGCCATAGTTGTTGCCTTTGCCCGGCTCGTTGCTTAACTTGATAATTATTGTTACCTTATGACAGGTAAGTTGTTGTATCAACCCGGAGCTTTCCGGTTAACACATTAGCAAGCTGACAGCCTGCTAGCGTTAGCTAACTGGCTAATAGCTAGCTAATTGCCTGCTACTAGCTAAATTAACTGTTAGCGTTAGCTTGCTGCGAGTCTTTCAAAAGAAATGCAACAGCGCCCCGCTTCGCCACTGCCATTCACCCCATGATAATCCAACACCCAACACCCACATTATTATCGTTAAATAACCAAAAATAAAATATCCCCCATGTAAAAATCGAAAATCAAAATGACACTGTAATAATAATCCGCAGGAATGCTGCACTCCGGGGGAAAGTCGTAATTTCTAGATGCTCCAAGTACCCATTTTGCGTGACGTCAAATTTCTTCATGCAAAAATCGCGCGAAGCTCCACAAAAATGCACAATTGCATAAAACTGCAGTATTTTTGCAAATCGCCTCGAAAGTCACTATCTGCTCTCCGCTTGCTCACGGTAAACAATACTGCTCCTGGATGGCGACAGGGCTGAATCGCCGCACTCCGAAGGGGAAATCAGATATACGGAGCTTTTTTGCCCGACGACCACCGATCAAATTCCCGTTTTTTCGCACAAAATGTCTCCAAGGTGATGTTAAGATTTCGTTTTCAGGGGAATGACGCTGTCAGATCGCGGTGAGGATGCTCGATTTACTACCTAAAAACCAGTGTTGAACCGAAATCCTAATTCCGAGCCACGACAAGATGGCGGCTGTTGATTCCTTCGATACAAAAAAGTTTTTTTTTTCTTTTCCAGATCGTCTGTGGAGGGGGAGGGGCCGCGCTATCACGCCCTACGTGAAAACAGCACGGACATTACCCGCGAGGGGCGCTACATCACCGTCAGACACATTCCTGCAGGTCCTTCATGCAATTTTATCTTACATTTTAAATTTTAAATATTAAAATCAAAATAATGTTTGCATATTATTTTTTTGTTGTGTTTCATGTTATTTTATGAACTAAACTACCAAAATGCCATCTTCTAGTCTAAATCATTAGACATTAAAATAAATACTGTTATGATATAGTCAACAAGTAGAAAGCTATGATGGTAGAATCATCACCTGCCCTTTTTAAATAAAAAAGGTGAAACATTTTGTAAGCATGTTGTAAACTAGATTATCTATTAAATTATGCATCTTTAAATCCTAGGTAAACATTTCACAGGATCTGGATTTAAATTAAGATAGTGATCATATCTGCATTACAAAGTTAAAGCAGAAGTGTGTGCATGCTATTGCTCTCTGCAAATGAAAAAAGCCAAAGCAAAAACACACATACGAAATATTCATTTTTTGATCACATTTTACTAATCTCTTCTGATGAACTTTCCCCACTTAGTTAGATTTGTATATCTCTCTATGACTTTCTTTTTTCTTCGCTTCTAAAAGTAACCTAAACTGTAGCTGTGTAAAGCAAATCCTTAATATTTTTATTTTATTTTAAGAATATTGTGTAAGAAAATACTAAAGCTACAAACCGTAAGCTGTGTTCATTACCAATGTTGGCTTTCCTTAAACTTAGCCAACCAGCAATGTGAACATCTGTGCCTTCATCTTTAATTTCCCCAGTGATTTAAAAACAATATAAAATAATTCAGTCTATATATTAGGCCTATGAACATTTTCACTTCACAGTGCACGCAATTGTTCTCTGCTCTAAGATTGATTTCTCTTATACTATAGAGTTATAAAATCAAAACACTCACACTAACTCAAACAACACAAATTCAAATCGATTTTTATAATACGTGTCACTTTTCATTGTTTTTCTGGCAAAATCTGACACATGCACAAGTATAAAAAAATCATAAGTGACATAAAATAACTGCATATGTACAAACACTGAGTGCTTTGTGCAAATGTGTACAAATTACGATCATGTGGTGATAAATGATACATGGGTAATGTGCACAAAACAAACATAATACTCTCATTTCTTTCTGAATAATCTCATTCATGGACATAAAAACAAATACACAAAGATTTTTGATCAAAAGACTAATTTCTGTCCCAGTGTAATTAAAAATCACATCAGGGTTGAATTTATAATGAAAAGATGTGGAAAAGTCACCATTTAAATGAGTGATTAGGCAATGTTATTTTGCTGTGAGGATTATACCTAGTGCCACTTGACACAATCTCCCTTAATTGCTTTTAACAAAGCAAAATTGCATTTCTTCAACAAAGGATGACTAAATGCCTTAAATGTTGCCTCAAATGCACTTGGCTTTGTTTTCTTACATTTTTAAATGCTGGACATCAAAGGACACTTTTTTTCTTCTGCTTGAACTAAAACAAATCTTGTCATAAACACATTATCTAAAAATCAACTGTCAGAAAAGAATAAAATCCAAGTAACCTAAAATGAGCAAAGCATAGTGATTTGGAGGATCATGCGCGTAGCCAATACATTCGTAATGATCAACATAATTTTTAGAAAGAATGAAAATGACAAAATAGATGATAGTATGTTTCAGAGTCAAACTCAAAAATGAGAGAGTATTCTGGCAAAAAAGAAAACTTGTTCCCAGGCATTCAAAATCTCACTCACTTCTCGCCGCCCAACTGTGTCACAGATCGCAGAGCCGGTAGTGTTCACTTTGATATTTTATTCATAAGTGTGTGCAGATGTGCGCTACAAGGACTACATGACACCAAGGATTGACTTTCCTTAAAAACAGATACCTTATATCCTCATCTGTTTTGATAATTTTGTTTGGTCTGTTTGTTGGGTTTGGCAAACTTGAACGTGTTGAGAATATGTATTAAGAGGTGATTACAATGAGAGATGTGAATGTTAGAACATATTTTGTGTAGCTATTTTTGTGTCTTTACTTTTTGGATTTTCAGGGTATTTAAGCTACCGTACTTGGGTTTTCTTGATTATTTGATACAAATAATCACAGCTCTCAAACAATGATTAAAGATATGACTAACACAAAGGCACAAGATGTGTATGTTTGAGAGTGCACAACGGCAGAGTTAAGGATGGCAAGATTCTTTATCTCAAACGTTGATATGTTGATATGGTTTGCAGATGTCCAACTTCATGGCTTTTTTAAATGCAACATTGTTGGTGTCATTTGTTTACATATAAGCCAGCAACTGCAACATGTTTAACAGCGGCCATGATGGTGATTCATTTGTTTTTGCATCATACTGCAGTGATCTTCAACATGTTATTGACTTGGATAAGCAATTAAATATCTTTCTCGCACACATACACACAAAGTGTGAGGGGAAACAAGTGCTTAAAGGAGTAAAGAAAGAAGCCTTAAGAGAGTAAAAGAGCAAAGCGAACTACAGAGATGCCAGCAGTTCGATGAGAACACTAACACTGCATTATTCAAGGCGACCAGTTTATCAGATAATTAAAGAAACTGGAAAAAGAGCAAGAAAAATGACAAAAAAGGATGGAATTTTACAAAAAAGCTAAACCTGCACAGAAAGATGCATACTTTTCTCAAACATACAATCATAATATATTGTCAGTATGAAACCAGCATGATAGAAAACTTTCTGAAAACCAAAAATACTCAAAAAATACAGTCATACTTTGTAGGCACCACAAAACAATCAGCTAGTTTAGGTTGCACTGCACCTATAGATCACTCAATTAAAGTGGCACAATTTAGGTATATTGATACAGAAGAGGGCCCCATCCGTATAAAGGCTGTGACAGGATAAAGTTAAAAGTCCCACCCAGGAAAACAATACTTAACTATTGAACAAATCTATAGTGATGGACTGGCCAGGAAGGCAACCAATGGAACTCAATCTGAGTGTGAAGTTTCAAACGCAGCCCTGCAAAAACTAGTAGATCTCTGCTTTGATGCTGTTAATATCATACCAAGAACAGTCTCACCTCAAGTGATACTCCGTGCAAAATCTCTTGAGTATCAAACTCTCAACCCCCTGTCGGCTTTAAAGGGAACATATTTTTTCTTATGGTTAATAACAAATGACCAAATATCCAGAATGAATTTAGCCTTAGAGCTATGTTGTTATGTAAAAACTAGTTAACACATAACACTTTGATGAGCCATGATGTTCCTTCATTACAACAAAAACAAATTATTTAGTTTCTTTTTTAGTCAATCCCACATACACTGTCCTGCTGCTGTAAATACTCTCTAGCCCACCACAGATTACAGTCCCGAACAAATGCAGTATTTACTCTGATTAGAGAAACATTTGCTAAGAACTACAGTGCCCAGGGGCAGGCCGCTGGCCCGGGAGTAATGAACCCTTACACCCTTTGTATCACGCATGGCCTGGAACCATTCTTAAATGTCAATTTCCATCCCTCTCTTTTTTTTTTTTTTTGCTCTACTGTTTGCTGTAATCAAAAATGCCCCAAAACATCTGTGTTTTTTTTTAAATACTATAGTGCCCTGTTGTTGGGATTGTGACCTACATGTCAGATAAGTCAGATAATATTGAGAGATGTATGGTTGTTTTACTTATTTTGTAGAAAAATACTCAGTTGACACTTTGGATCTTGGGTGGAGTATCACTTTAGGTATATTTAAAGTGCCTTCCTGCTTTTGTGATGATCTCAGTTCAAAAATCGAAACCTTTACTGCAAATGTATATTCCCTTATCTGTTTCGATTTTGTGCTTTTGATTGTACTCGTTGTGATGGAAAAGAACTCTGTTGAATCGTCCTTATAAGCTATTTCACTGTAAAAGCTACCAAATACAAGTGGTCGAGAAAACACTGTGCAAGACCTGTGCTTTAAAAATGTGCATTTAGCCGCTACACAAACTAAAACCAATGCAGCCTGCTTGTAGCATGTCCCCTTTTACCTAAACTCTAGCACAAATGAATACTGCATAAAGCCCTCAAGTCATCGCAGAGCATAAATTAACACTGCTTCATGTGATTCCCTCATTCTTCCCGTAGTTCCCTGCTCAGCCCATCATAATGCACTGGCACTTACATAGAAACTAAAATAATTTTCCCTTTAGAAAGGTCAAGAGTTTGATCAAGTTTAAACAACTAATATGGCACAAAAATATTGTTTAAGAAATACTTGCATTGAAAATAAAAGCATGTAGTATGAAACCACATCATGTCCCGTAGTGTAAAGTTTTAAAACTTTGTTCGGTATTCATATTTGTTCGTTCACTGATCTAGTCCTGAAGGCACTTAATAGCAAAAATGAATAAGACAAAAACATCTAGAACAAAACAAATTCACTTTTGTTTATCTGACCCCCATTCAGCCTTCTCACCTTAACACTGCTGTGTTCAACACAGGGCTTACCCACCCCAGCACTGAGGCAACATTCCCAGGAACGGCATTAGTAGCTACCAGTATAGCAACTGTAGCCATTGTTTGTGTTGATTTCCCTCTCCTTCATCTGTGCCGAAAACACTACACCTGCCCGCACCTACAATCGGTCATGTAGCGTCAGCAGCTGTGGGCATTGGGGGAATTGAAGACAGGGAAAGTGGAGAGGACGGATCAGAGTCGAGCGTAAAACTCCTCATTGAGTTTTGTTAGCTCGTTGGCATCCATCTCTTCATCCTCCTCCTCTTGAATCGCGAGAGGAGCAGGTTGTACCCAGGAGGGCACTGAGTCCAGTTCAGAGTGGGGAGTGAGGGGAAAGTCTGTGGCAGGGTGGTGTGGAGAGTCCCTATATCCCTCCTCCCTCTCCTCTGTGGGCTCATGCTCAGGTCCTGCTATTGAAGGCCTTTCTGGTTGAACAGGGAGTGTGGAAAGAGAGGAGGAGGGAGGAGTGAAAGAAGAGGGAGGAAGAGCTGCTGCCTGGGCAACAGATCCTGAAGTCTTATTGGCTGTTGGTGCCAAGGATGAGGGACTGTACCCCAGCTCCGTACAATCTTGATTTATACTTTCCCCAATTTTGGGGTACAGAAAGGTCCTCATTTGACCTTTTCCCTTAACATTCACTGTGCCTCTATAGTCAAACTCGAGGCACATGGCGCTGAGCACAGTGTGGCTCTCCTCGCTCACCTGCACACGACATTCCACACCTGTTGAGTCCATGCGGCTGGCTATGTTCACCGTGTCTCCCCAGATGTCGTAGAGCAGTTTAGTGGTGCCGATCACCCCAGCTGTCAGTGGGCCGTGGTTAAACCCGATTCGAAGCTTGAAACCAAATCCCAGCATGTTCTTGTTGAAGTCGTCCAGGACGCCCATCATCTCCAGCGCAAAGTTAAAAAGTTCCCGCAGGTGAGCGTGGATGGACTCATTGTCATCCTCAGCCAGCTCCCGGACATTCAGTCCCGACGCTGCCATGTAGGTGGCACCGATGGTCTTGATCTTTTCCACGCTTTTGAACTCGGGTTTGCGAAGGAGCTCGTCAAAGTCTCCAATTAGCTCGTTGAGGACACGGTAGCACTCTTTACCGCCCTCGTAGCTCTCTTCATAGAACTCACTGAAGTTTACGATACTGGCAAAGATCACGCCCACACTGTCGTGATTCTTGGAGTAGCTCTGGGTCACCTGAGAAACAGTGAAATGTGTTGAAATATTTAATACGTTAAACAGGCTAATACCAATAGGGGTGATTCAATGAGCTTCTCTGTTTTTACCTCTTTTATTTAAGGAAAAAATACTCAAAATATCTATTTTTATATTTCCTTAAAATATTATTTGTTATGTTATTACATTAAGCAACAAATATGAAGAGCATTGTTCTGAAAACCTTCATAAGTAAGTCTAATACTTTTTTCCAATAAAAATAAAAACCTTGAGCTGGTCAGCGACATGGATGGGGATGATGTTGCCCAGTAACCACTCGGCCTGGTCTCGCATCGTCTGGATCTTAAAGCGGTGTTTGTCAGCTTCCACGTTTCCATGGTAATGTAGACGGTAGCTGACCTCGAACTCGCGGTTGAGGAACCAGACCAGGAGAAGAAGCAGGAAGAAGGCCAGGACGGCCTCTGGGACCAGGAGGTCAAGGGCTCGCCGAGGACGTTCAGGGCCAGGAGTGCCTGATGCTGATCCTCCAACAGTGGATGAGGAGATATTCAATCTGAAAAAGTAAAGGGAAGAGCAAAAGAAAATGAGAAGGGTTGAGGCTGAACATAGGTATAGCAAATAAAGGCACAGCAGAGAAGGAACATTTATGTACGCAGTCACTAAAACTCCAACTGGTGCTTCACCTTGTGTTTCCTAGTCCAGTTTATTATAATGTCGGACATGAGAAATATTTCCAGTACAGCCCACATTAGGTATGAGAATAGGATTTGTTTGGGACTATCAATGGGCTGGTGTAAAATTCTCACAATTTTACATCAATGTTTACATTCATCTGGCAGAAATACTTGTTTCTCACTGGCCTCAATAAATCACATCCAATACATACTACTTATGCATGTTGGGAGATGTGTCGAATCACTAGTTGAAGTCCTAGTAGATAAAAAGAAAAAAAGGCTTGAAATGCTGACAGCTAAATTCTCTGTAACTCAATTTTGGCTAAAGTAAGACTGTTGAAAGCGGGTATAATGTACTTCATTTACAAAGCAAAATTGAGAACATTGTAATGGACAATATAGAAGAATGGGGAAGTGTAGTTTCTAAATTTGGTTCATGTTTGCATCTAAAGATGTACTTTTAAAAAATATATTTTTGGGGGCAACCAGTGCCTTTAATGAAGTTACAGCTATGAAAAGGGGAGACAGAGGGGATGGCACGCAGCAAATGAACTCAAACCGGATTCAAACCTGGGTCCTCCGCGTGGGGACCAAACCCCAGTATATGGCCGCCAGCTCTACCAACTGAGCTATACGACGGCGCTAAAGATGTACTTTTAACAATTTCCACAACGTAATTGAATATGCCTTAAGCTTATAATTGCAGCATTCAAAATAAGCACGCAGCTGAACATTTAGGAAAACTGATCTTGAGAAACTTGAAGCATCATTTGTCTTTAAAACCCCTCAGAAATCTCATGTTCCCTGCCGGTTTACAGACAGATAAAAATGGAGAAAAACCATAAGGTCCCCTGACTGCATCATATGCTCATAAAATGATTCTCTTAGGACAGCCGTGTGCTCAAGTAGAAAACGCTAACATATAAAAGAAAGCCCTCTCTTCTCCTCAGTAGTGTAGCAATGCAATAAAACAAAATTCAAGTATAAGTCACTTGGTGACATTGAGCAGCCATTACTTCTGGTGCACAGATGAAGAAACACAGGAAGAGAGAGGATGATAAGGTGAATATAAAGCAAGACAGCGTGAGATGGAGAAAAAGTCAGTTAGAGCTGTAGTTATGAAAAACATAAAAGAGAGCTGTTGCTCCTTTTGACCCGTTTAAATGTCACTCATCCATCAAACCCTTCTGTTTCCACGGAGACACTCACCCATGAACTGGAGAGCTGTTATTACCACCACTGAAAAAGAGGAAAAGAGTGGCGTCAGTCAGGAAAAAGGTTTTCTTAATATGTTTTGCACAGAACCAAACATATTAAATCCTCTTTACCGGCTGAAGAACTGGTAGACGTGTAGAGGTACTGTATGTTGTACCAAAACAACTAAACTAATCTGGAGAATAATGCATTAATGTATGGCCATCAAGGACACAGGTGGATCTGGATTTTATGCAGATATATAAATCTTTATATGGGCTATACATAAGTTCTTTCACCGAGTGGCTTTAATTCCAGCTTTCACTTAAATGCTGCTTATATATAACTTCTTTTTACCTTCATACACTTTTTGAGGATGTGAGGATGTTATACTGGAGCACAATTATCAGTGCTTGATCATTTAACTAGTATGAAATTAGTATAGCGCAGACTTGATTACAATTATTTCATTTGAATGAGTGCAAGTGCACATTGTGGATAATATAACTAATAGGGTTGAGGATCTTTTGATATCCCCAGTTTTAACTGAATCAATTCACAATTCAGAATATATTATATTAATAATAATAATATTATATAATATATTGTGGCATGAATGCAGAGAGAAGTGTGTAATAGTAAGGTTATGGTATTATATTTGAAAACAATCAAATGACTTAATAAGAATACACAAAGGCAAATATAAAACAGAAGGCTACATTAAGTCATGCTACACTTCCACAAAAACACTTTGTGCAAAATGTTTTAAGGGTAAAAAGTTTAAACATAGAATGCTGTCTATTATAGAGAAGAAATGGGTAGGTGCCCTTTTTATTGCCCAGTGTACAAAAAAGGACACAAAACATCAGTGCACAACATTTTTATTTTGTGTGATTTCTCTTCAATTACTAGAATTACTGTCCATCAGAAGCTTCTTCTTTAGGAACATTTCTTTTTTTAAATCAATTTCTTTCCAAATATAGGTATAATTATCTCGCTACTAACATGAATACATTTTTTCCAGTGACCCTAATAACTACGTCGGTTTATGCTAAATGTGTTTCTGTCAACTTATGTGTACATAATATTTGCATGTTATTTTTGTATGTTAGCAAATAACAAGTGCTCCCCGGTACCTGTGTAAAGGGCTGTACAGCAGCAGCAGCAGTGCAACCCCGGTCGCCGTGGCCAGGACGGAGCGCATCCAGAAACTGAGCTGACAGAAGTTACAGTACTGGATGATGGCCAGGATGGTGGCGCAGCACAAGAACATGGTCACCTGGAGGAAAGAGGTGAGAGGTGCTTAACAACGACAGTGAAAAACAAAACAGAGCAAACCCAATACAGCTCAGTTTGTGAGGCTGAGCTAAAAATAAATATATGAAGGGTTTTCCACTCTTATTTGTATTAGTCACTATTACTTTTAGACCTTAATAAAGAAGAAAAGGAAATTCTTGTGTTTAAAGATATTAGTTCTTTGGCAGCTCGTTTTTATATTAGTGTACACTGCATTGCAAATACAATAACAATAACCTTGCTTATGTCTTTTCTCTGCACATAACTTAACTACAATTATAAATGTACATCTTCATGCATAAAATGCAATAAAATATATTTTAAGGTGCTTTGGAGGAAGCACCTAATTTCTATGATGTATTTGATGTTAACGTAAGTTGGAAATTAGTGCTGGCACTTAGATATCCAGTATAAAGCACATTGGTCTATTCAAGCAAACACACAAGGAGACAGCAAGCAATACTATGGTGACATTCAAAGGTTGTCAATAATTATTTTGACTGGAATATATCGTTTTACTCTCAATCCTTCACATGTCCTCCCTTTCTCCCGTGATTTTGTTATTGGGTCTTCTATCTTCAAAGGCAGTTAACTCAGACTGTCTAATTAACACCCCTCCCTGAGGCTACCACTTTGATCTCCATGCCCCGAAGAGTTGGAGAGAGTGGGGGGGAAAGGCAGAGCAGAGTGAGGGAGAGAAATGGATAGAAATGGGGTTTGGAAAATCCCTAAAAAACAAGATATCTTGTGTGCAGCCGCTGGCACAAAGCTGGAACGAGAGGATAAAACTTGTAGAAGTGCTGGGTATGACCTTTACTCAAAACAGCACAAGTATGGCTGCTCTCAATCTTCTCACATGCAGGACTCGGAGAAGGAGAAATCTCAACATTTCTGCTGCCAAGGTCCACAGGCGAAGCCTCCTGAAGCCTTCAAGCTGTTTTCCTTTCACAGTTCCTATCAGGGCTGATGCCAGTTTACGGCTCTATGGGTCTCCAGGGATCTCTGGCTTCAGACAACCGTGGGCAAGGTCTCAATCCCCCGGACGCCTCTCTGCTTACTTTGGCTTAAAAATATCAGTGAGGGCAAACCATTGTAGCTTGGAAATCTCTATTAGTACCTTCACCGGAATTAACAGTAGTCCGTTTACGGCTTAGTTAGTTCTGTTTCTCTGTATAACTGCTTGCCAGATGTTCATGAAAGCTGATAGACAAGGTCAAGCTTGGGCCAAGGAAGAACCCATTACATTTGAATCAGAATCATGGGACGGATATACAGGATCCTTCTTTTGACTCTTTCAGACACAAGGACCTTTCCGGTTCTTATCCTACCAACCACCAACAGACATTTTTACCTGGAGTGGCAAGTGGACACTGGAGCTGAGGTGGGACAAGACAGAGATGGCAGGTAGGGAGACCAACACAGCCCCAATCACATGACGGGGGACCCATCCAGAGACCACCAGGAGCAGCGAGCGGGTACAGTTCATCACCTCCTCCAGATAGAAGGCCATACTGCAGGAGAGGAGAGGAGAGGAGAGGAGAGGAGAGGAGAGGAGAGGAGAGGAGAGGAGAGGAGAGGAGAGGAGAGGAGAGGAGAGGAGAGAGGATGAGTTTCCAGCAGCACAACTCCAATGGAATATCAGCTTACACTAAAAGGAACCTAAATTAAAAGCAATCAAAAGTTAAGTATTGTATGTGTACGGCAACTAAAGGCCTGAATTTAATTTTAACATAACATAGTAGAACGTGTTCTCGTAGCAAGCATGACATGGTTGTTGGTACTCAGCTATGCAGTGTACCAGCTTGCCGCTGATTATTTTCGTATTAAGCTCACATGTAATTAAATGAAATTATGCAATTGAAATCGGACCCAGTGTCACTTATACCTGATTCCAGTTATTGGAGTAATTGGTAGAATAAGCATCCCTTATTTAAAAAAAATCTATGCTCGAGCTAGAGGATAAAGGTTTGACACCATTTTTTTTTTGTTTGAAGTGGAAATGAATATATTTTCAAGCTTTCCCCAGTAAGATATATTCAAATAGATAAAACACCACCACATAAACACGTCATTTTTAACAGCATCAGTTTTGCACATTTTTGAGCCAATACTTGTCTTTTCTACATGAATCTGCACATGAATAAATCAATACAGGTTTATACATTGTAGTGCGGGAGCAGACCAACATATAAAATAATTTAGTTTTGGTCCATTAGTTTTTTTCAAAACTGTCACTGAGACCCAAGAGATACAGGCTTTTAATTAAATCTAGTACTACAGCTGTTAATTTGGAAACAAACACATAGATATATCTGGGCCATAATGACACAGCACTGACAACAACATAAACCTGAATGGCATTTTAACCACTTTTCAATCAAGCCAGGAAAACATTATCAATATAAGTTATTTTGATTTTGTTTTGCGAAAATCAACAAAGCTGTATGTGTAATGTCTTATATACAGATGTTTTAATTGTCTTTCTTGACAAACTGTCTGTTTTAACAAACTTCTCAACTCCCACACGGAAAGCACGCCCACTTAGAGCCTCCCTTACCGTATGGACAGCACCAGGGAGGCCAGCTCTAACAGGCCAGCCAGGGGGGCCACGGCCAGGGCAGCAGGGGCCGGGGGGCCCACACTGGCAGGGCTCACCAGAGGAGGAAGGAAGCAGGCCAGAGTCAGAGCCAAAAAGAAAAAACAGCTGAGGAGAACATCCAGGAAGGAGCTGAAGGTGGAGCTCGCAAATGTCTGCACTTGAGCCTGGTTCTTCACCTGGAGGAGAAGGAAGCGAAGTGAAACTGAGGAGAAGCAGGGGCTCAGCGTTCTGACAAATCATGCCTGCACCTTATACACTGCATATCCACAGGTGTTTTACCATCATTTGAGAGTCTAACTAAGATAAAACAGCTGCATTTAAACACCAGTTCCCATTTGAATACACGAACGTCTGATGTATTCACATTAAATGTTCAGTTTTTTTTTATTGTGCAGTAGTGTTCTGCTTTGAAAGAGTAAAAGATAAACAGATAGACGAGATGTTAGCAGTTATGTGTAGTTATATTGTTATCATAGTAAAGAACAACTTAGTGAAAGGTGGTTATTATCAGCGGGTACACATTTTTTTAACATCTTTTATCCTGCCGTTTCTGTACCGTCAGGCAATGTGCCTCAAACAATTAGCTTGAAGTAAAAAACAAACACATTCACATTAAGGCAAAATGCAAATAAAAAAGTGAAAAAAACACTATAAACTCAAATGTTTAAACTAATGCAAATGTAGGCTTAATATCATGAGTATCCATTCACAGCTGTTTTGAGCTCTGTAGTAACACCGGTGTAACAGCAGGGGGCTGCAAGGCTATGAGGTCAATGCAGGCAAATTGGAAAGGTCCTGGTGTGTGAGTGTGAGTGTGAGTGTGAGTGTGAGTGTGAGTGTGAGTGTGAGTGTGAGTGTGAGTGTGAGTGTGAGTGTGAGTGTGTGTGTGTGTGTGTGTGTGTGTGTGTGTGTGACTACCTCCTCCTTGTAGCTGCTGCGATAGGCTTTCTCCAGAGGTCTTTCTAGAAAATTGAGGCTGATCTTATTGATGGGTGGCTTGAAGAAGTAGTCCTTCATCAGACTGTGAACCACAAATAAACATACATGAATATTGGGAATATATTCAACCTTCACTTACAAAATGTGCCATTGTACCCTGACATCTACTCTATTTTGAGTAGATGTTACCTTTATGCAGAAGGGATTTTGCAAACTGTTAATTATACTTACCACTGGTACAATTTGATCTGGCAGCAATTGTACTTGAATGCAGTCTATTCTATGTCCTCTGAATGTAGAGTAAATATAATAGGCCAACAAGTGTGGCAAATATATTTGTATTCCTCATTAAAGAGAGCTGAAGCATTTTTGAGTGGGCTTGCAAAAATTGTCTGTGTTCATGTGTTTTTTGACACATTCAGATGACATAATAGATGTTTGTATCTGTCTTATGCTATGTGTTTGTCAGTGACACTTCGAAAGTGTATACATAGAGGTTTATCATTTATTTAATACATTAGAAAGTTCACAAATATGAATATTAGATTCTAAAATTCATGACTTAATGGACCCCGTCCACCCTAAACATTGAAAATCAGACACCTTTGAGTGATGCACTCAGTTCATAAATTCTGCCTTCGACCTCTTAGCTCACCTGTCCTCCCTGATAACATCCACAAAGTGGACGTCGCTCTTTTCTCTGAAGTTCTTTGCCCGCAACTGAATCAGAGCGGAGTGATCCATTCCCGTGCCCGCTGCCCCCGCACCGCCCGCCATGCCTAGACTGGTGCCGGTCCCTGTGCTGGTGCTCGTCTTCTTCTCTTTCTCCTGGAGCATGTCGCACAGGGAGCTCTGGCTGGCTCGCACTGGGTCCTCCAGTGGGGGACTCAGGAGACCATTGGCTGCACGTGGGCTCTGACCTTGGGTGAACTGGATCAGGAGGAGAAGGGAAGGTAGACAGGAAAGAGAAGGACACAATTTAAATAGTGAAAAATGCAAAAAAAATGATGCTAGACAAATCACTGGTGCTGTCACTGTTCATGTGCGTGCGTGCATTATACCTTGGCACTGCTGGTCTTGTGGTCCTCCTGGCAGCCGTTCAACACAGCCACATCTTCACACTGTTCTGCCCCCGGAGACAACGCCACACTGCGGGACACACAGGGAGGCTGGATAGACAAAGGACAGTGGGGAGAGAGGTTGACAAATAAATACATTTCTCACAGAGGCAGAGAAAAATATAACAACACTTTTACAGGAGTGATTAAATGTAAGCAAAATGCCGACAGCTCATTCACTCTTTCACTCAAAATGAGGGGTGGGGGATACATCAAAACTACCTTTACAAAGATTGCACGCGGCGGAAAAGCCTAAATATATCAAAATATTATTTATATATTATTTATAATCTATCAAACAATCAGAATATCTGTATTTATCTCAGTTGTTCTTTGTGACTGTTGCCCCATTTTAGGTTACAATTAATTAAAACAGGAATACCAATTTTGTAAACAATTATTTTAATAAACATAACCCCAAATCCAGCTCCAGATTAATTTTAATAAGTCATATCATATCATTTATTTCTACTATTTAATCAAAATACTGGGATGTGTGTGTCACATATAGGAGTCACGCAACATTTTCAAACAGGAAAAAGAAGAAAAAAGATAACATAACTTACTGTTATAGCTATGGTGAAATTAATGCATGGTCATACTTATTCTTATAAACCAGCATTGAAGAATAATCAGTGGATGTATTCATCATTATGTTTAACCATCAACAAATGTATTTTTTCTGACTTACCCTGATCCTGTCCAGAGGTTGGTTGCGTAGCGGGGGCTCAGCAGCTTGTGCTCCCCCGGGGATGAGGTCCGGTGTGCAGGGCTGAGGAAAGGAGGTCAGGCCCACCCCAACCAACTCTCCGCCTGACAGTCCCACCTGAGAACAGCCACACTGCACATCCAGCTCCACCTTCCTTCCTGAGATCAGGTAGGTTTTCAGCCCTGTGGGGAAGCACAAATAAAAAATCTCTGTTGAGAACTCTGCTGTCCTGGTTTCAATGAGAGCCCATTCCCAAAATGTTCTGACATTCACCAGAAATGAATGAGCATTTTGTTGATTCCAAACAGTGGGCAACAAAGCCTCTGATGTGTGTATTAATGCATGTCACATCCGTCTACTGCGAGTCAATCTACAAGATATTAGTGATTTAAATTATGAAAGTTGATTGTTTAATCCAAAAGTACAAACACATATAACCCGCTGGTTATAGCTTTAATCATGCTAAATTTAGCCTTTGCTTATTTGGTAATTGAGACTGTCAGATATTGAGGATACTAAATCTGAAAGGAAATCTCACAGTAACACTTGTGATTGACAGGCGTTCAGGATTTTTGTGAAGATATTTGCCTTATCAGCCACTCTCTGTTAATGCGCGCACACACACGCACACGCTCACACACACACACACACACACACACACACACACACGTGGTAATGCAATACTGGGTGTTACACCAGCTATGCTCTGGCCATGTTCACACTTGTGTAGGGCCAACAAGGAAATATACAAACAGTGGATTACATTAGTGGCCCATAGCCAGCCGCTATCAGCCTGTCCAAACACACGGTAACCCGCCTCTTTGTTCAAACAGCTAAAGGTGCTAACCTTGTTAGCAGGCTGACAAATGCAGGAGCGACTGTAGGTCATAAAGGAACCTGCTCCAGGAGACTTTATGGGCTCCCTGCCTTCCACTGGTTGCTGGTGTTACATTTCATTGTTATGTACACTATTTACTCGTGAAAAAGAACCCCTCATTTGGCACCCCTGCTCCGTCGGTATGAGATATTCCTAGAGCACACCTTCTGTGTTTTTGTAGCAACCTTACGGCAGCCCATTCCCGCATCAGTGAGCTTTAAAGTATGCAAGATAACAGCGTCCAGGGCAAAACACTGCATGATAAACTAAGATGTGTTTTAGATTTTAATATGACTGTAGTGAAGTTTTGACCTGATTCTGATATCATTTCTAAATATTTCTAAAATGTTGGCTTTTTCAGTTGTTTTGCAAAGTGAATATTTTGTATAGTCTCTTAGTAGAATGTGTTCATCTCTTTATAAGAAAGTTGTCGCTGAAGACCTCACTGTGTAGAATGCGTTTTGTATTCCTTTAATTTTATGGGTGCCTGTAAAAACATATATTAAAAATATATATGAATATACAAAAGGAAACATAAAATAAGCACAATTCTTTCTATGATTTTAATGAATTGCTGCCCCTCACTGACACACTAATGTTAACTTTGAGTTGGTTTCCCCTTGAGAAAGATCCTCTAGCTCTGAATATACGAATATACGTCTTGTTAACCAAATGTTTCTTTTTCACCAGAAAAGAGGAGAGATGTGCGATGATGTGTCAACCTGTGTAAGTGTGACTGATGAGCATCCGACCCATATGTGAAAGCATGTGCGTCAGTCTGATGCTGAGGGGGTGTGTTCATTAGTCCGTTTGTGTACTACAGAATATTTGCAACATTTTGGGTGAATCTGACACACACACACACACACACACACACACACACACACACACACACACACACACACACACACACACACACACACACACACACACACACACACACACACACACACACACACACACACACACACACACACACACACACACACACACACACACACACACACACACACACACACACACACACACACACACACACACACACACACACACACACACACACACACACACACACACACACACACACACACACACACACACACACACACACGATGTATTTACAGTTTTATATCTCACCATCTCCTTTGATAACCCTCCTAAACCTAAGGGCATTTTGCATCTGCAGCCATGTTGTTTCTACTACTTCTCCTACTTGGTTTCATAATAGTGAATTTAGGAATTAATGAAAGAATAAGAACATCCCCGTATAAAGTCAAATGAATTGAATCATCTATTAAAAGATAAATGGTTAAAGTCATTTTTTGTCTTTAGACTCTCAAATATGGAGATTTCCTGGTTTTCTGTTCTTTGTCATATTAACTGGATATTCATATAGTTTTGGATTGACAAACAAAACATGAAAAGACACAAAAATACATATTTTCTGCTATTTTTTATAGAATAAAGGATTAAAATAAAGGTTGTGAAAAAAATCGACAGTTGCGGCCCTTCTGATTTGTTGAATCACTGTTCATGTACGAAAGTTAATCTGCTGTGACATGCAAATATAAAAAGACACAGTGGTCTGAAAACAAATGGCATGGCTGAGTTTACTGCAGCTTTGTGCTCTGCTTCCCTGTCTGCATTAATACAATTAGTTATGAATGCGTAACTAACAAGGAACTTATCTTGGAGTCTGAAAGCACAGTGTCTCTTGTTCCGTACCCTGGGACCACGTCCACTTGGCAGACGCTCTGAGCCTCTAGGCCAACAACAGCCCTAACTTAGGGCTAGAGTCCTCTGCCAAGCGGGTGACAAAGGCCATTTTTGAGATCTCGACCCACTCACACACATGCACGCACACATACACACACTGTCACGCAAAGGTTCACTGCTGGTCCTTACTATCTATTAGCTCGAAAGCAAGAGCTGTGTACCCTGTAAGAAAATGGATAAAAAAAACCTCCAATGATTTACTGGTATGTCTTCAATTAAGATGGTTTTCAATAAAAAGTCAGGCAATGACAACAGTCACATAATTGATGTTCCTTCTGTCTGTATTACGTATGAGAGGTGAAATACTGACCAGTTAGACACAGAGCAGATAGCGAAAGCAGATCAGCAAACCGCAAAGAGATGTTGAGGGGGAGGAAGAGGCCAAGAGTACTTTGAAGGTCACTGAGTTTAGCATGCCTCGCATAACCAACATTCCTTGTCTACTTCCATTTCAGCTTTCTAACTTTATCAACAGCTTGCTCTGAAACAGGGCCTTGAAGTGTAAGGGAACATTTTAAGGCTTGACATAACAGACAATGAAAAAATGTTTTTTTTTAATAATGGTTTTCTGAGTGTCTACTATCTGTCTGTCATCAAAGCTTTACGGCATACACTAACAGAGCTTATCCTTTACTACTGAGTGCGTGCAGCCAAATCGAATGAAACTCATTATGTCTCTCTGCAGGTGTGTGTAGATCTTCCCTTGTGTCTGTAAAGGCAGCACTCTAGGATGGAAACTGACACCAGCAGTCTGAAAAGTCTCGATGCAGCTCAATGGTTTTTATTGATTTTTTAGACCAGCTTGAGCACAGAGAGTTCAGCTGAGGATGGTTTCCTACTACAACAACTACGATAAATACAGGCAAACACACACACACACACAAAGAGACCCATACAGTGACACACTGCGGACGTGGGGGCTCGACACAGCTTAAACTAAGTGTGGCAACATACAACACAGTGAGGACTCTTCATCGTAATGGGTTAACCACGCTTTCCTTAACATTTTCTAAAGTAAGCCATCTCCAGTGATTTTCATTAGGGCTGCATTATTTGGAACATTTTGACTGATTGCAATTGCGATATGATTAGCCATGTAAGAGGGAATTATGGTTTGGTTTTGTTTCTCATAATTATGAAAAATATATTAAACTATCGTTGTGGTTTTTTTTAATAAGAGGATCTGTAAATAACAAAATATGTTTTAATTAAGTTTGTAGAATACTAATTGTAGGCTGGGACTTCTCTGCATCACCCTGCACTTTAAATATTTTGCCTTTTATAAATATTGCTTTTGCTGCAATTGCACTAGTCCATATTGAGATTTAGATAAAATTAAGTCTGTCTAAACTCTGAAGTACACACTACCTAATGTGTTAATAAATATAGATTTTGGTTTTGATGGATTCTTCACATGTGTAGCTATGTAAAGACACCATCCATGTAAAGCGGCCCTTTATTATTAAGACACCATTTTCAGGAAATATGCAGCATCTGCCGGTGTGAAACATATTGGATGGTGATATATCCTTACGAAAACACCCACACACACCCACACACACCCTATCCTGTGAGTATGACTCATACTAGGTAGTGCACTGCAGTATGATCTCCTGCACCCAACATAACCTCATTCAAAATAACCAAACACACACACACACACACACACACACACACACACACACACACACACACACACACACACACACACACACACACACACACACACACACACACACACACACACACACACACACACACACACACACACACACACACACACACACACACACACACACACACACACACAGTCACTTCCATGAGACCAAATATAAAGACTGAATGAATGAATGAACAGAAGGATCAATGGAGAGGAAGCGTAGCCGAGTTGTCACATTCCACATGTACACCCGAAGACCGTACACACCATAGACACACACATTCAAAAATGACTCTCCTATGAACACACTCCCAAAGTCACTTACACCTCCCTGATGCAAACACTTTGCACTTGTTCTTAAAGATCAGGGAAGTTCATGGATTGACGGGAAATGTTCCTTGCAAATTAAAATAATAAAATACTTCAGACATGTAAACACTTTTTTTAAGCAAAATATGCTACTTTTCTATATATCACATAAATGTAGAAAGCATTTTTATTTGGTTTAGGATGATTTTTCAGAAAAATAGTGAATATTTAGGGTTTGGTCAATAGGGAAATAAATACTGTTATTTAATTATAAAAATCTGTTACAGGCCTACAATGCATAATTGCTTTAATCAAAATTGCTGTTCAGTTGCACTTAAGTTCTGTTGAATGATTGCACAGCTGTGTGCACACAAACACAAACACACCCTTTAACAATGCTATGTTTAACACACACATACCAATTGCTCTTAAAGGCTTGTGTGCAAACTAACAGAAGAATTGACACCAAAAATGTAACACACACACACACACACACACACACACACACACACACACACACACACACACACACACACACACACACACACACACACACACACACACACACACACACACACACACACACACACACACACACACACACACACACACACACACACACACAGTCTGGGTGAACGTCTTGGACTAGAGCTTGACATTTCAGAGAAATCCCACCAGGCTGTCCCAGTTTCCGACTCTGTATTTACTGAGAAATGACCTTTGACCTTACGGCGGCTTCCAAGCCCATGATCAAAACCCTCCCTAGTGACATAAAGGTCGCCGACTCCCCTCTGGTCCCACACACTGTGAACATTTTCTGAAAAAATGAAGCATCAATGCAACTTAAGTCAAAACTAAGGCAGAAAAGACATAATAGGAGCAGACAGTGGCTAAACGTCCCCTCCGCTCTGTGAGCTTTTTCTTTCGTTCTTCACTTTCATCCTGCTTCTTGGAACAGCCAGAAAATAAACAACTGTGGCCTTAAAATAGACTTCAACTTGTTTTCTCTTTTCACAAACTTAGCCTTTCAACTTTCCAACTTCTACTAGATATATATTCCTCTCTAACCTTGGCCTTAAACTCTTTCTCTTTGTCTTGCCAAAGCTTACATTTCACGTCTTTATCTCTAGCTACTCTGTCTTGTTTCTGCTGTCATGTGCTTTCACACTTTAGCCATCTCCTTTTTACTTTAACCTACTCCCACTGCCCCCCCCCCCCACCCTCCTCTACCCTCCAGTTTTCTCCCTGGTCAGTGGCGGGTCTTGAGAACAGGCCTCGTGCAATAGCAGATGCCTCCATATTTGGACACGCTGATGGAGGCGAACGATGAGGCTCTCACACGATCCTCCTTAAAAAATGCTCCCATCCATCCATCCCTCCTCCCTTGCCTCTTCTGTGCCATCATTTAAGTCTAGGGAGTTCCTTGCTCAATCCCTCCTTATTTATTTTTTTCTTTTAACTCCCTTTTTTTCTCAAATGTATACTAAAGGGATTTAATAACACTTTATACATAAGATGAGAATAACACTAGGAGAAGACCTTTGTCACATCATCCCTTTGGTAGAGTGAGCTATCTAGAACTTGCCCTAAATGGAACCAGTGTTAAAGGAGGATCTGAATGCAATGAGAATCAATACCAGTTACAGAATTAAGTAATGGCCCATACATTGTTCCAATACTTGTCATGTTGTTCGAAAAAGAACACACAACATGTCAAGAATTGGAACACTGACAAAAAAAAACTAATGAATAAGCACAATTCAAAAGTTAACTAAATCCGAAAGATACGAAAACCATTGTGGGTCCCCTAACAACAGTATAATGTTATCGCACTATACCAATATTGTTGTCTACAGCTGTATTCAAGTTGAATATTGATTATTCATTACCATCTTAATTTTCTTATTAGGCGTGTCAAAAAATGGAGATTTGAGAAGTGAGCGTATGTATGTAGGTTAGTTAAAGGTACCAACAGGAGAACCTACAGAACATGTCACTTGTCGATAGTCAAACGACTAGCTCACAGCTTGTGTTATTTTACCTTTAGGAGTTAACATGTAAACTGACATGCTTTAGTTATCTAAAATGTTTTACAGACATGCCATTTTTCCTGTTTTTTAATAATTATGCGCTCATTAATTTAAGGGTTAGGGTAACCAAGGATAATAATGACGAAATGGTTATCGTTCCATCAATATCTCATACCGGTACAACCATATTTCAAATCTTGTTTGAATATGGCTCTTCCTTCAATGTGTGTGTGTGTCTGTGTGTGTGTGTGTGTGTGTCATGCAGTGCAGCAGGTTGACAGGAACAGTGATGCACTCCGACTGTCAATGTGTCACTGAGAAACGCACACACACCACACACACACACACACACACACAGCTGTTTGAAGGCATTTCAGTTTCTGACTTCACAGAGCCTCTGAGCTTTCTCTCGGTTGTCGCTCAGTGGCAGAGGACAGTCCTTGAGCAAGAAACAGCTAGCCTTGGTTCTCTGCATAGGGTACGCCGATGACAACTGACACGTCAATTTGTTTAATGCATGTGCACACACCAACCTGTTCACTCTCAGCACGCTGGTAAATTAACAGTGCATGGTATTGAAATGCACACATGTAGAGGGTTTATTATACTTATCACAGTTTTCTCTTCATGTAATATATTTCTGAAGGGGGCACATTTAAATGTATTGCCTCATTAGAGTCCTGCAGTTGTTGCATGGCGTGATTCAGTCTGCTGTACCCCATGGGTTTTTCGATCCGCTCACAAACGCACACACATACCTCCCCCGCTGCCCTCAACTAGACTGTGGGAAATCCTTGGGAAAGGGTCATGACCAGAAAACATGCTCCTTCTTCTCTCCCTCTCTCTTATGTTCTTCCCGCTAATGTCACACAACTCTCTCTTTCCACAGACCACCAGGGAACAGCGCTTTACATGCTGTTTATAGTAGTATGCTTCTTTTACTTCATTGGTTAAAGATTCAACACTTACTCAAGGAGAAATCCAAACAGCCTCAAATGATCAGCATGCAATGAAATCACAAACATATTGCTCTCCTGTAAGTTAGGCGTTCAATCCTTCATTTGAGAAACTAACATGTCCACCTTGAAATAGACTGAAGTGATGACGTACTTTTGTAGTGCCACAGAAGTAAAAGCTCTACAGGATGCTGAGCTGCTGCTGGTTTAAAAAACCGAATGGTGCTTTAGAAGGAGATTCAGGTGATAAGGTGTTACCTTGGTTGGTTATTGGCTAATAGATGTATAACCAAAAAAAATATCACAAAGTGGCCAAATCTGATCAGCTCATTTTCAGACAGGTTTTTATATAAATGGATCAGGACAAAAAGAGAGAGAATCTTTTCTCCTGAAACTTTCCGATCCCTTAACACAAAGGGGACACATATTTATGTATAAAAAGGCATGAAAAGGTGGATTTTGCATAATAGATCACCTTAAAACAAACTACATCATGGTTTCATAACTTTGTCAACACCACCACTAAGCTAAAGGTGGGCTTGTGTTGTGCATGATGCCCTTTAGTAGTCTTATTTAGCCAATCCTAATAACTGCCTTTTTTTAGAAACAAGTAACAGCGTTAGACATCAAAGGGGTATTCACTTAAGTATGTTTTGTCTTAGAACAATATTCATAAGTTTGTATAAACGCTACACCTCATTTGAGGCATTTAACATTAATAAAACATTAACTTCAATATGAGGAAACCCGGACGTGCTACAATAATTGTTTAGCACGTCCGGGTCTGGGTATACATTTTGTAATTTCTGCACCACTCATTCCTGAAAGAAAAAAAAATCATGTTGCTTCATTGAGACCAAAGGGCATGCTGGGAAATTATTGACTGAAGTAGGCAGGTAACGGGAAAGAGGGCACACCTTTGTGTAGTGCACCTTGCCTAGCTGATAACTCTCCTCCTCATTGGCTATTAACTCTCTATCTCTCTCTTATTACCTATTTAGCTATATAACCAGCGCAAAGGAAGCTCATGGATATTTTAACAGGCTGGAGGATGCACTCTCTATCTATTATTCAGAACAGCCGTTTAGCACAGCAGCACTCCAGCATACTTGAGATGGCGCATACACACACTCACATTCACACAGGGCAGCACAAACACACAGCTGCTGCTGCCACACTGCTGCATACAGCTGTTGCAAAAGTGGAATTTTAAACAGTTGTCATAGTACACACTTGCACACAAAATACAGAATAACTAGCAGGTGAAGGGGAGATATTAATGTGACCCCGGAAAATTCAGTTTACAGAACGCCATGACCCAGTCCTGACCTATAGACACACAAGCTAATATGATTTTACACCCCTGCTATTCTGACACTCATGCATTCTGTATGAGCTGGTCAATTAGTAACGGTATGACAGGCGTGTCAGAACGGCCTCGTTCCCCAGGAAGTGAATTGTCAGGATTAAACATTGTTATCCAACCAGCAATGTGACTGATAAGGCAAGGGAAACACTTTCCCAGAATAAAATAATGAGGGAACACTCCACTATAATAAACGATAATAAAGAACATGTGTGCATCCCGGTGAGAGCCTAACATGCTATTGCTTCTGTCCACATTTTCAGAAGAGGACAAAACATTAGTAATATTTGAGTCATGTACTTTACTGAAAAGATAAATGAACATTTGAAGAGACAGAACTACTGATTTTGATATTATTGTTTTAATAAAAATGATGTCACTTGGATATGATTAGATAAGAGCTAAGGAGTAATAAATCATCAGCTTTTTTCATCCTCAGGTGTGCATAGACTACAGGCTATGAGATTATTTTGCATGCAAAAATGAATGTGAAATTATTGGTATCAATCATGAGAAGCAAGGTATTTCTCAAAACCAGCTGAAAAAAATGCATATCATGTACTGTACTGCACACAACAAATTAAAGTCTATTGTCATAAAGGCCTGTATTACATTGGAGCAGTTTTCATAGAACTTGGATGATTATGCAAAGAAAATGAAGAAGAAAAGTCATATAAAGAAAATGCAAGTCACCTTCTCTGTTATTAAACAGCAAATGCTTCAGGTTAGCAAGTTCATCCACCTGTAACAAGTCATAATCCAGTAATTGACTACATGGTTTTCTAAGCAATACACAACATAGTTATGTAATTCTTCATAGAATGACTCACAAACATAAGCATGTGCAAACCTCTGTCTCTTTCACACAAAAACATACACACACATGCTGAAACTGGACAGACCAGTCAAAAATAAAAGACATTTCAAGCAGGTGAGCCATCGGTTCGGGATTACTTAATCAGTTAATTACAATAAATAAACACTTCTATAAATAGAATATGTATCACATGGAGAGCAAACTACCTGGAAAGACTAGTTATGGATTAAGTGTGTGCATGTGCGTGTGTAGCTAGTCTTCACATTTAATCAGGCTAGGACAGGGTTGGGTATGCTTATCTCCACACACACACACACACACACACACACACACACACACACACACACACACACACACACACACACACACACACACACACACACACACACACACACACACACACACACACACACACACACACACACACACACACACACACACACACACACACACACACACACACACACACACACACATTCTTGAGAAATAGGAATGACAAACTTCTTGTGAAATATGAGGGCTGAATGAATAAAAGAAAGCTGATTAGCAGAAACGTGGGAGACAGACTTCGTATTTGACAGATCCTCTAAGAGAGAGAGGTGCAGAAGGTGACACAAAGTGTTATTGCAGGACTGTCACGATAGAGGAAGAGGAGACGGAGAAAGGAGATGAACCTCTGGTGTCCTCATACTGTGCTGTATACTGTGCTGCTTCCTTGGCTACTGGCTGTTCTATTATGATTTAGTGTCAGATCTACGCCATCCTGTCTGTCTCTGGAACACACACAAATAGCATTAATGATAATGGAATTAGTATGTACCTAATATAATATTGCAGGGGAGCATTACGTTAGCAATTGTAGGTCAGCTTCAGTGCAGTGTGTGTTTATGTGTGCAGCGCTGAAAGGTCAGGCTAAAAGCACTGACATACTCTAACCAGTTTTTCTCATTTAAATGATAGTATTTATTACAAACACAATTACAAGTTATCGGGTTTTCTGTGTAAAATTGTATCGTCAAATTTAAAAGCAAAGTCATTTTCGAACATGAAATACCCTGCCTTGAACTTAAAAGGGGCACTATTATGCTTTTGGGGTTTTCCATTTTCCGAAGTGTGTTATAGGTTTTTGTGCATGTTAATGGTCTGCAGAAGCTGAAATCCCAAAGTTCTATTGAGGAAACATTTAAATGACTATCACTTTACCACAAGTGACACACGAGCAAGTAGCAAAACGCTGCTGCTGTCATGGATATTATTGAAGAGGCATTTAACAACAAATTGCAAAAGTACTTTTTACCAGTTTATTATTCTGATCAAGTCACACAAAGTCCAGTTTGCACACTGGAGTAGTAAATGATATAACATGAACTCTGTTATTCTTGAATTGCCTTTCAAAGGAACTGAGTCATTTAGGGTAAATTCACAACTTGTAGTAAAAATGTTCCTAAAACAAAAGCAACCGCGCTCCAACAATCACAATGTATGATCCCACTTTAAAAGTCACTTATTTATTTTCCTCCCCCTCTCTCACCAGTAAATTCCTTTCTGTTCTCCATCTTTGCTCTGATTTGTTCGGCTCTCTTTGTACTGGACGGCATTTTTCTTTTCATTCTATTATCAAACACAACGACGGCCAGACGCAGGCAAAGACACACAGACATGCTTGATAGACCACCTAGTCAAGCGATTACAGTCGACCTCTGAACCTTGTAGTGGCGAAACAACACCATGTTGGGTCACAGAGGCCTCAGGGCAACCGCCTCCTCTCGACTTGTATTGCTCTTGAACCAACGCACATATAACACAGATTCAAAGGAGAGACAATAATTTAATCAGTAATTTAGTATTATATCTTGGTTGTTATCATGAGACATGCACACACACTCACACACAGACGCTTTGTTTGACTAGCAGCGCTGTAGTTATCATCAGTCGGTGAAGATCTAAGGAGGTGAGTCAATTATGCTGTAGCTCTGCTCAGCCTCTCCTTCTTCCAGTTCTTGGTAATACCAAGACAAGGGCTGCAGCTAACAAATATTACCATTATCCATTACAAATCTGAACTCATCAAAGTCCAAGGTGATGAAATTAGATATGTTGTTTTGTCAGATGAAAATATATTATGTTTTATATTTATTTGTGAGAGTCGAAAAAGCTCAATGACAAAGTATTATGGCCTCTCACAATGGAAACATCTTTTCACAACATTATTCAACAGGCTACAGAGAAACTGACATGTTGATGGAGGGCTTCCCTATAAGACAGTTAAGCTTTTACCTTTAGCAGTGCATGAAGCCACAGTGTAAATGGCACAGCCCATGAAGTGCTGGAGCTGGTTCTAGTTAAGGATCTGCCATTTGCTGCTGCATGTTTCGGTGACACGTTTGATTTAGCACAGACTAACCAGCCGGAAGGAACAGACTTCCCACTTCAACACACTGCAATGGAAGAATAGAGTGGAGTGGAGCGGGGTTGACGTATTTTGTGTGATGAAACAGAAGTGCGCGTCACAAGCAGTGCCTGGACAAAAAAGCCAATGAGACATTTCCATTGGGTTTTTGAATATTGTTGAAAATAAGATCTGTGGCAAACACGTTTATGATCAGTACACATTTTGTTCAGCAGGATAATCTCCACATAATGTTAACAATACTTTTATAATAGGTGACGCGTAAATGCAATTGCCACAAGTAAATAGTTTAAATAATGCTATAAATGAACCACATCATGGTTGCATGACTTCATGTCAACACCGCTAAACTAAAAGGCAGCTAATATTCAGCTTAAGGACGTTAAGTGGTTGAATTTAATTACTGATTAGCAACAGCGTTTTTTTAGAGGCATGTAAAACCTTCAGACATTCACGAGTGGGGTATGATGAAGTCTTTTATGTCATAAAAAAAACTTTAAAATGTAGTAAGCTGGTTTAAACCCTAGACCTCTTTTGGGGCATCTAACACAAGTCATTAAAAAAAACATTGACTTCTAGACGAGTGGGCCCAGAAGAGCTAAAATGCTTTCCCGATTAGGACTCATTCTTGCATGACACTATAGGCTTGTCTGTAGACAAAACATAGATACATTTAAGCACACACCTTTCAGAGTGTGCAAACATAAAAATATAAACAAACATAGACATAACCTCCAGACTCACGCAGACTGAAACTGACAGGGTGCGAGTGCCACCCTATGATACTTTAAGAGTAAATCAAGGTCTGAACCTTGAGTGTGTTGATATACAACATACTGCTATACAGCACTGTAACTTAAAATGTAAACGGTCTAACGCACACTAGAGCACACCGGGGGGCAACAGTGGCCCTGAGTCCGTTTTTAATTGGCCTTCAGCTAATTCTTAAAGTACCTTGGAATATGGCCCACACCTGAAACTTGCGCTTATTTATATCCTTCATCTTAAAGATATGTAAAAATATATTACACAGTATTCATGTGTTAATAAGGCCATCTGTCAATAAATTCAGTCAATTCAAGTTGATAACATTTTCTAACAAATCTTGGTTGATAAAAAAAATTGTGATAACTTAAAAGCATAATAAGCTTGAAATATGGGGTGAGGGTGAAAGAGGTGTAGGAGAAGAGTGGGAGGATCATTGAGGGGGTGAGGGGTAAGAGAGTGAATGTTCAAATTGAGTGACTGGCAAAAACTGTTGAGATGCATGTACAGTTTAAAAGTTATGCAATAACTCATTTAAATTTCAATTTAATGAAATAGTTTCACACTACGTTAGTGCAAATGATAGAGTGTATACAATATACACTGTATTTGTGTACTTTTTAGACATTTGCACACTCAAACTTCCTCAATCTAAAAGTGTTGTCTTTCTGAAGTACTGTAAAGCATAAAATCATTGCTATATTAGCCCATTATTAAAAATTCCAACTGCATACCTGCATTGTTAATGCATACCTGCATTGTTTATGCATTTGAGAACAGAGGTATGACTTATCAGTCACGTTATATTAAATAAATGCAAACATTTAAAGCAGATGTGTGGAATTACGCAGATGAGGTAGTCCATGTTATGCACTGTGATACCTGATTGTGTGCATCCATTACTACCTAAGATCAGTGCATTTCTGAAAGGACTGATGTCTAAGTAAAGAATCATTGCAAACTGACAGCACTCAGTGTCATTTAAAGCTTGGGCTGCTAAAATGTGTTTAAAGGAGAGGTGATGGGTGTAAAGGCACTAACAAACTGGAGAATGCTGGAGGGCACGCTATCTGAGGCGAATCTTTCGTTCTGCTGAGGGATCTATAGCAAAGCCTTGACTAAAGACAGACCGACAGCAATAAAGCAGTGTTACACAACAGACCACATGTAGAGGCCTGGGGGACAGGTGAGAGACTGAGGCAATGAATGTGATAAAACCACGGGCATGAGGAAAAGCAGAGGGAGAGATTTGTGAAAAGAGAAAGAAAGAGGAGAAAGCAGATGACAGAAATTCAAAAGAGAAGGGCAATTCAAGAAGAACAGCAAATTACTCAGTTTATAATTAATATGTTTTCCATAAAAGATGCTTCAGGGAATGGAAAATGATTCTGAAGGTGTTAGCAAATAGAAAGACACATGGTGATACATAGCTACTAAATTGTGTAACGGTCTTTTTACACAGGGACCCGTGTCTTTAAAAACTCAATGTATTAAAGTTGTGTGACAAATCAGACAATCACGACATGAAAGGATCAGGTCATTTAGTTCTCTGCAACTTGTTTCAACGACTTTCTCTAGTCTCTCTGTCTCCTAAACAAAGCAGTAGTATGTGACTGACAGTTTACTCTTAAGATGACGCTTTCTCGACAAAACAAACTGTGTTACACCCCTCTTTTAGTCACTGCTATAGAGAAGCAAGGTGTTAAGGTCATCTCCTTCTTCGATCAGGAAACTGTGGCTTTCTGTTTCAGCAGGAAAATAGATGCCATTCTCCTTTTCACTCCCTCAACAAAAGCTGCATGTCAGTATCTCACTCTTTCACTGTTTGCCAGTCTGTAAATAGAGTGACGGCACCATTTAGAGCCAAGTGTGAATACACTGTGACATAAGGTCTGACAATAGCACAGACAGTATCTCTTTGCGAAAGACCTAAGATTAGACGGAATCCCCTTCATTTATGCTGCTATCCAAAAAGTATTGAGACAGCGAATATCGGGAAATTTTCAGGGCTGCCAAGTCAAATTTGGTTTAGTATATTTTACTCTCTTTCTTGTGTCCTTGCACCTCTATTCCCATCCTACAAGATGTGTTTAATCCACTGAAATCCAGGACAACATCTGCCTCTGTCAGTAAAGTCGGTCAGCTCTCCTATTATCAACTACAATCTCCAAATCAAAAACATTCTGGCCTCC
The DNA here is from genome assembly GCF_036324505.1 of Eleginops maclovinus. Classification (NCBI taxonomy): domain Eukaryota; kingdom Metazoa; phylum Chordata; class Actinopteri; order Perciformes; family Eleginopidae; genus Eleginops; species Eleginops maclovinus. Next base: position 17,376,758 of record NC_086353.1, read on the forward strand.
CATAGACTGATTGTTAAGAGGAAAAACAGCCAATGGAGGTTGACACTTTAAACTGCCGGACTTAACATATTTTGGAATGGTTCTAAACTCTAATTCATCCAAAACAAGGCCTTTTCTGTGTACCAATCTTGATCTGGTTTGACTTTATCTGAATGATATCACAGACTTAAGTGAGTGAATGCCTAATGCATATGCCTAATACTTATCCCGGCTTCTGTGTTTAAGAAGTATTCATTAAAAGTGTTTGTAAGAAAGTTGTTAAAAATGTTGGTGGCAAATGTTTCAAATCAATCTGGTGCATTTGCATACAAAAAGATATAATCTCAATGACAGCAGCGTCTGTCAGCCAAATATAAAGCTCCCAAATGATCTGTGAGGTACTGCTCCAAATGGGTTCAAAACCACTGATAACGGAAGGCAGTAAAGGTCATTATAGAGAGGGTTGTTCATGTCCTTCAGCAAAAGGGATTGATGAAAACAATTGTCGTTTGGTATTTACTGCTCCTGATGGAAGATATCTAATTACCTACATCAAACACGTCCCTCTTCCTGGTGCTAATCTTATATCCCGATCTCCTGCTTCTGTCGGAAGACTGTTTCAACAGGACTAACTGGTCAGATAACATACTTTAGTGCTGTGGAGGAACGCAGTGACCCCACTCTGATGACCAAGTCCACAGACAATGCAGATTCTCAACCAATTCTTTAACCTGTGAGACTTACATTTATATGCAATGCCTTTTTTTCCTATTACAATTATGTGTTTTGCTTATGCTACATTGATGAGCATATCATAAAGAGTTAGCATTTTGTCAAGTTTTTTCAAAAGGTATTTCTTATATTGTAGATGTATAAACTAATACCCATTAACCAGTAAATCTCTTTTCTAGACCTGTTATTATTTTTTGGTGACTGCCTTGGTGTTCTATAACTAAATTATTTATATCTAGTGTGCAGAGACTTTCATGTTCACTGATGTTAAATGTGAAAAGCCACTTACCCTTTAGTTTCTCGACCACACTTTCCCCAGCTCTCTCTGCCACCCGTCCGTCCTCCCTCTGGTAATGGTCATCCAGGAATCGAGCAGTAGCCTCTGACAGGTGGACCTTGCCCGCCACGCCCAGCTGCTCCATCAAGTTGGCCAGGTTGACGTCATTTGACCACACATCAAACTTGAAGCGCTTCATTCCCAGGATCCCACACAGCACGGTGCCGGTATGGACGCCGACCCGCATGTTGACAGTCTCGCATGTCTCATGGCAGAACTGCTCGATGGCCTGGATCATGCCCAAGCCCATCTCCACACAGCAGTTGGCATGATCTGGACGGGGCTCAGGGCAGCCAGCTACACAGTAATAGCAATCTCCCAGTGTGCTGATCTTCTCACAACAGGTTAGCTCACAGAGCCGGTCAAAACGTCCAAACAGATCGTTGAGAAGGCCAACCAACGCTGGCGCTGACTTATTGGCAGACATTCTAGTGAAACCCACAATGTCTGCAAAGAGGATGCTCACAGGCTCCATGCGTTTCATGTTGAACGGCCGGAAGATGATCTGTCCCCGGGGGATGGAGGTCTTCTTGCGTTTGTGATTGTTGTAAGGGTAGTTCTTTGTGCTTGAGGCACTTTGGGCTTGTGAAGCTCCACCGCTTCCTCCACCACCCACTGAGACAGCTGAAGCGGAGCAGGCACCTGAGGAATAACGCTTGCCAGAGCTCTCGCCACCACCCTCATCATCACCTTGCTTCATCAACTCATCTGCAACCCGCCGCGGCATCACAGAGTGGATCATTCGCTCCTTCAAGGCCTTCTCCACCTCTAAGTCTTTGCCATGCATGATGGCCTGGCCCACTTTGAGGAAGGTGCTGCGGGAACGCACCTCCGACATGATGAACAGGTGGATGCCAATGACATGGGCACACAAGTGGAGCAGAGCTTTGCCCGGGCCCAGCCAACGGAGGGTGTCTCCTTCCCAATCCGAAGCTGAACCCTCTAACCCTGTCCCCCATCCAGTAGTGTCATAACTCCTTTGAAGCAACGGCAGCCATTCTAATGCCTCAAATAATATAGAATATAGGAGACCCAATATCACTGAGGCATACAGACGGACATGAAGGACGCTGTATAACAACAACAAAACCTCCATACACAGGGAAAACGTGCCCACAGGGGAGATGCAAGCAGTTGGAAGTGCTGCTCCTCTGTCAGGTGAGGGATATGAGGAGTTCCTGCCACCAGCCCCCTCCAGCTCAGTGTAGCCAGCGGTCTGTACCTGTGGAGCTAAGGTGATGGCAAAGGTGACCGCGATCAGGAACAAGGAGGTTTGGTTGTACAGCCATGTGTAGGGCTGTGTTAAGGTGAACAAAAATAAGATCACTAGGACAACTAAAAAGGCGGCAGTGGGGGCTAGGAAGGTCATGGGGTGACAGCGGTCACTATTGACCCCAAAGTACACCCCCCAGAGTACAGCTGCAACCGCCAGGTAGAACAGGACATAACGAAAGCGCCGCTGTGTCTGAGGAAAGCACCTCTCTTGGCAAGCGTCTTCTAAGATGGGGGAGTCAAATTTGGGGTCCCAGCACTGAGCTGCAGAGCGCTCGAACAGAGGAGGGGCCTTCCTCTGCTCCCTGTCAGTGGAAGTCCCAGCTGGTCTGGAGTCTGCTGAGCTGCAGCTGGAGGAGATACTGTATTTGTGGGGGTTGGGGTTCGTTTTACTCACAGCCCCATGGCCTCCAGCTCCTCCTCCCCCTGCTCCACTGCTGGCAGCCTTCAGGGGCTCATGTTGAGGCACGTGTGGCGCGCTGTTGGAAATCCGCACGGTCACCGCGCCATCCCCGCTAGAGTCGCAGCTCACTTCCGTGCCATGCCTGGGAAGCTGTCTGTGGTGTGGCAGTGTGGCCATATTGACTGCTGTGGCGAGGGACCGATGGGTGCGGGAGAGGTGTTAAATATTAATAATATCTTATGATGGCCCTCAGGCAATTAGACGCGTGAGTGCACATGTGGCACGGAGGAGGAAGAGAGTGACAGACAGGAGGGAGAGAGAGCAAAGGTGTTTGGTTGAATAATCACAGCTCATGGATGGTGATCACGGCACAGATGTCTTTGCTACGCAAACAGCAGCCTGCACACTCACTCACACAAAACGCGCCGTTCCAGTTTCTTGAGCAGTTCATTATCCAGCCCCGGGTTTGCGTCAGTACTCACATTACACGTATCCTTCTCCAAAGAGGCTCTGGGTTTGAGCCCGGCTTTCTCTCCAGCTGCGGTAAAAACACTGTCATCACTCTTTCTGCCTTCTGAACTGAACATCCTTCTCGGAAAGGACTGGTTGGTGATGCAACGGATTTTGTATGCCTAGATCAAGTCGGTCCTGACGTTACATGACTGGAAATGACCTCCTCTGGATGTGCGTAATATTTCGATGCTGCTGACATTACGAAGTCAGACAGCTTCCAGATTTGTCTTCATTCCAAAAATAACGTTGTCTGCGTAAAAACAGAGCTCAGTTCCAGGGCTGTATGAGCAGATACAGGCTGTCAACAGCTGTGCAGAGCCAATTGTCTACAAAAGTTACACTGTCCCTCTTATCTCAACAACACGCGCGACGAATGGCACATTTACACTTTCTTTCCCTCCTTAAAGCACCTACCAATTAGTGGGGTTCCGAAAAACCAGTAGTGCTCAAATATAAAATGTGTTGAATGCATTAGGTTTCACTATACAGCATCAAAACTGTAAAGAAAAAACATATATTCTTAAAAGAAAATAATGATTTTTCACCGGAAAGGCTATCATCGTTTCACATAAAGTGTTGTAGTTGACTTTATATGCAGTAAAGGTTTAACATTAAAAGTAATGCCAGTTTAAAACTTTAACAACTGTACATTGTGTTAATTATTTAAACTGGGTGATCTGTGATTAAAACGACTTTACCTTCCACTACAACCTTCCCCATGTATGCCTCAGCGGGCTAAGGATTTGCAATCCTTATTCATATACATTCTCCTTTCAGATTGATTCCAGAGGGCCCATTAAAATAGTCCTGACTGAGTTATTTTGGAGTCCTGTCCAGTCCAAGATCCGGATCATAAGAGGCCTGACAGGCAGGCCTATTCCCACAAATCCAGCCCCGTCCTTTCCTGAACCACCTCTCCGGATCTCTACAGTTTATTCCACTCTGCTTCCCAAAGAGGGGGTCGGGCAGGGGTATGCGCTATTCAAAGACGCGTAATCCGAAAAGAGAAGCGCAGAAAATGCCATCCGCCGTCCCAAATTAGTGTAGGTTTGCCTCTGCTGGGAGTGTCTGCAACTTGTTGCGCGCAGTTGGCAAAATATACAGCTATGAGGAACAGCCTCGGTCGGAACAGGCTGGTCTATAAATAGTGATGATCAAAACTCTTGCAATAACCACACCGAAGGACTGTAACATTTGAAAGCGCATCCACTTAATCTGTGGAAGCGCTTAATGTTAAAGAAAATCGTAGTAGGCTACTTGAAAACCATGTCGTAAAACGCGTGCAAAACGTCAGCGGTAGGCCCCCTCTGCTTCCAAAAGCTCCCAAACTTTTTTTCCCAGGCCGTATTTCCTGCGTTTGGAGAGGAGACCCAGTTAGGAGTCTCTGGTTATTTGGAGCTGAGGCTGGATTTCCTCCCCTTGCATTTCCCCCGGAGCAAATAGGGTAGAAAATTTCCAGAGCAATAAAGGAAAACCTCTGGATAGCTCCTCGGTTGGATTGTCAAAAAAGACGTCCCTCAAACGGTACTATATCCTTATCTTAACCAATTCCTTAGGTCTGGATAGTACTAGTTTTCGCTGGCATGCATGTGTCCAACAAACACAACACTGTGCGTTCTGGCCGCGGTGCGTCCCCTTCCGTCCGCCGCTGGTTGCCTCCCTTTTCCCCTGATATAGCTCTCTGCTGAGTTGGGGGCTCAATAAAAACAGACCCACTGTGGGAGTTAGCGGCAGCTTTTTCTTTTTATCTGGGTGAATGTTATATCTCCACTCCTGTAGCTGCCACCATCTTCGCTGTGACTGGGTCGGAAATCCTCCCCCAGCTGTTGTGGCGGTGTGGGTTGGTGGGACCAGCTTGTCAAGCAAACAACAGTTTAAAAAAAACATGGTTTCCGGTCTTGCCTTTCAAGGCGACCAATTAGAGATTAGTTAGTTAAATACTCCACATGACTTGGACAGAATACAGGAGAAAGTTTAGAAAGGAAACATCACATCAGAGTGCTGATATTATTGTTAAATTAATGTAGGAATGTTGTTATTTTGCAATTTCACAACAAAACATTCCTTAGTCAACAGAAAAATGGAGGAAGCCTAACGTTGATTGAGTCATATTTAATCTTTAAAAGGTATTTGTATTTCTTGTCCCTAGCCGTAAGTAAGGGAAGGCATCCTAAACATTGAAAAAACATAATAGTATATTGAGTTCAGATAAAGCAAACGGTCGTCAATACAAAGCAGCAAGTTTGTTCAAACATAACTAGCCCTGACCCTATAAGTAAACAAAACTAAGCTATGTATTTACAAACTATTAACCAAGTAAAACAAAAACAAATAAACGCCTTTAATTTGAAGGCAGGAACTGTCCTCCGTTGTCTCCCAGCTGTCTCTGTGTGACTTGACGTCTAGCTGAGTGGAGCAATGCTACGTTGAAGTCACGTGTGAATAAAAGTTTCTATTTGGGAAACCGTCAAATATTATATTTTCTGAGTGATTTTGTCTCGCTACTGTAATTATGTTTACCCCCCTTCACATTCAACTAGCACAACTTAAGCATTACGTGCACTGCTAAGCCCAGGCTGGAAATATGTGTGTCATTACAAGTCAGAAGTTGCGATCAACATGGTTTGAATTTTAAAATCACTCATTGAATCTGTAGCTATCATGTCACACTCTACTAAAAGTGAGGTTTTCAAGTGGTCAGCTGTTCAAAACTTGACAAAAACATTGTTTCAAAGGTTCATAGATGCTAGTCTTTCGTTTAATGCATCATGACACAGCCACACACATAAGGGTGTGTGTTTATTAGCTAAGTTTGGTGTATTATTGACTAACCCATATAAGACTTTTAAGCAGTGAGGACCAGTAAGTACAATCTGGCTGCCTAAGAACGGCTCGAATTATTCAGATTGCTTTTCTCTGCCTGAAATGGGGATAATAAATACATTTGGATTTTGTTTTTTTCAGCAAAAAAAATATTGTGTTAAAGAAAAATAATCAGTATTTTGAATGTGTAGAAGGTGCAAGCAATGCATAAATATATCTGTGGGATGTTAATCAGTCTGATATGTAGAAAAAATAATAATCTAATACATTGCTTTTTATCTTATCAAACCATTCTTTGTCAATAAAAGTGCCCTGATTTTCTTCTTTATCTGAGATAAACACAGCCAGAGGAGAAAAAAAACAATTATTGACAAAAAAAAACTAAACTTGAGTGAAATATCCCAGCATTTTTCTATTATCTGTTATTTATTTTTTGTATTTCAATCCACTTTTTATTTCTATTTGTAGCACACTTCACTTTTCCTGGGGGATGTTTCCCAGAGTATTGAATAGTGGAATTGACATACAAATCCCAGAATGAAAGAGAAAAGATTTTTTTCATTTGTCAAAAGTTAAATCCCTAATTCCAAGTACTGTATATAGAATAAGGAAATTCAAGGGAAAAGTTATTCAGGGAAAATCGTGCAGGGGTACCACGTATTGTTATTTAGGTCCAGGGCACATTGGCTATCAAATATCCAGGCCGGCATGTGCTTCATCAGCAGAAATGAACACTATACCGTCAATTCTATGGACCACAGTGTACTTTCAGCTGGAGATAGTGAAGTGATGAGATTGTGAACAGCAGGTGATTAAAAAGAAGATAAACAAAGTAACACAGAGCTGAAGTTACTGTTGTGTGTGTGTGTGTGTGTGTGTGTGTGTGTGTGTGTGTGTGTGTGTGTGTGTGTGTGTGTGTGTGTGTGTGTGTGTGTGTGTGTGTGTGTGTGTGTGTCCTCTTCCCTTGAAAGAGCCATAATGTTTAAACTTTGAATCCAATAAAGCATGCAGACTTAAGACTTTATGCTGCATGTAAGTGTGTGTGTGTGTGTGTGTGTGTGTGTGTGTGTGTGTGTGTGTGTGTGTGTGTGTGTGTGTGTGTGTGTGTGTGTGTGTGTGTGTGTGTGTGTGTGTGTGTGTGTGTGTGTGTGTGTGTGTGTGTGTGTGTGTGTGTGTGTGTGTGCTTATGTTCGAGAGCTTACAAGAGGCCTGTTTGAAGAGCTGATACAGCTGCACTGATAAGTCTGTGTTAACGTTGTTCCTTAATCTGGAAACATTGTCTGCTAAGCAAACACAGATTTTATTATAAGCTCCATATTTACACACAAACTTTTATTTTAAATGCAGGTGTGTTCATGCCCTGCTTCAAGTGAGTGTTTGTATCATTGTGGTGGGTAATGTGATATTGTACTGGCCATTGTTTGGAAAAAAATACTAGTTTTTCTTCTCGTATTTAACAAAACTACCAGGGAGGTGACAAATAGGCTTTACCCTTCTTGTACTACAAGTTAAGGACTTTGTCTTGAATTTCATCTTTTGAAAAGCTTGTGTGCTGTATTTCAAGCTGTATCGGGGATTCCATGAAACCTTTAAACATGGTGCAGTTTACTTTATATGTTTTACTTACATGAATCATAAGACAACGTTTGCATTCACAGGCAACTACCACATTGGGCCTCCAAGTGCACAACCGTATGTCAGGTTAGTCAGCTAGGTCATGTAACCTCGTCCACAAATGGAAAGTAAATGTCTGGCAATGGAATAGATGTCACAAAATGTGTGAGTATTTATTCCATCAGACACCAACAGTGACCCGGCCTTCAAGACAAGAATATGTATTTATTTATTTAATCTTTTTTCCTGAAATAATGTTTTTTATCCCTCTAAAAAGGTGTGATTGATAATTTAACTTTTTGGATAAAGAAGAATAAATGTTTGATATTGTATCAATGTTCTATTTGGTACTACATTAAAAACGTTTTTGCATTAATGTGGCAAGTGACACTACTTACTTGTAATGCAAGTAGCTTCAATAAAGTAATGGTTTTTTGTGTGTCAGGAACAGTCTTCTGTTTTCTATTTTCCCTGCATTAAAATATAAATCTGATACTAATCAGTCTGCTTTCTACATCTCACTCGGCAGTTTGTGGGTCCAACACATTGATCTTAGGCGCCTCCTGGTGGCTGATTTCCGTCACTGCAGGACATTATTTATTAGCGGCTATTGAAAAACAGCGTTTTATTTTTTCTGGTGGTAGACTGATGTGTGCTCTCCCAGCTGTTACACATTCAATCATATTTACTGTTAAAAACGAACTAATAAGTCTGCAAAATTGTATCCCATAGTTGTAGTTTCTCAAATCCATTGTGAGTTGTGACGATGAGAGTTGCTGCTTTTGCATTTGGCCCATATTTTCGAAGCTCCCTCTCACTGCATTTTGCAGCTAAACAACCAAATCATATGAATTATGTATTGTTTCCATGGAAAAGACTTTAATCTGTAATGTCTTTGCAACCATAAATAAAGAAAACCAAGCCTGTTGATTCATTATTGTTGTTGTTTACTCAAAAGAAGGAATTTTACAAACAGACCTAAAAGAAAATTATTACAATAATTAAAGGAAATGCCCATGTGGTATGCAGCCGCGTTCAGGTAGCAACATTCAGAGGGCTGAAAGTCAGCAGAAGCATTAAATGCAAACTAAAATCAAATAAAAGCTACGATCAAATGACACCATGGTTGCATTCAGTCATTTCAGTCTGATGAATGAGAAATATTGAAACAAAACATGTTACTATTAACGTAGTAAAGTACAATGAAGAGAAAATGACAGCACAGTATACAGTAATGTGAGGACTAAACATGGTTCTGCTATATAAAACACTACGAGAGTCTCTCTATTTTATTGTCCAACTTATGAAAAAAAGGAGCTTCCTGAAGTGGTAATAGCCTAGCCTGGTTTAACTGTAAAAACACAGCAAAGCAGTTTGAATCTCAACAATACAGCAGACAAAAGAGTTGCAGCATCTACTGAATCACTGGTGAATGACAATCGCTGCCAGCCTCTGTTTTAAAAGGAGAAAACTTGAATAAATAATGTACAAACTTAAAAACAGTGAGAAAACATTCATTCTCAGATTTCATTAACATGGAAGGTTACAAAGGAAATAGATGTCTGGGATTTATGATTGGGAAGTTTGTTTCTCCTTCTCACATTTCGCATACAGCAATAGCTTCAGATGGAAAGTTGAATTGAGGCCTCGTTTACTACTTTTTATTTCCAACCAAACTCTGCTAATATGTCACTTTTAACTTTTAGTTTTGACCTTAATTTGATGCTAATACCTGAAGGGTGTCTTACAGGACAATGTGCATTAGATGGTTGTTGAAAAGTAAATGAAAATGACTTGGGTATACCTTTCTGTCATATCCAATTCACTCGAACTATCCAAATCAATTTGGTATTCCATCCAGCTAAAAACAGGCACTAAGAAGTATTCTGACCCACGTTTGTTCTCTTTCTCTCTCCCCACATGGTCTTCCCATACCCAGTTCTGAAAATCTCAGCAGCGAGGATCACTTCAGGAGACACTGTAGTTCCCTCTTCTGTTCCTCCCCTTGTACCGCTCTCCTACATCTCACTGCTTCCTCCAGCGGTTCTTGGGTTTCTCCTCACACCCAGGACCCTCACAGGTGCCTGGGAGGGGAGGTGGAGGGGCGGGTGCAGCCTTGACAGGGGCAGGCTTGTCTGCGGCCTTGCTGACGCTGCTGAGCAGAGCGGGGAGCTCATGTGAGATCGCCCTCTCGAGCTTCTCCAACAGACAGCCTCCGCTCCAGCTGCAGTGGGAGGAGAGCTGCTTGAAGCCGGAGACCGGGTTCACTCCGAAGAAATCCTGGTAGGCTTCCTTGTTGGGCAGGTCAAACTTGCTGACGTTGGTTTTGGCCAGAATGGATTTGAAGATGTAATACTTGTCGGGGTCGCTGACAATGTCTTGGAAAACCTCGTAGGGGTCGCTGAACCACCCCAGCTTGTCGTTGTAGGTCTGCAGGTAGCGGTCCACCAGCAGGGCGTGGATCCGCACACGGATGCCATGCTGGCGGATGAAAGCGATCTTGTTCTCCATCTGATTCTCAATAACCTGTAAGGGAGGAGAGAGGAATCAGAAGAGACAGAGAGAAATTATAAATGAAAGACTAGATGTTTATTGTGAACGTTTTGTAAGCCACATTTTGGCTTGCTTTTGCTAGTATTCATAAAATATTTTGAAGAGCAACTATTAGGATAATGCTTAAGAAAGTCTCTCTGTGTTTACACCCAAAGACAGAATAAAGGTTTGAATTAGGTTTTAAAAATCTGAAACCCATTTATAAATTATCTAAGGGATATGGTTCATCCGACATGTAAGCAAAATATGAAAAGGGATACTTTTAGCATCAGTTCAAATATATTCTCACACTTGTAGATGAATATACGGGCTGATTATATATTTGTACGAGTGCTTATTTTAATCAAAAGAAAGAAAATTCTACATTGTCAATAATATGTGTAAAGAATGTGTATGGTTACATTATGAGTGAGCAGTGTATGCTTTTTTAGTATGCGTATTTGTTATTTCTTTATATAAAATGATGAGAAAAAATATAATTTGAATCAATACATATATACATAAAAATGCAAAAAAAACTCAGTTTTTAAACTCACAGACCATATTTTACATTTCTTTAGGGTGCATTAGAAGGAGCTGACGTAGACCCGGTGGCTCGTGACTTTGATTCAGCGGTGCCATGCTCCAACAAGCCCAACACCTGGCAAAGATATAAATAGGGGTTTTGTTTTTTGGGGCGGGCTAAACCCAAAGCGGGGGAAGGGGGGGGGGGGGGAAGGGGGGTTCTGGAAAATTTTCCCCACGCGGCGCACAAAAACCCTTGAAGCCCCCGGGATAAAGGCCGGGGGCCCTTTGGGGGTTTTTTTTAGAGAAACAAAAGCAGGAAAAATTGAGCAGGTTTGGGGGTTTTTTGGGGCCCCCCCGGGGGGTTTTTAAAGAAAATTTGGTATTCTTGGGAAAGTTTTGGAAACCCCCTGAACCCCTTTTTTTGGGGGGGTTTTTTTTTTTTTTTACCCAACCAATATTTTTTAGTAGTTCCCCCCTTCCCAAAGGGGTTTTTTTAAACCCCAGTCAATAACCCCCTGATTTTATAAATACCCCCTTTTTGGCCCGTTTTAAAGGATCCCTTTATAGGTTTTTTTTGGAATGCCACATAAGGGAGATCTAATTTCCCGTTTACCCCTTTTTTATAATCGCCCCCAAAAACCCCCTTAAAAAACCCGGGGGGGGTAAAACCCGGACCAATATTTTTAAGGTCTTTTTTTCCCCAAAAAGGGGGCAGAAGAAGAGAATTGGTCTGACTTCCCGGGGGGGGGGCTTTCCACCCAAAAGGGAAAAGGGGGTCCCAATTTTCCCCGGGGGGGGGGGTGCTGCGAAGACCCTTTTCTTTTTGGGGGCCTGTTTTTTTTTTTCCCGGCCTTCGCCAAAACCCCCTTCCCCCCAAATCCCATGGGCCCCCCCTGGGTTTTTTTTCCCCCCGGGGGAAAACCCTGGAAACCAAAAATTTTCCCTGGGGAAAAAAAGGGGCCCACCTTTGGGCTCGGGGGAGAACCCAAAAAATATTATTTCCAGTTGTTTTTTTATAAAAAGACCCCCTTTTTGTTTTCCCGGTTTATCCGGTGGTGATGGAAATCCGTGTGGTTGCAAGATGGTGGGATGTACTGCGGGGTCGCTGACAAGTCTTGGAAAACCAGTCCGAACCACCAGCTGTCTTAAGTCCCGTAGTCCACCACAGGGCGTGGATCCACACGGGCCATGCTGGGGGGGCGTCGTTCGTCCACTGATTAATAACCGTAGGGAGAGGACATTGCAGAGAGAATTATAATGAAGCAGAGCTTTTTCTCACGTTTACCCACATGCCCTTTGCAGACCATGACCCGGCCCTGAACCTCTGGTCTCCTTGTTCCCCCGCGCATCACAGGTTGACTCCAGGTTTTAAAACACTGGAACCCCATTTTTCAGGCGTCTGGTTCATCAGCGTACCTACCAGCGACTCTTTTAACATCAGTTCTTCTCACACTCGATTTCGGCGTGCGAGGCTTTTTATAAAGGAAAAAATCCCAGTCATCATATTGATTTGGTTCATGCAGGCAGCTTTGGCGTTTGCATTCTTGCAAAAGAAATTAAATGTTTTGTATGATCGTAAACACAACAGGTCATGAAGTCAATAGAGACCTGGTTGAGGTCCTCCAGCAGAGACGTCTCTTCCTTCATGAAGAGCTCCCGGCTGGTGTCTGCAGCGTAGTCCTGAGGCCAGAAGGAGCTGACGTAGACCCGAGGAGGCTCCGTGACTTTGATCAGCGGTGCCATGCTCCAGAACAGAGCCCCGTACACCCTCATCAGGTTCTGGGTGGAGAGACTGTCGGCCTTGTTGAGGATGAGGCGAATCTGGGACTCGCGACCCTTCATCTGCTTGAAAAGCATCTCCAGTTCCCCGCCCACGTCCAGTTTGGTGGGGTCGAACACCTGGAAGATCAGATCCGCTCTATCGATGAACCACTGGCACACGTCATTGTAGGGGTAACCTGAGGAAGAGGAGAGAGGAGAAAATACATGTACACATTAATGTTTTTGCTCAATGAAAGTCAGCACTACTGACCCTTTGTTATTTCCTATGCTTTGTGTATTATTTTATAACAGGCAGCATGTCGTCTGTGGGTTTCTGGATTTCTGGTTGAGGAAAAGTAATATGAGGTGTATGCAATGGACACCTCTCTCCTGCTGCTTGCGGTTTTCAATGATGCCGGGTGTGTCGACGAAGGTGACCCTCTCCAACAGCTTGTGGGGCATCTCGATGCCGACCAGCCGCTCCAGGAAGCCTTGGCCGAACTTCTCCAGAGGTGAAAAGGACCGAGAGCTGTCTGCTGCCATGACAATGCCCTCTACGGAGCGAAACTTCTCCCCGTGCATTATGACTGTGTACTCTGAGGTGGTGGGCTCAGCGCCTGGTGGAGGGAAGAAGGGGGGGATGATTTTACACAACTGAAAGGTTAGTTTGTTTTGTTAGTTTGATGGTTAAATTATTAGTTATCTGGCAATTCCCCCCCCCCCCCCCCCCCCCCAAAATAGCATGTGTTGCCGTTTAAATGTGCTAATAAATAATTGATGGAATGAATTACACTCAGCACCAACTACAGATATGTAGCTTATATTTCTTATTCATTGAGCTTATTATTAGCTAACTGTTGGATGAACAGACCGATAGTGATAGACATTGTAGTACGTCTAGTTTCAAAAGGATGTTTATTCTTGCATATTTCACCCTACAAAAGCAGTTCAATAAAGCCTCAAAGTGACATTGCACTAGCCAGAAATCTTAAATTGAAATAATTTTCACCACCACTTTATAATTGGTATAATTGGACTATAACTGTATCACATGTATCATGATAGATCAGTGCAAACCTGTGTATAGCTCCTGTGGAGTGCCATGGAGACCCAGCAGGTAGTTGATCATGGAGGACTTGCCGACACTCCACGGTCCCAGGAACAAAACCATGGGCTTGGAGGTGATCTCACCGTCTGGAGTGACAAAGACAAGAGTTGAGAGAAAAGGGATAAACATAATAACATTTACTTAAAAAAAAAAAAAAAAAAAGTGCAGCAACTTCAAGCTTTTAGAAAAAATTATCCCTTTTTTGGGATAATACTTCACTTCACAATTCACCACACCGATGCTCCCGACACTCCTTTGCATGTCTTTCCCATTCTGCACCACAAGGGGTCCCAGAGTCACATGTCACAGTTTGAAGGCTTCATCCTGCTCCTTGGTATAAATAATAGTCCTGCCCTCAAGTGCAATGGAACAAACTTGTAGGAAGTCTGGCCCACACAGTGTTCCTTTTAATTTTCAGCAGACAGAGTCCTTATTGTGCTTTGCGCCTGCTTTGAATAAAGTCAGACCCTGGCTATAGTTTTTCCTAATCATGACTTTATTTGTGCATCACTGTGCAACTCCAGTTTATCAAACCATGGTGGGCTGAACTGATAAAGAAGCTATGAGGTGATGTGTGTTTGGTGGATTTTAGATAGTAATGTTAGCTAAAGTTGTTGTTTTTACCAATCACAGGGTCAGTGGTTCAAACACCAGCCCCTGCAGTCAACATGTTCTTTTGCAAGACACTTAAACTTGCGTTGCTCTTGGTTGACATTTAATGTATTGTAAAAAACAAAATCTCAGTAATGGATGTTCATTATGTTCCTGAATAAAGAGATGCCAGAGTGGGCCTGTAAAGTCGTAAGTTTTGCCATCTTGATTTCCATGTTTGGGTGGGTTGCCAAGCATTTTACTAGCATTATGTCGTCTGCTGCTTTGTCCCTGTGTGCAAGTCATACACGAAGAAGGGGTGCTTTTGAAATAATACTTTCCGAAGTGTCAAGTAATACTAATGTGAATCTATGAGCTAGTTTGTAGCTACAGTGGAGGAAATAAGTATTTGATCCCCTGCCAATTTAGTTAGATTACCCAGTTACAAAGAAATGAACAGTCTGTAATTTTTATGGTAGGTTTATTTTAACAGGGAGACACAGAATAAAAAATAAAAAATCTAGAACTGTAGATCAAAAAAAGATATAAATTGATTTGCGTTTAATTGGGGGAAATAGGTATTTGATCCCTTTGCAACCAACAAGAATTCTGGCTCCCACGGACCGGTTAAATAAGTCCTCGCTTTAAGAAAGTACTCCTGATGTCAACTCTTTACCTGGATAAAAGACACCTGTCCACAGTCAATAAAGCAGATTACAACCTCTCGACCAAGGGCAAGACCAGAGACATCTTGTGATCATGGTGGAACTACTGTCTAAGGACATCAGGGACAAGATTTTAGACCAGTACAAGACTGGAATAGAAGACAAGTCCACCAACAAGCATCTTGGTGAGAAAGAAACAAATGGTTGGATTATGAGAAAATGGAAGAAGCACAAAATGACCATCAATGATCATGAGAAAGGTGAGGGGTCAGCCAAGAACTACACAGGAGTGACTTGTTAATGATGTGAAGGCAGCTGGCACCACAGTCACCAAGAAAACTATTGGTAACACACTATGATGTAATGGATGAAAATCCTGCGGCGCCCCTGCTCAAGAACGCACATACAGGCCGTCTGAAGTCTGCCAATGATCCTCTGAAGGATTCAGAGAAGGCTTATGAGAAGGTGATGTGGTCAGATGAGACCAAAATCAAGATCTTTGGCATCGGTTCCATATGTCGTGTTTGGAGGAAGAGAAATGCTGACTTTTACCCCAAGAACACCTTCCCCAGCATCAAGCATGGAGGAGAAAACAGTATGGCTTTGAGGGGGTTTCTCTGTTAAGGGGACAGGGCGATCACCCGGCGAGGGGAGGATGGAGGGGGCCATGCACCATAAAATATTGGCTGAAAACCGCCTTCCCTCAGCCAGGACTCTGAAATGGGACATGGTCCTCCAGTACAAAAATAAACCAAAACATACAGCCAAGGCGACTAAGGAGTGGCTAAAGAAGAAGCCCATTGGGGTGATGGAGTGGCCTAGCCAGTCTCCGGACCTTCATCCCATAGAAAATCTGAGGAGGGAGCTGAAGCTTCCAGTTCCAGGCATCAGCCTCCAAACCTTAAGGATTTTGAGAGAATTTGCAGAGAGGAGTGGACCAAAATCCCTCATGAGATGTGCGCAAAGCTGGTGACCAACTACAAGAAACCTCTGACCTCTGTGCTGTCCAACAAGGCTTTCTCCACCAAGAAGTAAGGCATTTTTTGCAAGGGGATCAAATACTTATTTCCCACAATGTAACACAAATCAATTTATATCTTTTTTTTGATCTACATTTCTGGATTATTTTTTTATATTCTGTCTCTCACTGTTAAAATAAACCTACCATTAAAATGACAGAATGTTCGTGTCTTTGTAAGTGGGTAAACTAACTAAATTGGCAGGGGATCAAATACTTATTTCCTTCACTGTATGTAACACTGATAGCTAGCCAACTGTTAGCTCTTTATCCACCAAAAATCTGTATTCCATGCAGGATACATAACTGGGTCCCCAAAACCAGCTTCCATCTGGTTAATTGTGGTTGTAATTATGAGACGGTAAACTTAGGTCTAACCGGGTGTAACTGTATGCTAAAACGCTAAATAAGCTAGCTAGCAATTGTGTTTGACTTTGATTATACCACTTAGATAGCTAGCAGTGTTATGATGACTGTTTAAAATAGCCCTTTAAAATAGCCGCAGCTGAAACAAAGTGCTGCACATGGATAAAAACACGTAGCACAAAATACAAAAACAATATAAAAACAACAATAAAAAATCAATAACAATATCAAAACAACAAGACCAATGAAACAAATACAGAAACATAGTCTCATGCTGGGTTAAAAGCCAAGGAATAGAAATGGGTTTTAAGACGAGTTTTAAAAATGGGCAGTAAAAATAAAATGTAATCTTCTGCAAATGTTGTGATGTTTTTACTATTCTGTCAAACTACTGTAAATGCTTCTGTACATGCTGTGAGATACAGTTGTAAGAGGAGGCTGGTTTACCTGTGACTTCATGCTGCCTGAGCTCGTTGTACTTGAAGGCTTGCTCCATTGGCTTGATGGCATTGTGGTAGATGCTCAATAGTTTCTTCATGGGAGCTAAAGAGAAAAGAGATTGAGAGACAGAGAGAGAAGAAATGTTATTATTGGGATGTAATGGTGAGAAGACATTTTAGCCAAGAGTATTATTAATGCCTTTGCTACCATTGCTGATTACAACAGTTCCTTTGGCAGTGCATGATGAATTGCCCTCATAAAGTTTATTGAATCGAGCTGAGGTGATTAGAAAAACTGCTCTGCTGCGGCACATTGGCCTCTCTGAAATGAAACTTGAGTTACACATTTGCACTGATTAATTACCTGCTTCGAGACATGTCTGCACGCTCTTAGCATAAACACATGCGTACAGTACACACACTCGCACCGGACAGCCCCTAGACCTAGACATCATGAAGCAATTTTCAGAATAGTTTTGGTAGAAAAATTCCCCCAAATTGTCTCAAACTTCCTTTCATTCACATGACCACACATCTGGGTTTTTTTTCATTGAAAAAAAGCTGTGAACGTTTCTTTATTGCCATACAGAGCTTCAGTCTTTTCTACAGCAGGGTCTGAAAGACATTTGAAACATTAGGAGGCACAGCAATGTAATAGTTATACATTTTGTATATCCTATATATACGTATGTTGTATTTGTGGGTGTATTTGTGTGTTGTAATAAGAGTTGGCAGACACATTCCAAATCTCATTTTGTCTTACACCTTAACTTTGAGATATCTTTGTTCCTCACCTGAGAACTCATCTGAGGTTTCCTCACTAGCCAATCGCAGTGTGTCCTCGATGTGGGAGCGGTCCCTCAGTGTACGGCCTGCTGCTGCACGCCCTGATTGGAGGAACAGACTGTCAGTTAAGGTCGAAAGCCCTGGCTGCTGAAATGGTTACAAAAAGAAATTCTCGCCATGGGTAAATACTTGCGTAGGCCCAACTGTTATGTCATTCAATGCTGTCGGCCATCCAGCTGTCTATTCCTTTCCTATGCTATTTTGGTTTGTTTATTTCTGTACCAGAGCTTGTTGCTAATTCCTCTGCTGCTACACAGTGTCATTTTCAGGGTTATATGCATGTCCGAGAGAAGAATATAGAGACCCTTGCTGTCATTCAAAGTCTGATAAATGTAATAATATATAGTTTTTGAAGATAGTTTTTCCATGGTTTCTTTCCTCAGCTGTTCTCTGTACCTGTTATAAAAAGTTCGATCCCCATTTTTTAAGAGAAAATTGTTTTAGTTTTGAAATGTGTCTTTATCGCCTCCTAATGATTAAGATTTTATATGAATGCTTTTTTTTTTGTTACATTGTTTCTATCTCTGTGCACACTATTTTAGTGAAATGCATGTTCTCCTTTCAAAATCTCAAACTTACACTTGATACATACATACAATCGTTACTCTACTTGAAATACATTACTTTGCACAGCCAAATAATTATCTAAAACCTGTTCTTAAAAGATAAAACCCCTTTTCGTAAAACAACCTCCAATGACACTCACAATTGCAAACATTGAGATGGTGAAGTGGTTCAAATTAAGAGATGGGAATCTCTTTTAAGACTCAACAATCATCTTCCATAGCAGGTGTCAACACCCAGGCATCAGATAATGGCGTGCTCCCTTAATTACAGAAGTGCCGACTGGATGGGGACAGATTTACTGTAACAGGATCACTGCTGCTCTACTTGTCACTGCTCATACCATCTGACGGGATGAAGGCAAGACGTTGGCGCGGGTGTCGAAGATTCAAATGGATGATAAGGCCAAAAATATTATGTATTTTATATTGATCATTGTCATATATTTAATGATAATAATGTTTGATTTAGTATTGAGTATTCTCTCCTCTGGGCAGAGTCCTAAAAGAAAAGTTATTTGTGGTTCATAATATACTATTATTTATTTGTAGAACAGGACAGGTCATTGAGCACCAACTGACGGCCTAACCCTAACTCGGCTAACTTTCTTTATAGCCCAAGTTTAACTTGAGGGAGGATACAATTCAATTGTATTGCTTTATCAGAATTCCCCAATGTTATTTTGTGTGGATTTATCAATTTCTGAATGCCATCACAGCTGCAACAGCAAAGCCTATGACATGTTTGTCATGTCCTTGTTTTGTGCTTTATTTTGAAATGTTTTCCCCACTTGTTTCATGTTTAGGTTCACTTCCTGTCTGCGTTTCCCTCCTGTGCCTGATTGTGTCATTGTGTTCACCTGTTGCCCCTGTGTTTCTCCTCCCCCTTCCAGCTGTGTCTTGTCTTGTGATTACCCAGTGTATTAGTCCCTGTTGCCCTTTTGTCTCTTGTTCGGTCGTCGTCATTTTTCACCTGATCTTGTCCATGATACCTGCCTGTTCCTGTCATCCTTCATATGTCAAGTTAAGTATTTTTGTTGTCCTGTGTTCCCCTTGCTTCGTGTTTTTGTCAACAGCTTTTAAATAAAGCTTGCTTTTGTTTGGACCCCTACCAGCCTCCCCTTGATTTACTGCACTTGGGTCCTGTTTCCCCAACCCTGACAATATTAGTGTTTTTGTTAGCAGGTTCAACAAGATTCAAAATAACTTTTAACAAAGATAAATCATAAATAAATCATCATACAGTTCAGAGAACTTCTATCAGCCAGTCACTTTAGTTAAACATCTACTGCAGCTTTGCTTTTGAGATGACAGCACCTAACCTAAACTGTACCATTAAAGAGAGACCAATGACATCCTAGAAAACCAGATGGTGTTATCTATGTGTACCTTTGGTTTTCAGCTGTGCAGACTTCTCTGCTGTCACCTCCTCCACCGTCACCTCCTCCACCGTCAACTCCTCCACCATCACCTCTTCGGCAACAACAGGTGCTTCCTCAACAGCATCTACTGATGCCTCCTCTACAGATTCAGGTGTGACATCTTCCACAACAGACTCTGGCTCCAATTCAGGAAGAGCCTCTGGTTCTGGTTCAGGCTCTTGAATCGCTTCCGGCTCTGAAATGACTTCAGGCTTGGGCTCTTCAATCACCTCTGGTTCTGGTTCAGGCTCTGAAATTGCTTCTGTTTCTGGTTCAGGCTCTGCAATTACCTCAGGTTCTGGTTCAGGCTCTGAAATTGCTTCTGCTTCTGGTTCAGGCTCTGAAATTGCTTCTGCTTCTGGTTCAGGCTCTGAAATTGCTTCTGCTTCTGGTTCAGGCTCTGCAATTACCTCAGGTTCTGGTTCAGGCTCTGCAATCACATCTGGTTCTGGTTCAGGCTCTGCAATTACCTCAGGTTCTGGTTCAGGCTCTGCAATCTCTTCTGGTTCAGGCTCTGTAACCACCTCTGCCTCTGGTTCAGGCTCTTCAACCACCTCTGATTCTGGTTCAGGCTGTGCAGTCTCCTCTGCTTCTGGTTCAGGCTCTGCAGTCACCTCTGGTTCTGGTTCAGACTCTGGAATTACTTCTGCCTCGGTTGCTTCAATGTCTGAGTCTGTTTGAGGAAGCTCAACTGGTTCTGCTTCTGGTTCTGGTTCAGCCTCTGCCACCTCCTCCTCAGCCTCTGCTTCTGTCTCCTCCTCTGGTTGCTCAACGGTTTCTTCAGCAGCAGCTTCCTCCTGAGGTTCACTCAAGTCCTCTTCTTTCTCTGCTTCTTCCTCTTCTTCCTTGATTTTCTCTTCCTCATCCTCAACTTCAGCTGAGGCCACCTCATCAGCTACTTCTTCCCCTTCCTCCTCAACCGCCACCTCAGATGCAACTTCCTCTATCTCGGAAGCCTCTTCCTGTCCATCACTTGTTACCTCCTCTGTGGAAGCCTCCACAAGAGCCGCCTCCCCCTCCTTTTCTTCATGCGCTGAGGTTACTTCTGGCTCTTCTTCAGCATCTACAGCTGTTGGAGGTGTGCAGGGCTGACACAGGGCCCTCTCGGGGGCCGGGGTGTCATTGGAGGAGCTTTGGCTGCCGTGCTCCTCCGTTGTGTCACACCCGCAGGAGAACAGGTCTCCCTCCGGGTGCTGGAGCTGCAGATGCACCAGAGGCTCCTCATTGTGGACAGTGGACCCTGCCAGGAAGAGGAAACATGATGTTAGACAAGATAACTTTCTGTGCTGGTGTCTCATTAAAAAAAACGTTTTAATATGTGCCTTTAATCAGCACTAAGACAAGTTAGATCTCAGAGTAAAAATGTAAAGTTTTTCCCTTCTTGGAACACTGACCGTTATGAGCTTTTTGAAGGAAATATATTTTCAAATAATCAAACCAATCAGGATGCACAGTGCAAACCAGCTGAGTTTCTAAAGGTCGATCGCCTTTGTGTGTCAGGTCACTGCTTGACCAGTGCGCAATCACTGCAAGAACAGAGCAGATCAGATATCCAACACCTCCTAGATTTAAGACTCAGATTTCAGCTCCTTGAATGGTGACACTAAAGCGGCGACTATTTGAAGCAGACATACGATGGACAGTTGCGGCAGACAGTTGTTTGGCTAAAAGAAGCCTGCTGTGTGGGCAGGGTGGCTTGGAACATAATAATGTATTCAATACCATTTTATACATTTATAACTGTAGTCATTTTTGTATTTAAGTAATATCGTTTTCTGGGTACATGTCACAATGCTAAAAAATGCAACAAAAATAAATAGACCTGCTAACACACTATAAGCAATAGTTTAATAAATACACATAAAAAAGTATGTGATACAATATAGACAAAGTTCCCTCAATATCAAAGTCAAAGATGGGTTGTTCTTTTTCTCATCAAGCTGCTCGCACACACAGGTCACATCCTGGCAAACAGGCATCCCCATCCTTTAGCATCATACAGTAAATGATGGTTGCCATGGCTTCAAAACAATCACAGCTAAAACAGGGGACTCCCTCTCTATGACATCGCATTCTTACATGTACTTTAAATGCAACCACAGTGCACATTGACCTCTACTTAATTATAACTTGAGACTGAGGGACGCGTAGTGGTACACTGTGTGATATGAGGCAGCTAAATGTATGTTCAGTTCATGTTACAAGATGGGGTCAGAATGCAAGATAAAGACTAATAGCTGTAGGCAGCTGTCCCGGGTTGTACACGTTCGTAAAGGCTTCTGGCTCAACGCCTTTCGCAAGCTAACAGGCTACGGCTAAGGAATATGTTAACAAGACCACATCATTTGCACACTAGGAGTTATAGAGCAACATTCATATTTTAATTGATTTGTGTTCCAAGTTACCTGATGAATGTAATTTAAATATCACTGACTTTTAGCTGTGGCAGATCTTTTAGTTGCTCAATGCAACACATGCTTGATGCTAACTATAATATGTCTGTGTGCTGTTAAGTTCTGAGCAGGTAGTGTAGGCCTAATATTTTTTGTGTTAATTAACTGAATGTCTGCCTCCTGGGGCCATAAATGGCACAATGACACAACAAAAACTGTAGAGTTGCACCTGATCAACAACTCGCTGTACAGCTAACAAAAGCCTGTGTAGAAGTGAAGCTGCATTTAGTAATCATTTCTGTCATCACTGCGAGTAACCTACTTTCACATTCTCTTTTTTGTTATTAAACTCAATTAAATCAAATTTTCAGTAAAGAAAATGTCAAATTTTCATGTACTTAAACTAAGACATTTTGAAGTATAGACAACCAAACAATATGCCCACAGTCCCGAATCTTTGAAATGTGAATAATAGTCACAGGTATTTTGAATATCTCTATCTGATTAGTCAGGTTGAAGATATGGTGGAGCTTTATGCTGGATATTACATGATCCCACAAAATGTTGTACTAATACAAAAACCATTAGTCTAAGTTGTCCTGCCCTCACAAGTGTGTGAGAACAGAACATAAACAACATTCAGGGTCCTGAACATCATGTTTTACTTATTTTTCAATGAAAGCCTATTTTTAGAGGTATGGCTATTAGATGCTTTCTTTCTGAAATGTGGATTTGAAAGTAACAGCTTAAAGCTTTGAAGAGGAAACCCCCCAACCATGATCAGCAGCTTTTTGTTTATATTTTAAGCAAGATGGAAGATTTAATGCTCATTGAGCATCTGGAAGTTTTGTTAGTTTATCGCCTTCTGAGGGGATTACCAGTGCTAGTGAGCACAGAGAACATCAAGTTCATGTGCCTAAAGCATCTATGCTGCAAGCAAACTGTGAAGATAAAGACATTTTGTTCTTTACTTTTAGAAAAAGTTTGATCTTATTCCAGGTCTAAGTAAAAGCCATTTATGCAGTCTACTTATTCTGGCCAATGTGTATTGTATTATGAACCCATTCAAACCTTCAAGTAGCACTAATGTCAAGTGCTTGGGTGGGCAATTGCTGTTCACAATTTTAACAATTAGTTGAGAGAGTTGAAGTCCCAAAATCAAGATCTTTCAAGAGCTAAAGAATAAAATCTGGCACATGAATCAGCTCTGCAGACACATGGGGGTTAAAGGTCTGCTGAATTTAGGAGACATTCTTCCTCACTGTTGCTGGCAGTGGTTGAGGTGGCAACTCTTCTGATAGAGCTACGAGGGAGGATTGGATGCCTTCCAAAGTGATAGAGAATCGTCTGCGTTGTAACATTAAGCCAAGATCCTAAAGTGCATTAGTGAAAATGGTTTGCCAAAATTATAGTGACATTACCTTACGCTAACTGTGACGTTTTTCTCTGACTTTCATCCACTAATTGCCTGGTTTATCTGGGAAGCAGATATGTCTGCATATTAATGTGATGACGATAAGAGCATGGGACATAATGTGTAACGAATTATAAATAATGTAACAACAAAGCCTGTCAAATCATACAAACTGAGACTACTGTTTGTTCATCGCACTCCATGCCTTTAAATAGATGGATTAAGTGAAGGGATCATGTTCTGCTGTGGTAGTGACCAGTGATGGCTAAAATAAAGTAAAGTTAACATACTGTAGTTAGGAAGACTGACGGAATTTTGTTTTTGTTTTTTAAGGAGCACCAATGTGTCTTTTTGGCAAATATGGGGCAGTAAAACAATCTATGATATTAACATTAACATTAGATTGACATATAATCACATTATAAAGTTGGTCTAGTATTGGTCTCTGCAAAATACTGATCCAAATATCTAGCTCTTTGACTGTCAACTCTTCCAATTGGTGCTTGGCAGATAAAGTAAACATAAAGTATATTTTTTTGCTGAAAACGTGCATGCTGCGACTGCAAAATCAAAACAATAGGCTTGAAGACACTAAAACACTTGCTAGAGCTAAGGAAAAGGGTTTGGTAATATTTCTCTATTAGTCATTATAATTATGCTCTTTGAAATTATACAAAGCCATCTGATCCATTGTTAACTGCAGGTTTGAAATTGATTGCCACTAAAATCTGAGTTTCCTCAGCCATCAATATTATGAATGTCCTGTTCAAAAATGTATGTGCCACTAACTTTATCCTTAACATTGTGAGAGTATCAAAGTCAGAGCATGCTTATCTTACAAAAACATTTAAGAATTTGCTTCTACCACCATGAAAAGTTTAATTCGAAGTGCCTCTCTGGAGGTTCCTCACGTTGCTGCTTCTGTAGCGAGGCCTGGGCAGAGCACAGTGTAGCGGGGACAGAGTGGGACAGGTGCCTTGGTTCTGCATGTTTCATCTTGGAGATAGAAATAGCCACAATGAGTCAGTGAGTGAAAAGAAGTAGGGATAATTACCCTTCTATTTTCAGGGAGTGTTGCACTCTTCTCCTCTCTGTGATTGTCATGAGGCTGGCATGCAACTCTGCTGCACTATTGCTCACATTCCCTTCAACACTGAGGGACGGTGCGTGACTCAGTATCTCTTTGAAGAGCAAGAACATAAATGCATCAGCAATACTTCTGATGTTATGCACCCTTTTACTGCTCAACTCAAGCTAACTCAAGCATAGCCCAGATGA
Source organism: Eleginops maclovinus (assembly GCF_036324505.1). Taxonomy (NCBI): domain Eukaryota; kingdom Metazoa; phylum Chordata; class Actinopteri; order Perciformes; family Eleginopidae; genus Eleginops; species Eleginops maclovinus. The sequence goes on from NC_086353.1 coordinate 17,401,355, forward strand.
ATGATAAGATGTGTATGATTTGGCAGCATCCAGCGGTGAGGCTGCGTACCCCTCCCTTTAGAAGTGTAGTGGCGAACTACGGCGAGCTACATGTACAAATGCAAAAGGCCCACACTAAAGCCAAAGTCCGTTTGTCTTTTCTGCGCTACTGTAGAAAAATGTCAGTGCAAGAGGGCAGACTCAGAACAATCTAAATATGTTGAGATCATACTCAGCTAACCAAAACCATTATTGATTTGAAGTGATTTTACACTCGTGTATACATAGCTATGGATAATGAATTCAATTTCTGTTAAAAGATTCCCTAAATCACGGAACATTAGGCAAGACTATGATATGACAAGCAATGATCCTCAAAAAATCCTCAATTTCAGCATTTATTGCTATTGATTAAGGGTACACGCTCTTTCTGTCTTGCTAATAAACTTGTTAGGTCAAATCTGACACTCTATGAGGCGCTCACACAAGATGAGGCGTTGAGAATTCAGCTCTGTCATTACTTCAGTCTAATAACATTCAATTAAACTTTTAATAGCGCTTGATTACCTAATTATGTAACTTCAAACAGTCCAACTGTTGCTACTGAACCTACGGGCCCTCAGCGGTGCTCTTTCAAGCCTGTTTTTATCGGTGACATCCCCTGGATACAGACCCTGCTGACTGGAATGACAGATTAGCAGCTCTGCAGGCAGACTGTGTGTGTGTGTGTGTGTGTGTGTGTGTGTGTGTGTGTGTGTGTGTGTGTGTGTGTGTGTGTGTGTGTGTGTGTGTGTGTGTGTGTGTGTGTGTGTGTGTGTGTGTGTGTGTGTGTGTGTGTGACTACCAGGGCCCCACAGTGTCGGTGCCCCCTGCCTTCCCCTACAAATGACCAAAAAAGAAACAATTTCAACGAGCTGCTTAATAGCTGCAAAGAGATATTAAAAAATTGGGCATAACAAACACAAAGAGGGACAAAATGACTATAAAGAGACACAGCATAACTATAAAGAGACCCAAAATAACTTTATAGAGACACATAATAACTATAAAGAGGCTAAACAACTATATTGCGTATGTTTCTTGTTGCCATGAAGGAAAGCTGTTCGGGCTTTTTGAATGTCTGCACCCAGGGGCCTGTTCACTAATACCCCGCCTCTGTTCCTGTGAGTCTTAGAGAGATGCGTATCAGTGAGGTGACCACGGTATCTGGTGACTTTGTCTGACTGACTGCTGACACCTGACTACGGCAACTTGCAGAGGCCAAAATGAACCAGCAGAAGGACAGACAAGGGTATTTTCTGCCTCAGCTTTTACCAAGTATGACAATTCACTTCTCTAACACACTTGGAAACAAGCAAAGAATCACTTATATAAAGCTGAATTATGACTCACTAGTTAATATCAGATTTGTTCCTATAAATATGTTTTCATTTATATGACGTAGAATACAAATTAAGTTAAAACAAGCAACTGAAATGTCAAAATCCTCACGAGCGCTGACTGAGTTGCACACATGAATGCAACTGCTTTGAGAAGACAGTCAGACAGAAATAGATCAAGTGGGAAAACTAAACATTTCTGCCAGGTTTTGCTTTGGCCACAGCAGAGAATGTCTCTTTGTAGCGAGTCCAAGTCACTCGGTCAGTGCCGTCACTGCGTTTCTCTCCAGGGCCGAGAGAATAAGCAGCCAGCAGACTGTTTCCATCAGCTGGTGTCACACCTCAGTCCTGACTTTTCACTCTGAACAACAAATCTGCACTGCATTAACAAAACATACAGGACCCTTTCCTGCCCAATCAGCAGAGTTTAAGCTGTGTTATGTACAGATGTCAATCAAAAATGTTAAATGTATTTCAACCCAACTAAAGAAAACCGAATCAATTCATTGGTAATGAATGGAAGTCATTTAGTTGAACATTTGTCATCATTTGATTGAACCAGTTAATACAGATATTTTCCTTCATTTATGACCTCTAAAATCATTTCCCACAACTCAAAGCTATGATGTGTTCAAAGACAAAACGAATACTTGAAGATTCAGATATCCAACTGCAGTGGATATTTCTATTTCATGCAAAAGGCCTGCTTATGTTACTCCATACATGCACCCAACAGCGCTATAATCCTAAAATATCATCACATAAATAAGATATGAACCCACACTTCGCCATACCTGCAGCAGACAGGCCCAACAGAGACAGCACGCAGCACACAGACAGCAGAGACTTCATTTTGGCTGCCAGGGGCCTTCCACTTATCTCTCCCAGCTATATATACTGCCCCGCTGAAGGTCAGAGGGCATGCCAGTGGAGGTGGTGATTGGAAACTGCAGCCATGTCAGCCATTGTGTGTCGGAGCAGCTGCCTGGCCCTGTCAGGAATGTTGAAAGCAGAGAGAAGCAGGAAGAGGCTGGCCAACGGCTGTAGTCTCGTAGTTTTACCACTAATTATGTTAAGGTTGATGATTTTAATTAGCTTGTGTAGACAGATTTTAGCTTCTAATAGTCAATAGCATCCAAGAGTGTATCCATTGCTTTCTACACCAATGCTTAGTAACAAACAGGTTGTTTCTTCCCCTTTGATTTATGGAAATTTATTCTGAGAGCTAAAGATCTCAAGTAATTGTTTGTATATTAAAAGGAGATTAATATGAGGCCTGTGTGCCAGCTGTGTTTATCACAAATGTGTATTCAAGGCTGCATAGACTTCTTTCTGCTGCTGCCAATTGACTCTCTCAATGTGGCCCCCTAGTGGCCATTGGTGGTTCATAACTTTCATTATTGAAGTAAAGCAGAGGAAGCAAAAGGGTGTAATAAAAAAAGTACAAATTTTATTTTTTTCCACTTTACAAAGGCCTGTTTACCCAAGTTTCTTTTTTATAAACAAAATATAACAGCTTCTCATCGACCTGGACTGATGGGAAAAATAAAAAACACAAAAATATAAAAAATGCTTGTCACCAAAAATGGAAAACTGGACAAAAAAACAGAAAAGCAGAGCACAATAAACAGCTGCTGAGATAAGCCACAGCAAGGAGTTTACAAAGAAATAATAAAAAAAGAGTCTTCCTCATCATTGATTCAGGCAGTACAGAACAGCAAGTGCTTCATAACAAATATCTCAAATTCCAACCAAAAGATAGCAGTGCTGTAACACCATGCACAGGAACATTTGGGGGAAAGTGTTTAGCTGAACAATGGCAAACTTCAGTTTTAAATCATCCTGGGGCTTAACATTAAACACCAAACCCCTTAAAGTTTCACAAACAAAATGTGAGAATATCCCACCATGTTTGGCATGAGAAATACCAGCTACTCTAACCAGAAATAAAACCGATGTAAGTGAATAGTCTCCCCAAATCTAACAAATCAAAAGACAGTTTCACACTGAGTTCATCAATCATGTGTTCATGAAAATCTGCAAAAAAAAGTAAGCCTGCTTTAGACTAGAGAAAACAGCAATTAGTAACATGCATTCAATTGGCAACAGAACATATAAGAGATCAAAAGACAGATACAAATCCAAATAAAAAGGAATGTTTACAGCATCAAGTCAGCGTATCAAATCGAGTATGACAGGAGGGAGGCATGGAGCAGGGATTTCCAGTCAAATTCCCAAGAAATATAAGCAACGTAACATGAGGTGGACAGACCTGGTACATTTTAGAGAGGGAGAGAGGGATAGGGATTTGGAAGAGATCAAAAATTCTATTCAGTGCTTTTCTTTAGAGTTGTGCACTTTCTGTGGCATCTGGAAACTTCACTGGCAGTTTAAGTTTTCAAACTACCTTGGCTGATCTTCTGGAGTTTTCTCTTACATTTTCCAAAGATGATGCTTTTTGGGTTCTTTAAGATCTGACCTGCCTATTTTTGATGCCATTTATCAATTTATGTGAGCAAATGTCACATAGAAATTTGCCGTCTCCTCCCTGCACCACAATCTATAAGCTATTCCAATATGTAGAAGTGACGAATATCATTTCTGTTAAAATTCACACACTTAATAAACGCTATTCTCTTGTGAAGTTAGATGACGGGTTTGGACCTTGCCTCACTGCTGGTCAGCAGAAAGCCAGGTTGACGAAAAGCACCTTGCGAGTAGTGACTACATTCTTTGATACAAGCATGTCCCGTTTCATCCATACTGTATACTGTAGGTGTAATGTACACACCTATCAACGGTGCATAGATAACTTCACCTCATGTATTAATGACACCAACAAACATACTGAAGATGGAATTGCATAAATACCAAAACGCTAGTGCATAGTCACTGAAAGCAACACACCAAGACTAGACAAGGAAAACCGGAAGCCTTCATGCAAACAGAGCATGTGAATAAAGTCAATCTGTTTCAGATTTCAGCCAAATGATCATAGGGCGCATTTCAGAAGATTCAGATTCCATTTCTTCTCTGGCTATGAACCAACATTTGGTTCAATATTTATTTATTTTTTTAATAAGTTTTCCTAGGGGGTGCAACAACCACCACCAATATAGTAAGAAATAATGGGGCTGTCTTTAGTGGATTTGAATTTGAAATCACATTTAAAAATCAGACCTTCAGAATTCCTCTCAGGCGTCCGGTTTTCTGTGAAAACCTTACAAGCCTCCAACTTTGTGTTGTTAATCTCAATAAAACAAAGTGTTCACTTGACATTCAGTAACCCGGACAGAAAATAAAAAAACATGAAAAAACAAAAAAGACGATATAAATTGTTCAACAGCTTATTTTTAAGGGCTTATTTAGATATCAAGAACACAACCTTTTTCAAGTAAATTCAGACATAATTCTATTCAACATGTATCCTCAAATTAACTTCGTAATTAAGTTTTGAATTAGAATTTTTTAATTTAGAAATGCCTTCTGTTGTAGTTTTAAGTTGGGTTTTGTGGCCACTGGCACTAGAATAACTCCTAGCCAGCCAGGAAACATAGAAAAAAACTAACAAATTAAGACTGGGAAAGAAATAACTGCAACTCCATATCCCTTTTAAGAATCAAGAGCTGCTTGCTTATTGTGTCTTTACATTCAAATCTCCACCCTGCAAGCTCTGTCAATTTGTAGCAGAGATAATACTGTCAGCGTGCCAGTGATGACAGTTAATTTTGATGCTGCGCCTGCATGAAGCGCACATTAACGCACGTGACGGACGGACTGATGCTGGTAGCTTTTTACACAAGGAGAAGCTCAAGTTTTCAAGTAGCCACAGACCGGCTCTGACATTGAAAAACCACCTTTTAGAAATCCCACAGGTCCTCCTCTGCACGCTGACCCTCATAAGAATTCAATCTTCTTTTCTTTTTTTTTTTTTACAGTACAAGACTGACACAGAGCTTAACCACTGGATTTAGGAGTTTGGATAATGCCAAAGAAAGATTTTTTTTTTTTAAGTAGTCGAGCTCCTGGAGGGAATCTTACAGTGAGTAGGTATTTTTAAGTGTTTGTGTGTGTGAGTATATGGGGTGGATCAGTTCATCGAGCAGTCCTCGCCCTCCGTGTCCGTGTCTGTGTCCGAGCAGGCGGTGTCCATGGCGATGTGGGCGGGGCTAACAATGACAGCTCGTCTTTGCTCCTCCTCTGCGCTCGCTCTCCTTTCCTGAGCGCGCTCAATGTGCTGGATAGCCTGAAAGAAGAAGGCAAAAGATATTCAGTCTCTGTCTCGTTACTGAGAATAAAGTCTTGTCTTAGTGTCTATTTATACCAACAGTAAAGAAAAACCGTTGCAACATGATGATAAAGAATGTCTGAATGGATTGGTGCCAGAGCATTTGTTAGACAATAAATGACAGGTTAGAATCTGTTTTGCGCTGCCTTTGTGACGGTTCCAGGAAGTCATCACCTCAAAGCCTCTATGTTGTTTTTTTCTATTCTTCAGAAGTATAGGCACATCTCTTAACCCCTGGCTACACTAATTTGCTTTTTCAATGCTTATTAATGTACTCAAAACAACAGTTGGAAGAAACGTATTATGTACAATGAAGAAGGCCCCGGTGTGCAAAGGCCTTTAGGGTGAACACTAAAACTTTCACTATAAACTGCAAAATGTAAACAAAGTGAAACACACTCCTACCTGCACAATAGTGTCCAGGTTCTGTCTGGACGTAGAAACAGTGCTGGTGTGGACAGACGGGCTCATGGTCACCACGGTGACATGATGGTGCGGTTGCTGCTGGGTTAGTGTTGGGGCCGGGACAATGACCGTGGGGTGGTGGGTCGGGGCGGGTGGAGTGGGAGGAGCCAGCACCTGGAGGACAGACAGAATATGAACAGAATGTTACTATATCTGACACAGTCACTGTTGAGCTCTTCATGGCGCGAGTTAAACGTTATCACTCCAGCAGTTTGTAAATTGCAAAGCGTGCGTGTGTGTGTGTGTGTGTGTCTGACCTGTGGACTGTGTGGTCGTCTGTCAGCCGCGTGGATCTGCTGCAGCCGTAGCAGCGTCTGGCTCTGGATGAGCGCCTGCTCCTCCTCCACCTGCTGAGTGATCACCTTCAGACGGTCCGGCTGCAGCTGCGTGTTCATAGTGCGCACCTGCACAGGAATGAATTATATCTATCATTTACACTAAAACTCTTTAACCAACAGACCAATACAATAGAATTATGTTAAATAATACCATTATGTATGGTAAAAAAAAAGTACAACAGTGATTATCTTAGTCACTTGGTGGGGAAAGATGTTATTCAATATTTGCTATTGTGCAATTATGTCATAAACCTTCTGATAAAAGTTATTCATCAAATAAACTAGATTCCCCAGATGTAATTACAATCTTTGGTAACATCTCAACCACGCATCTGCCCTACTGTTTGCTTTCCTCTCTCACTGCCTGTTAGTTGTGTTTGTCTTCGCCACCTGTCCTCATTGTCATATACATTTATTTAGTGATGGTAAATAACTATGTATTTTGTAAAGCATATGTTTCAGTTTGCACAGATACTTTTTTTTTCTCGCAATGATTGAAACCAATTAAAGACCAGGTAAATGCATACAAGTCATGACTGCTCTTTTTATCTCACCTGTTCCTCCAGTTGCATGCGTGTCGAGCGCTCCTTCTCTAGTTGCTGCCGCAGCTCCAGCAATTCCCGCCTCACCTCCTCCACCTTCTCCTCCTCGAGCGTGTCTGGAGACCCGATGCCTTCATCCTTCTCCTCGGCTCGCCTCCTCTTGGGCGATGAGCCGCTGAACTCCTGGAAAAGAAATGCAGACATTAAATTAAATATTTAAAGTATGTGAACGGGGGATGCTTTAAGATCTAATTTATATACTCAGTCTGCACAGTTTGAGGTGTTTCCACTCTATTTAAAAAAGACACATGCTGCTTGTGCACAAATGGCGTCAGGCAGCCATTTGAACAAATGGGCGGTCGGCAAGAAAACAAACTGACAAGGGAACCAACAGCAGGGTAAACAAATCAAACACACATTTTTCTGCATAGCTCAGCGTGGCTGCATACAGATTGAGCAAGTACTTCAATATCTTTGCCCACGTTTTCAAGCTGTGCAAATGTGAAATTAAAGTTCGGCCTTAATTATCACAGCAATATTTCATGAAGACCAAATTGTGGAAGCGCAGAAGATGTCATTTTCTAGAGGAAAGTCTTTAGTTCTATGCATCTTTACCTTGTGGTTTGGCTGTATTCATTGTGAAAGTTTTAACTACATAACAATAATAGAACCAAAAGCAAAACTAAAAGTGATGAAATTCCAGTTCTTGTCATGGTGTTGATACACTTTAAAAAAGGGAAAAGTAATGCAGACAGAGATAGGAAACCAGTTTGTGATGGTGAAGTGTTAGAAGTAAGGTAAAGTATAAAAGATGTATAACAAAGGAACTATGCGTTACCTGGATGAAGCGTTTGAGCTGGTTATTCTGTGCTAGGAGCGTGGTCTTTTCCTGCTCCAAGGCAAAGATGTAGTCTGAAGTCTGCTGCAGGATGGCCGCCTGAAAAATAAGAAAAGTAAACATTTGAACAATGCATTGGGAACGCTGAAATGTCACAAATGTTCTCCTCTGCCAAGCAGTCAAAAGAAAATTGGCCCCAATCATTAAAAGCTTCATCATACTCATGAGCTATTGTTTGTGTGTCTGCACCTTGCTAAGCTTCTCTCCGTCTGTGTGGGGCAGGAGTGTTTTGAGGGACTGGAAGCCCGCGTTGATGCTCTGCATACGCCGCCGTTCGTTGCTGTTGGCGATCTCACGGCGGATCCTTCTCTCCTGGTCCTGAGCCGTCTCCGGACTGAGAGGGATGTTGGCCAGGCTGAGGGAGCAAGGTCAAAGGGAGAGACAATCATTTGTATGTCCATAAGGCATTTGTGTCTAATGAGCAGGGTTTCAAACATAATGGTTTTTAATGTCTACCATTGTGGCACTGGCAGGCAAGATAATTTTTGTCCAAAACTTTTTAACTCTTTAAGCATCCCCTCTTGGACACACATTTGATCATTCTTATTCAGTTTTAGGACGTTTGCACACGCACTAACAACAGCTGTTCTTGGTCATACAAACAGATATCAACAATATAATCAGCAATCAACCGATCTCTGATACTGACTCCATAAACCTTTAACCTGGAGCCCTAACTAGGCTTTAGTCTCGACCCTACCACATTCCTCAGTTGAACTGACTGGAGATCTTTGAGTTTGGCTGAACTCAGTGCCCCCTCACGCAACACCCCACGAGGTTGGATGTTATGGTTGTAAAACCTTCTCTCTGTCTTGTTTGCTCGGGGAGAACTACGCCAACCATTAAGTCTAAAAACTACCATGGTGCCAAGAAAACAGCAAGAACCCGAAGAACCAGATCTGAGACAAAAATAAAAGAGGTCAGACAAAGGACAAGGGCACACATGGCTCTATTTTCTACAAAAGATTATTGGTGATGTGCAACCTTCTCTGATGTTCAGATCTGCACCTAAAACGTGTAGTTCTATTTTGAAAAATTCAAGTTAAACTTTCATTATGAAGGTAGTGCAGACTGAAAAGCATTATCAATATTTGGGGTTTAATGTGGTCAATTGTGATTAAAGTGTTTATCTCTGGCCAGTTATTTATTGTCTTTAAGAAATATATTGAGGTGGACTGGCTCTTCCAAATTTAACAATGTGTAAAGTGTGACGAAACTGAAAACTTCAGAATAAAATCAGTCAGGTTTAAATTTCAAAGCAATACTGCAGAACATTATTAGCAAGTAAAAAACAAATATCATGCGATCATACATTTCTATTATTGTGGCATCCTTTGCGCACATACTAACTCCTGTCTGTTGACAAACATCTGTCAGATATCCGCCCAGAAAAACCAAAACATGTTTACTACACCTTTTAAACATTTTTTTTTTTTAAGTTAACAGTTCAAATCAGCTGGTTTCAGATGTAGGTGCCAGGGAGCTGCTGACCTCCAACATGGCCGCCGGAGGGCGCGTCTGGTAGTCTGGAGGCAGCAGCCTGAAATGTGACTCCTCCAGCAGCAGCAGCAGCAGCTGCAGGCCCCCTGGCATCATGGAGAACAATGCTTTCTACCGTTAGCACTAAGCTAGCAGCTACTCTCCAGTCTGCTGCTAAAGGATGCAGATGTTTGGTGGCAGTAACACTTAAAAGAATAAATGTCTCGGCTAAACAAGCCAGAACACATGATACAAATTGAGTCCGTGCTTCGAGAACACGGTTAGAAAACGAGTGCGTTGTGATCGCTAACTAGCTAGCCGAGCTAAGCTAATTTTAGCTCATGACACAACGATGTCTGCTGCGGAGCATTATTTAACTACGCACACAATATAGCCGAACCCTACCTTCCCGCAACAATAACAACTACCAATACATTTTACATACAATAAATACTGTGGTTATCATATGGGCTGTGAGGAACTGTGCCGTTAAAACGTGTGTATTGGTGTATAGCAGGGAAGCGGCGGGGAACACGTTAACTACCACGTGGTTGGTGTTCAACTGGAAGTAAATGTATCGATTTCATGTCGTTGATTTACATATTTCTAAGCTGAATGTCCAGAAACATATCCTTTATGTTATAAAATGTAATTATGCCGGCCAATCTTATAACATCAGTTTAGAAAATCCGAAATATCCTCTCCAGCAACAACAGCAGCTGGCCAGCGAGCTGCTAGTTTCTATAACCATGCTCCTGCTGGCAAGACATCGCAGCGAGGCTAACAGCTAGCATGCTAACTGGAGTCAGGCTGCATCACGCACGCATACACCACAGCGACACGAGGGAGGATTTGTGCAAGCAGCTTCGTATCAACAAAAAATATATAGCTACACACCTGCAGAGACCGCCAATAACATCCTTCTCCGTCTTCTTGAAATGCTGTAAGGACGGGATCTTGTCGGTCGGCATCATGAAGTATTCCATGCTTTCCAAGCCTCCTTCTGTAGTCCGTGTTTTCTGTTTTTTTCTTCTTCCTCCACTGCTGTCCTGGTTAAAATATTAGGATGTACGTTTTAAGCACACAGCTCTCTCTGTACTCCTCAATGGCGCATTTCTAAAATACCGCTTCAAAATTTGCCGAGCTGAAGAATACACTTAGAAAAATAAAAAGTAAGTTCGAGCTGTGTTGCTTCCCACAGCTGATGGGGTTCCCTCCAATGTGTGTGTGTGTGGCTTCTTGCCTCCGCCTACTACGTGTGTCTGTGTGTTAGTCTGAAGCCTCCGCCTACTACGTGTGTGTGTATGTGTGTGTGTGCAGCTGATCTGTGTGAGGCGGGAAACAGCTGGTTGGAATCAGAGCCCGTTTTCCGGAAAGCAGAACAAACAGAGCAGCAAGAGAGCGTGGAAGTACAAAGACAGGCACTGTGTGGCTGCAATGCTGCAAATCAAACACATCAGACAGAGACTAAGAGCTACCAGTGATCAAAAATACTAATAATAACATCTGTGTAATAGCAAAAGTATTGGAACTGACAAACTTCAATGGACAAAACCACCTACTGTTTGAATAGTTTAATACATTAAGTTATCTAAATGTGTTACTTCAATAATGTGATTATTAAGATTTAATTTACTGTACTGCAATTCACTGTTTGTTTTTAAATGATCAAATTATTATGAATTAAAATTGAATATATATATATATATTTTGTATTTGGTTAATCACTGGACAACATAAGAACCACAGGGTTATCATGTCTTTATTATTATTACTTTATTTATTTGATTGTAAATATGGTCAGTGATTCTGAAAATTATTAAGTAAAAACGGAAAAGATTGTCCCTCAAAAAACATCAATAGGGGTGCACAGTAATTTGCCCCATGGCTCCTATACAATTAGTTGAGTTTGATCTGAATTCAGATAATTGACATTTGAAATGACCCCTTCTCTCACATTCTGCCTTTATATTTGTAAGGTTTCATTGTCATTTAAACAAGGAAATACAATGTTACAGTTATTTTTAACAAAATATAAAACACACAAAATCGTAAACAAAGTGAACAACTTTCTGTAACTAAGATAAGAGTAGGCCTACCGCAATACAATCGGCACTACCACGCGTCAATATGGTCAAAGCGGTCGTGTTAAAATGATTCACTTACTCACTCGACATTTTAGATGTATACAGTCTATGGTTTACACGAACATTAGGGAAATATTTTACATTAAGTGAAATAATGACATTGTATTATTATGCAAAACATTTTTGTGGATATAGCACATTTCATGTAACTCATTTCTTGTTTATTTTATTTGTACATATTTAATCCCTTTTATTATTTGAGTGCTTGTAAATAAGGAAAACAGTTAAGTGATTAAAGCTTTCTTCACCTAAAACCAATGAAAGGTTCCACCTGACAGGTTACATAACTTTTAACTATGCAGAGAGATGATGTAAAAGGTAATGTATAAATAACATATCCAGCATAGTACAGCAGGGGGCAGTAATGCATATAACTGCAGGGTTTAAGTTGTTCTGAATATGTACAAAATAAACTCAGGATATAATCAAATGTAACATTTTGGATATAATGAAAAAGGATGAAAATATTCAGGAATTGACAATAAAAATCACAATAATTGGCTGTAAACCCTTAATTGATAAGTCCAAAATATGAAACCAACTTGAATGAAGACTTAACCAATTTAATGTGAATCAAATGTGGGTGTGTAATCTGCAAGAGAAGATGTATCACTGATTTAAAACCCCAGGAATGGCTAGGAAAACCAAAGCAGGGTACAGTATATGAATAAATCACTATCTCTGATTGGCATGTGGTAATGTGCATATGGTAGCCGTAGCTTTACTGTATTCTACCCAACTTATATTTCAAACACTATTTCATCAACATTTCATTCAAGTTTTTATTTTTTTCCATGCAATCTTGACATACAGATCATAAAAAAACAAAACGTTATATATATTGTACAGTGAAAAGATAAATATTTGGTCTTTATTCCACCCTGATAGATACAAAAAAAAAAAACGTTTTCCATAATATTTTGTTTAAATATGACTAACACACAAAGCTAAATATACAACCTTCCTCCGATAACCTTTAAATAGGACATATTATTTTTAGAAGAAATAAAACAAACGTGTAGTTGAGGCTACTCTTCATACGCACAATCCTACATTAAGATATTTTAGTGTCTAGTGAGTTCAGCTAAACATCCGCAGCAAAATGCTTCCACCATTGTTCAATAATACAGTAGGTCCAAAACAGTAGAAGTATACATTACATATGTAACCCTTTTTCAGTTTAAAGCCACTTTAAGACAAACATCTGTACAAGTATAAAACCATTCAAAAAGGCTTTTCCGTTTGAACAGAAATTTGGAATGCTTGAAGATGTTAATTAAAACTTGACATGATAGAAAAATACAAACAAATGCAAAGTTAGACAAGCTCTCCGGTGGAGCATAATTGTCGGTCTCATGTATAAAGCCCCTTTAGACAATCTGATAATTAACCTTCATGATAAATAACATAGCCCGATGCGACATGTCACACTTCACACAATTGGACAGAGCAAAAACATGCATATTTTTGATTTGTCAAAGTTTAAGCATCACTGAGCTGATGGGACGCCTACTGCTGGCACGGATGGTCGGATCCTCTTGGCGGCAGATTCCTCCACGGCAAAAGTGTAGTTGTACTGAAAAAAGCAAAAGAGAATATATATTCTTTGAGGGGAAAATGCCATGTTGTCAATGTAAGCGTAACAGAAATTGGGCATCAATGTGACCCTACCTCGTTTTTTATGTCTTGGAGAGACTTTATACGAATGTTGTTCAATTGAGAATTCAGTTGAAGTGCCTGAGAGAGAGATATTGCAGAGATAAGGACATGAGAATATGTGTTGAGGTAAAGGAAAAAACAAGAGATAATGTGAGGCAGAAAACAGCTGTAAATGAAATCCATTTGTTGATGAAAAAGTCAGACATACCGTGCTGTTTGCCTGGATATCAAACTTTGGGTGAAGGCTAAAGGGAACTCCGTCTAGAGCTGCAGAGAGTGGAGATGGGGAACCGATTAGTGTGAAGGCCGCCTGCAGTGAGGAATAGTAAGAAGTTTACTGTGATTGAGTAGTGCTTGAGTACCTGTGAGTACCGGGATGCTGCCGTCAGCAGATTGGTCCCCAGCATCTTTCTTGCGGAGGCTGTGGCGTCTCTGACTCAATTTGTTATTTGGCAGTGGAGGAGGAGGGTTTCTGTGCAGAAACATAAATAGGTGTTTATGTCAAAAGTAAAATATCTCGAGAATACAGAGTGTAGAGTTAGAAACCCCATCTTTTTGCAGAACTTTTTTTTAAGAGAAGTAAAAATGGGTACATTTATCTCATCTGTCGTCAATGCAAAACACTTTTTTCCAGTCATTATTGTCATTTTAATGGCTGTATAAAAAAACAAATGTGCACCAGAAAAGCTAAGATTAACAAATGAAATAAAATAAACAATGAAAAGTTCACATTTTTACCAATTTACCAAAAAATTGATTATTTTCTCTATATTAGAAAACAAATCAAGTACATTACCTGGGTCTGAGAGGCAGGAGAGCGACCGGCTGGTCAATTGAGAGTTTGCGGAGGTCCAGGCTCACACTGCGGGGCAGTGCTTGTGGCATGGGGTTGGAGAAATGTCCCTTTCTGCACCACAACACGTAGCCATGGACATCTCTGCAGAAAAGGCACATTATAAGCATTATTTAAAATGCAGTTCCAATTTGTCTTTAAATAACTCTGCAGACCACTGCCCAGCAGGATTTCTAACTGAACAGATAAACATCATAAGTTTGTATATGTGAATGCTACTCACCCCACATATGTGTAGTGCTGCAGCATCATTTTGCTTTTGGCAGTCACTTTGATATCCAACACAGCTGTGTCCACACTGCCCACCGGGACGACTTGTACACACACACGCTTCTTCTTCCAAACTGAGGCCTCTGGAAACACACACGCACAAATACATACTGATACTGTTCATCAGACTGCAAAGGAAATCAGTAGTGAATAAATAAGAAATAGAAAACAGAGTGGCAAGCCGTTTAGAAGTTTATTCTGTTAAATAGCTAATGTAACTTGCTAACGGCAAGAATATGTGATTGTTTTTAAATTTGAAAGACTAAGCAGAACAGTGGGGCAGAAAAGAGAAACCAGAAATGGTGAAGGAAAAACCTTTTCATTATTTAGAGAAAATGAAGTCAAAAAACCCTTTAAACTTACTACAGAAAATAATGTAAGTGTGTAAGTACTCACTCGCTTCAAGGTGCTCCGCTATAAAGCAATAACCGTGAGGAATAGAGTCCTTGTCTGAAATAAGCTGAATGTCTGACACTACCATCCCGCCTTTCAAGTCCTAAAGAAAGAGAGAAATGGGGGGTGGGGGGGAGTGCAGAGAACAACGGTTGTTTGGAGACAGATATGATGTGATGTGCTAATGCGAAAATACAAGTGGTCATTGAGTGGGGAAGTGTATCTTGTTCTGTTACCTTGCTGTAACAGAGGTAGTATCCAGATTTCATCGCAAAGCTGCGTGTAAAGTTTGCTGCTGCTCCGTCTTCTGTGATGCTGATCTGCAGAGGACAGAGAGATTTGGGAGGGAAATAGGTACATTTGGATATTTATACAACATCTGACCCAAGATACAAAAAGCCGGGAGGTGTAGGCATAAAGAAAGTGTTTATAAGATGGTCATTGACTCCATATTGAGACTTCTCCCTCAGATGCACCAAGATGTTTTTTTTACTAAGCAGGCAAGGGGAAGAAATATGTATTTTGAAAAGACACATAGCTTATAGTCAACAATATTTCTGTATTCTAACAATATTGGGTTAGTTGGAAAAGAGTGTCAATAGAAAACTGCACTGCAGAGAAATGCATCTGTAATTATTTTAATGGTGCCTTTTGTGATAAGCTCAATCTAGGAAAATCTCCATATTTGAGAAGCGAACACTGAATTTTCTGCAATTTTCAAATTAAATATTACTTAATCAAATCATAGATTATCAAAATAGCTGTTTTTTTAAGTTGGTTGACTAATTGACAAGTCAACCATTTGCCGCAGATCTTAAAATAAGGATACATACCAGAGTGAAATCTTTGGGGCATGTGCTGCTGTTTGAAGTCCACGCCAGTGCCGTGACTGGGCGGACTGCACCATGCTCCATCAAAGACATCTGAGGATGAGAGGAAGAAATAAAAATCAGAAAATGAGGAAGGCACAGGGTACGGAAGAGATGACAGCTATATGTGTGCTTTAGTGGTGGCGACTAGCACTTTCAAATCCTGTAAGTTCTTTAATTTTAGTGGGATGTTAAACATGACATTTCTACATTACATGTACACTATAGAGACAAAAGTATTGAGACGCTCGTCTTAATCATTGAATTCAGGTGGTTCATTCAGTCCCATTGCCACAGGGGTAGACTATAAAACCAAGCACCTAGCCCTGCAGTCTGCCTTTACAAACATTTCTGAAAGAATGAGTCATTTCTAAAGAGCTCCCTGAACGGCAGCAAATCAGCCGCAAAGTGGCACAACACGTAAAGTTAGAGAGCGGGGTCACAAAGTGCTGAGGCGCATAGTGCTGAAAAGTGGCCAGAATATGGCATTAATATCAGCACCAGAACTGTGTCGGGAGCTTCATGGCCGAGCAGCTGCAGGCAAGCCTTACATCACCAAGCACAATGCCAAGTGTGGGATGGAGTGGTGTAAAGCAGTCACTGGACCTTGGAGCAGTGGAAATGTGTTCTGTGGAGTGACCAATCACGGTTCTCTATTGGGCAGTCTGATGGATGAGTCTGGGTTTGGTGAATGCCAGGAGAACATTACCTGCCTGACGGCATTGATCCAACTGTAAAGTGTGGTGGAGGAGGGATAATGCTATGGGGTGGTTTTTCTGGGGTTCTCAGGATGAAGGAGATTCTTAATGCTTCATTTTACCAAATCATTCTGGACTATTCGATGCTTCCAACTTTGTGGAAACAGTTTGGGGAAATCCCTTTTCAGTGCACAGAGCAAGGTCCATTAAGGCATGGTTGGATGAGTTTGCTGTGGAAGAACTGGGCTGGCCCGCACAGAGCCCTGACCTCTACCCCAGTGAACACCTTAGGGATGAACTAGAATGGAGATTGCGAGCCAGGCCCTTTCATCCACCATCAGTGTCTGACCTCACAAATGGATGAATGGGCAAAAATTCCCACAGACACACTCCAACATCTTGTAGAAAGCCTTCACAGAAGAGTGGAAGCTGTTATAGCTGCAAAGGGGGGGACCAACTTCATATTAATGCCTGAGAATTTGGAATGGGATGTCATAAAAGTTCCTGTAGATGTGATGTGTAGGTGTCTCAAATCCTTTGTCTCTATAGTGTTCTTCTTGTCTGTGTGTCAGAGTGGTTTCTTTGTGACTGCCATTGTGAAACCACAAAATCCATGTGACGAAAAAGTAAGGCCTCAGAAAAGGTAAACAGGCTCTCAGTCAGTCTAACAGTTCACGTTATTCTCTAAGCTGCATTGTTACGAAACAGACAGATCCTATTCAGTCTAAATAGTTGTGTTATATCTCTATGCACAAGGACAGAAAGAAACTATTCACTGCAAGAATATGTCCCAACTACAGCAGGGAGAATGCCGTTCATCCCCTGCATTTCTCATTCATACCACTATTTTAGATAAATATATTTGTTTTGCCAAACACCCCAATGCTGGGAGAAAGTAAGGGTTAATATTGATCAAATCCTTTTCCAAGTGTTATGTTACTTCTATTAAAATGATGATACATATCATGAAACAGGTAAGGTGTTGTTGTTTTTCGCGAATAAAGACATTTTATTTTATTATTTTACTACATTCAGGGATATTAAGTGGAGCTACTGTGTCTTTCGGGAACGTCAAAATATCTGATGGTATACACACGTGTCCTATTTTGTCTCACGTTGCATAAATATTGTTTGTTACTAAAAAGAGATTGAACCTAAACTAAATATAATATTTTACTTGATTATCAAATGCCTAAAAAAAACCGTCTTCAGTTTTCATAAGAAACCCCTCACGATAAGGCTTAAAATGAGTAGGTAAGAGATGTGCAATTGAAATGAACAAAATGTCCAAATACAAGTAATAAGTCAACCTTTAAAGTGTAAAATGTAAGCGAAGACAGATGTTGGAATTTTTAGTTATGTATTAATGCTTGACTTACCCATAATTACTTACGTAATACTTATTGTGTGAACTCTATATTGGTATCAGGGTGGGAAATTAATTCCAGGTAGATGCAGGTAGCTTACATCAATTTGCTTTGACAGTTTTATCGCTTTACCAGCAACTGGGACATTGACGTTATCACACCTCTCTCTCTTTTTCACTGTTTAAAGTGTATTGTTATGGAGTTTGGATTGTAAGACTCGAGATAAACAAAGACGTTTTTCAGTCATTTTCCAAGTGCTCAGCTTTACATGACAAACCGAGTTTACCTTAAAATAGCACCGATGGTTCCATTGACAAAAGCTTTGCTGCTTCTTGTTCAAAATGAGCTTATTTCATTTTGTTTCGAGGGTCTATTAATAAAAACATGAAAATACAAACTTACTCTGTCTTTGTGTCCACTTCTGCCTTTTTGAGGTAAAACGGTTCGGCAAGAAAACTACTTTTGAGTTAAGAGCCGGAATTTCTCGGTCTTCTTCGTCAAAGCAGGAAGTAGCGAATACATAATGACTCCAACTCCCATCAAACCACGGGGCGTGACGTCAGCATTAGGTGCACACTAGATTATGAACGCAAGGTGACACTACTGCATCAGGGTTGTCTGATACATTTTATACCACGAATTAAAAATACGTTTTTATTGCTATTTGCGTGCAGAAACCGATACATTTAATAAGCTGTAGTTCGTTGTTCGTGTCCCCACATGACAAAGAAATACATGTAGCCTATTTAAGCACGTTCACACCAGGTTCAGGCAAATCTCACTGGAAATACAACAAAATAATACCTGAGGTCTACAGCTCTTTGTTACATGTGCATATATGTATTTGTTTTTGTGGGTTTTTTTTTCTATTTACAGGTTCAATCACCATGTCAGAAAATTTCAAACATGAAAACTAAACGCAGCAGGATCTCAATGTTCATTAAAAGCTATTTGGGAGCTTTTTAACGTGTTTTCAAATATTATATATGTCTGATTCTAGACACCTCAAGCCTTGAACTTCAAATATGCACCATGTTTTTTGTTATATAAAAGAACAATTAGAATTTTACTTTACTCTTCCTCATCTCCACACACACACACACACACACACACACACACACACACACACACACACACACACACACACACACACACACACACACACACACACACACACACACACACACACACACACACACCATGAAAACGTTGTTAAACAGTCAGTAATTTTATTAACAAATAACAATGTAAGCTGAATTCATTAAATTATATATGTTGCCTGACCAGTGCAGGCCAGATGTTCGGCTGGTCCACGACATTTTGTTTTCACTAAGAGTAGAGAACTGCAGAGGGGGGCTGAGAGAGGGATCGATTCTCATTTACATGAAAATGAGGGTGAGCAGGGCAGACTGAGGTGGAGGAAAAGAGAGAGTGAGGGGGGGGGGGAATTAGGGTGACAGGAGGCGTGTAACAGGGAATGAGAGATAAAGAAGGGATGAATTCTCAGGAACAGTGGGGTTTTAAAAGGGCAATGAGAAGATGTGAGGCAAAACTGGTAATAGAAAAAGCTACACGCACATTTAAAGGATACTGGAAAACCAACAATTCACTGATTTAACTAACAAAAGATCTACAGTTTCGCCTGTGTAGCCAAAGCCTGATGTGGTTAATTGTTTTTTAAAGACATATCAATGCGCCACAACATTGCTTTGGCTGACTTATTCCTCTTTAACATGAATATGGGCACTGTAGAGTATTTTTGAACCAAACCTACATGCTCCATCCTGCTGCAATAAATACACAAAGTGAATGTGTTGAAAATAACTACCCAACAAATGCACTATTCATCTCTAAATAAACAGTTTTGCTGCTTTAGGAAACTACTTTGCCCAATTGGCATGGAACTAAAGGCCACAGAGAAAAAGGGGATAAAAGAAAGCATTATTGGTTTGTTCAGAATTTCCGAGTTGCCAGTTGGATATTTCCATTTAAATGACTCAGGTCTGTGTCTATAGGCGAGCCTAAAGAACCTGACCAATCCCACCCCAAAAAGAAAATCTGAACATCAATTAAGTAAAAGCTGTACTAACATATTATTATTAGTAGTTCCATCTGTGGACATGTCTTTACTGTGTTTTTTACATGCACAAAATACTGTGTGATGCAATGTTATCATGGTAGTAATCAAGTGACTAACCGAGCCAACAGTCTTCCGCCTTGTTACAGGAACACAGTCAATTCCAATGTGATGTCATTTGGAGCTCCAAGTTTCTGAGCTAAATTAACGCACCATAGCGACCACTGGTGAAACAAAAGGGTGCCCCCATGTTTGAAAAAAGGCAGCAAAAAAGGTCCTATTGAATCCCCTATAGATAAAACATTACAAAGCGCCCTACAATGACCTTTCATTGGAGATAACGTGATGATGTGCTGAATAAGCTGACCTACAT
Source organism: Eleginops maclovinus (assembly GCF_036324505.1). Classification (NCBI taxonomy): domain Eukaryota; kingdom Metazoa; phylum Chordata; class Actinopteri; order Perciformes; family Eleginopidae; genus Eleginops; species Eleginops maclovinus. The sequence goes on from NC_086353.1 coordinate 17,421,429, forward strand.
AAATGCACACTACATGGTGCCCAACTGCATGCAGGTGGTGCCCTATTATTTTTTTCCGCCATTGTCCCTCAGACACCTTGAGACCACCACAGGACAACCACATTGCTTTTTTATATTTTTTTGTGGGGACAATAAGAAAAATATGTCACCAGCCCTTTCCTCCAAAGGTGTTATATAAATGTATATAAATACACACAAACACAAAAATAGTATTCTCAGAAGCAGCAGCAGTGGGGTCAAATCCATCTCAAGTCCTCCCGAGGGGTAAATTATCTGTAATGTTTTTTTTTGTATCTGGTTGGAGTCATCAATGAGCACAAAGAACAATTACCCAATACCGAGAAAAAACAATCACTCTATTAACCTTTCTGTATAAATTCCACCATGCAGGCGGTGTGAGGCTCTTTGATAGCTAGACAATACAAACGCATAACAGACACAGGCACTTCTCTTAATCAACCCTAATGTTGTGTGTGTACATGTGTGAAATTGAGAAAAAGACACTCGATCGGAGCATCCAGAGGTGCTCAGGTCCCTGTTGGCATGGCAACATGCAGAGCAGACCACAGGGGGTGGTTGTGCGGGGGGAGGGCTGGAGCTGGTGGACTGTTCCATCTCAGGGAAAATAGAAATCAGTGTTAATTCAGAGCATTTAGCTTTATTGGCTGATTGGCCAATTAATGAGAATGAGCCAGCTGTAATCTGCTGGGACTGAAACCAAAGGGAGAAGAGGCAAATTGCCAGTGAGTGTGTCTGTGCGTGTCTGAATGCCTGCACACATCTGTGTGTCTGCTTGGTGGGGGGTGCACGACACAGCCGGTGTGTGAGTGGTAGTAAATATGAGAGTGATAGACTGAGAGAGAGCTCTGGTACTTCCTACTATGCTGGTGGATTCATTCATCTTTTTCCATCAAGTCAGACTCCTGTGTAGAGTGGCAGCAGTAGACACACATGCATTTAGCTCCTGTGGAAACAAACACAATGCAGTCTCAATCGAATAACACTAGGAATAAATACATAAATTATCTCCTCCAACCCCACCCCCCCTCACACACAGCTTATATGTGTACTGAGGTAGTTGAAAAGAGGTAAGTGGATAACAGTCTTTTTTGAAAATAATGTAACATAGCATCCATTCAGAATATCATTAAATTATAGTCAATAATAATGATATAGCCTAATACTATGTGCATAATACATTACATACAAGAAATGCAGCAGAACGTGCTTTGAAAATGGAAAATACACATAGAACTGGGATAGAAAGACATTATATAAAATAGTTAAGTATGGTAACCGATTGTGTAAGCTATACGATGAGGTCACTATAAGATGCTGCCATTGTAACAAGGACTAGTGTCACACACACACACACACACACACACACACACACACACACACACACACACACACACACACACACACACACACACACACACACACACACACACACACACACACACACACACACACACACAGTATTAGTATTGGCAGCATCATAATCAACATCAACAACAACACTGTTTCCATGGTGAAAGGACGGCCTCCTCGCGGTGTTGAACTCAAACTGCAGCACTCCCCGGAGGAGCCCGCGACATACTGATGGAGAGCTGCGTCAAGAAAACCAGAAAAAGCCAGAAAGAGGCCGGAATTTAATCGCTGTCGCTTTCAAAATAAAAGCGTTTTTACGCTTTATTTTGAGTGTAACCTTTTTTTCCATTTGTTACATTTCTGTGTAGTTAAACTGTGGCAGGTAAAGGTTGCATTTTAAATAATGACTTTATATAAAATAATAGCCTTTTGTAGGCAATTTTGTTTGGTCTGGCACAAGATTAAACATAATCAATTTGGTGTTGACCTGCAGGACAAGTCTGTGGAAGACTCCATATACCAGACATATTTAACACAACCATTTTAATTAAAATAACCTTAACAATACACATGATAAAGCTAGTGAATTAAAGCAACTATGCATTAGAAGTATCCAGATAATTTAGATTACCATGCCCAAGATGCAGTCTAAATAAATCTAATCATTGCAAGGTCCTAACCAATAGGAAAAAAAGCCAGAAAGGAAGATCAAATGTAACAATGGTCATTCGTTGCAGTTCAGACTCTACAGAAAAACACTGTGCATTTTCAAAATATAAGCACCCCCCGTCTATTGGGTCGCCTGTTCCAAAACAACCCAACGTGATCAGTGGTTGAACATCTTTCCTATTTTGGCATTTTGCATTGACGTATATTATGCAAAAACACAAAAATAAAATCAAAAAGATGAGGTTTACAATGTTTTTGTTAGTAATAATACAATTACGCTTCTAATCGAGTTATATGCGTTAATGTATAGCCCATTAGTGTGAAATGTTTGGGCGGAAGTAGTGTTTTCTCATCCTGTGTAATTTGACAGAGGACGGCATTGCTCCATGGTGTTTTTCTGGGAGGAGTGGGACAGCAGCCATACAGGGAAAGAAAACAGCAATAAGCAACAACTGAGAGCTTCAAACCTGGCTGTGTGGTACTTGGACGGAACCGGGTCGCTGGAGTTAATCGGGAATACCTTTCCTAGACCGTCTTTTAGCTGACCGCGTCGGTGCTCACTTTTAATTACCGAGCAGTATTCGGGACTCATGGATAAAAGGAGAGCAGGCGGAGACGACGACATCAAAGGGGCTCCCGGGTCATTAGATAAAGCTATAGCACCGTGCAGACCATTATTTAACACGCATGAGCCCAGCAGCCTCTCGAAAAAGCAACGAGCTTTGTAACAAGCCAGTTTTTGTAATTGTGTCGAGCCTCCCGATCGTCTTTTCAGGGGAAGAAAAGACGTACGTACCCGCGCCAGGCTACTCGTAAAAACAACAGTATCTTACTAAAGGCTAATATTCTGTGAACCGACCCCTCCCATGCCAAAGAAGAACCACATTTTCTATAGCCTTAGTTTTGTAGCGTTTTCTTGCTTTCTTCCGATTAGCAAATGCTAGGGCAGCTGCACTTCTGTCTTTTTTCCTTTGTTACTCAGACCAAGACCAGCAGGCAGCTCCAGCTGAGGCAACACTTCACTCAGTTTTGAGCCCTGTATGTTTTTTTATGGGAAACTTTTCTCGTTTTTCTAAGTGCTGAAAGTTGGAGAAGGAAACCCCTTTTTCTAGTGATCCTCCTCCTCCCATCTCTCCCTCCACAATAAGAGCCACATTGTAGGTATGGACGACCAGTCCCGCATGATGTTGGGTCATATTGGACTAAGTGGACTGTCTCATGAGGATGTGGGTGACCCTGACAACATAAGGAAACATCACAACATGGGTCAGCCGCAGCAGGACATTGGGGAGATCCTGCAGCAGATCATGGTCATCACAGATGAGAGTCTCGATGAGGCCCAGGCCAGGTAATAACATAAGGCCTGATAGAAGGCACACAGTGTTTAAGAGTTGGATTAGGTCTGCACAGGGGGGTATCATCACCACTGTTCCCCTTCAGACGTGCATGGATTTACACACTTATCACACACTGTTATACACTGTAATAACAACCCCCACATCCACAGTACTGCTGGAATTTTTTGTGCCCCCCTTCTCCAGCTGTGCATCACCACCTTTCACCCCACAGGCCTTATCAACAACACTTAACACAAAGCTGAGCCAGCACTGGCTCCATAGCACCAGTGTTGGAAGTTCTGACTTCAGTACTACATCTTAGAAAATATCGAAATATGGAACTATTTTTAATACCACAGGGAAAGAACATTCATTGAGGGCATAACATTTTAGATTTTGATGCATAGATTAACATTTATCAACAAGAGCATAAAGCACAGCCGGCCCCTGTGTATCAATACTGCATTAAATGAGTATTCAAACCTATTCAGTAACAATGTGTCGATAATATGATATTTTTGACAACTACTCCATTATAGGGCTTGAAATAACACAGTAACTAATGGGGCTCTGTAAAAAAATCTATTTCATTCAATATCTAATGCATAACAATCAATTACAAATATATAAATTACTTGCACATACTAGGACATTGTTTTAAATTAAGGTTTCATAGTGAAATGCACGTCACTTGTTTTGACATTAGTGGTGTTATAAGATCCTCATATTTTTATTGAAGCTTCGGCAGTAAACTAGTATGAATGTCCAAAGCTTTTTATTTTTATTTTACAAAGAATCAGAATACCTACAGAGGGGACATTTACATTTGCTAAAGCAACAACCGAGCCAAAGACAGCTTAAAAAAAAGAAGTAGGAAATGATTGGAATGATATCATGATTGTTAATATTCAATACCATGAGAACTACATTGATAGTTTTAAAACATGCTGGGGCAAATGTGCAACACGATCGACAAAATCAATGGTCTTAAACTGGCAAAAGGAACAGTGTATTTCAGAAGATATGAATGCAGGAGAGAGAAAAAAACGTGACAGAAAGTGTCTTAGTACTGATAGAGTATCAACTTTGTATTCCGTTATTTATTATTTCTGCCATCCCTATTTTGTGTAGTTTGACTTTTTCCAAGTTTCTGCATGATTGTGCTTTCAATCTTCTTGTCGTTCTTCACTGAGGTGAGTAAGTCTATGTGAATTAGACAACTATGTGCTCAGGCCTGTTTTCAGCCAGACTCTTGAACAGGTCTGGTTGCACACTCACTCATCTGAATCCAGTCTGTTCAGCACTGACTGGCAATGTGTCTACATGATCTATTCTTGATGGATGTCAGGGCCTGTAACAGAGAGCATATAACCAAAGAACCGTTTGTAATTCACAATCTCTGTCTCTCTGTCTGTCATTTTCCATAAAAGGAAACATGCTTTAAACTGCCACAGAATGAAGCCCGCCCTCTTCAGTGTCCTGTGTGAGATCAAAGAAAGGACAGGTAAGTTGTTCCAATGTTTCCTGGTCTTTATATATTTTTAATATAAGCAAATCTTGCATACTGATTAGAATTTTAGCTATTTCATGAAGGTAGTTAAGGTTCACCCCACAGATAAGATGCATTGTTTTGATCTCCAGGCTTACAGCAGTTTCATGAATTTGGGTCAAATTGAGAACTTGAGGAGTTTGGTGACTTTATGAAGTAATGTGGGATCATGCGAGTTGTTGTATTCACCGCAATGTGGTTAATAAAGAGCGCTTACCCAGGTTAAGATTCCTTCAGTGTTCATCGTTCAGGAGGTTTTCACCTTGAACGAAATTATCAGCGATGGCCTTCTCTCCGAAACAAATGGATAAAAAAACAAAGAAAAACTATGTTAAAAAATGTCTCGGAGGTGCTTCTCAAGATTTGAAACATTTTGAATAACGAAAGTACAAAACTCAACAAATATACAAAATAAGTCAGTGAGTTGAGGAGAAACAATTATGACACATCTGTGACAGAGAGAAAGGTGTAAGCACGAGTTATTATTATTAATTGTTACACTTTCTTCCTCTCTTGTGCTTCGAGTGGCACATTTTCTAAAGAGAATTTGCTTTAAAAAATGATCCTCTGCTGAATGCTCTCCTGCCAAACCACTGTCCCAGGTATACTATAACTGTTTTGATTGAGAACTGCAAGGGAGCAAGGGGACGGTCTAACCTGGTTTACTAACATTAGACATGTGTTCCAGCAGCAAAAACTGAATATTAGCAGGCTGATTGTTACAAAGATCTCATACCTAAATATTACATCTTGACATTCAATCACAGACTACTGATGCTGCAGCAGATTTGAATTAACTTCTTAAATTGGAGCTGAGAACTCCTTCACACATACAGAGCAGAGAAGAGTGTGATCTACACAGCAGCCCTCGTTATTTCCTCATTTCATTCACTTAGGTAGAGACGGGAACCCTGAGGTGGGCTGCAGGAGGGATGCAGAGTTTCCAAGGCAACTAGTGTCTCCCTTACTCACTGTCATTCAGATTTTTCACACAAATATACAGAGGTGGTCACAAAGTTGCTTGTTTGTTTATATCAGTTTTCCCATTGCTTTTTGCCTTTGGTGTGGCTAACAAGGGCAATCTGATCTGGGTTTATGCATTTCATTCAGTGCCTGGCTTTGTTATGAAATTGGGAACCTTGACTGCTTCCCCTCTAAGTCACAGATGATCAAACGATAAGGCTGGTATTGTTACATGGATAGTTGATACTTTAAACAAGCACAGTCACTACAGGCCTACCATCTCTTATTCCATAGACTACAAAAGATATCGTCTAATAGATACTCATAACAATAACGGCGACAAATTTAAGGCTCAGCCATTTATATGAACAGCCCGACTCTTTTGTTTATGCCCCAAAAAAATATAGCCATGTAGCACAGAAGTTATATCAGCCGTTAGCTTCTGAAACTACTCAATTAGGATGGATTGATTGTTGGTTTTTGGACAGAAAAACAAACAATCGAACAAAAGGGGAATATACTTAATAATATCCTTTCGTTTCCATTGTTATTATTGCAGCTTCACACTGTTTTAACCAAATCCATTAGACTCAATAAAAATAACAAATAAAAATCACATTTTCTCTCTATGTGGTGTCTCCATATCCTGATTATTGTGGTAGTTTAAGCCATTACACCTCCCCTCTTGCTGCCTCCCTTTGCTGCTGTCAGTGTCTTGTTCTCTTCTTCTCTGTCCCAAGTTAGAACCATTAAAAATAACTCCTCACATGACGGCGACCGTTTAATTCACTACTGTTTTCTCATCGGATATGCTCCCATTCTTCTTTGGATATATACGCCCACATCTCTGGTATCCTTAATGTCTCATTTTATCCTTCCTATTGTCCTATGGTCAAATTTGACATGTCCCTAAATGTTGGAGAAAAAAAGTGGTTATTTAAGGTAATTTCCACAGAAATTAAATGGATTCTTCCATGTTCTTGGCAAGGAAAATGAATAATCAATGCTTTCATTGAATTACGGGTGTTATATTGAAATTGACAGTATCTGTGGTCTTCCAAAATATCTTCTGTAATGATCATAAATTCCCAAAGAACAGTAAAACTTGTGGTTATAAGCGGGAATTGAGTTGCCTGAAAATAGCACAGATTTTGATGATGATTTATACTATAACATAACAAACTGCAAGGACAACAAAAGGTTAAGGAATTTCTTGTCATGCCTTCCACATTCAACTCTATTTTTACCATCCCTATTTTCTGGGATGTTTTCAGAGGAACAAAATAAGACGGAGGCAAAGTAAGAACACAAACGACAAGAACAAGAGAGGGACAGATTGATGGATGAGTCGGAGGCAGAGGCAGTAATGGTTTTGTTTCATGGATTGGCAGACACTTGATAATCTCCAGACCCCGGAGTCCTGTCAGCCGTCACTACAAACAGATTCTCAGTGGGGGGACAGTTTGCCACCCACAGCCCCGACTGTGCTCTCAAAGCTGGATTTACTCGCTCTGTTCCACGAGGCGTCATGGGCCGCAGCTCATCTCTTTATCCTGTGCACCGAGTGTGAGTCACTGGGTGCTAATCTGGAAGGCTGGCCCAAACTCTAGACTAATTATGAAGTAATTAACAGTAACGGGACCCAGCCCCCTTTTGAGTATAGTGGTTTCTGCTTCTCTCATACACTCTGTCTTACCTGCTTTAAATCCTTAATTGCCGATTTATAAAAAGGTACACATACGTACAACTGATGCAGTTCTTTTCCAAACGCTACGTTGATAATGTTGAGACTGGAAACAACATAAAAATGAAAGAAGGAAGGAAGAGGGGGATGCAGATGTGGCAAAGCACTTCTCTTTGAATTGGTTGTCTGGTTATTATTTCTTTGTTCAAACTTCTAAGTAGGAAGGTGGATTTTCTTTACAGTCTGTGATCTAAAGCCATAGAAAACATACACAGGTGCACATGCCAGTAAAATATGTTTTCGAGTTGTTGGTTTATATTGTAATCTGGTTAAATTGGCACTTCAGTGTGTTAGGGGTGGTATACATACATTTGGATGCAATATTACAGCCGTATTTCACCTTCTAACCAAATTACACTACTGTAACATGGTTTGGGAAATCACTAGTGTGTCTGATAGATTGGCAGCAGTGAAGGCCATCACTGATAGTTAATGTTGATAGGTGTGTGTGTGTGTGTGTGTGTGCGTGTGCCGGTTGCTGTTAGCCAGATGCAGAGGCTGTCACCGCCCTCGTTGCGGGATTATGAATGTGATCTCTGGAACTACCTTGTAATTGCCACCTAATTTGCATAGCTGTGCAAATTAACGACCTCTCAAATGAGCCTTAATTTTTCACTGGCTCTTTAGTCGCTCCTTAAGAGCTGGCGTTAATTAACAGCTGTATGTGTATGCCAAAATGCTTGTGTATGTGTGGCTGTTTTCTCTTTGGGCACGGGGATGCCAAGGAAAGCTGGCATCACTACCATAGCAACAGCTACTGTTTTTTCTTCATGTATAAACCTCCATCCTGGCAGTGGTTTTTGTTGTCTGTGGCTCTGACCCGGGTGTCTCTGTTTTTTTTTTCTAACTCCAGCATACAGACACCACTTAAGATTTGATCTCCTGACTGCCTCCAACAAAACACAGCTAGGACAGACATTTCTTTATCATGCAGTGTTTTTACTGTCAGCTCTTCCTGGGCCAGTGGTTTCTCTGAAGCTTTCTGAATTTCACCTGCACTGTTTGTGCTGTATTTTTTTATCTAAGAAAATCTAATTCCTTTAAAGGTTATTGCAATGTTTCACTACTATGTCCACCTTAAGGCCATTAGCCGGCTGTTGTTGCACGATATCTAGGGAGTGACATGGCCAGACGCAGTGTCTCGGAACTCAGATTGAGGAAATTGGGGATTTTTGAGTCTGTATTTTTACAGAAATCGTTTTAGAGATGATTTTATTGACAAGGAGCAAAATGAAAGAATCTTTATTAAGTATGGAAATATGTTTGTAGTGGCTCTTATTTCGTGCTGGCTGTTAGGGGAATCCTAGTTGCGCCAAAAAAATAACGAAAGCTACAAGTTGTGAAGAATTTGGAGTTATATTAAAGAATACAATACGTAATGCTGTCCAAACAAATAATAAACCTCATGTTTGTTCAGCAAGATATTTTCTGTGATTCTTAAGTATCTGTATCACAGATCAGAGAATTACATTGTTTTTCTGCTTTAAATTGTAATGCAATATTTATTCAATAATTATTTTGTTAAACTGTAAAATACAAGCCGCAAAGAAGATGCTATGAAACGAGTAGATGTTATGTAACTTATCAGCTAAGATATTTAAGTCTGAATTGCGATGTTTGTAAGCATCTTAAATGTCTACCTGACTATCAGCAGGTTGAGCGCTCACATCTGCTGATGTCTTGAAGGGTTTCTTTCTTACGCTCAAGTATTGTGCATCCTGTTTTTCAAGTTTTCACAACTGAGACATACATTCTTGACCATTCGGTGTTACATAAGCAGGATATACAAGCATTTTTTTCACCTCTTTCGTTCATTCCATTCTCAATACTAATTAATCAAATTTGGTCCACGTTTTCACCATACAAAGAATTAACTATGAATGAATTTAAAAGAAAGTCTTGCGGCAGTATATCCAATTACCGTGTTAGAAATCCCATCAGATGTTTTTTTAACTGTTCCGTTTCTTCTCCACAGCCCTTAGCATCCGAGGTGCGCAGGACGAAGACGGTCCCGACCCTCAGATCATGCGCCTGGACAACATGCTGTTGGCAGAGGGTGTCGCGGGTCCAGAGAGGGGCGGGGCCTCTGCAGCGGCTGCGGTGGTGGCCGCGGCCGCCGGAGGGTCGCCCGGTGAAAGTAACGTAGAGCACAGCGAGTACAAAGAGAAGCTCGCTCAGATACGACGGATGTACCACGCCGAGCTGGAGAAGTACCAACAGGTAGACGTTATGATAATTAAACATTACTTGTCCTTAAATTTCGAAACAATTACATATTGCAATAATGTATTACTTGGTCAACATATGATACTTCACTCATCGTGTCATAGATTTGTTATTTTAATGTCGGATATAACATATGACCATTTTTCTGGCCACCAGTGTAGTAAACCAAAGTTGAAGCTGAACTGGATTTGATAGTGAAAACGACACCAAATGTTTGGGTTAGTTTGAGTTCTTCCTTCTTCTTTCACCTTCATACCTGACATACTCACCCCCTCCTCCCACACAGGCATGCAATGAATTCACCGACCACGTGATGAACCTGCTGAGAGAGCAGTCCCGCACGCGACCCATCTCACCCAAAGAGATCGAGCGAATGGTGGGAATAATTCACCGCAAGTTCAGCACCATCCAGATGCAGTTAAAGCAGAGCACATGTGAAGCCGTCATGATCCTACGCTCCAGGTTCCTGGATGCCAGGTCCGTTTTGCACACTTACTTTCCCACCTCTTCCTAACTTTAGTCTTCCAGTGTTAAAGTGTACTTACTTATCGCTCTAATGGTGAATTTTTTCAATCTCCCTGCCAGACGGAAACGAAGAAACTTCAGCAAGCAAGCGGCAGAGATTTTGAATACATATTTTTACTCCCATCTGGCAAACCCGTACCCCAGTGAGGAGGCCAAAGAGGACCTGGCCAGGAAGTGTTCCATCACCGTATCTCAGGTAAGCACGACAAATATACTGGGGAAAAAGGGACTTTGTTAAAGAAAATACACAAACTTTTTAGTAATCCGACCAAAGTTAGGTTGATTTCTGGTCCATGGTTTGGATTCATTCCAATCAAATAATTTGCTATTATGACTCCTTCTGGCCAATTAAAGAGCAGCCTACATCAGAAACCTGTGCTGATTACATTGCGGCTCAAAATCCAACTTGCAGCCTTAGTAATCAGCAATATGATAAGGCTATTAACACATAACACATAATGAACTATACACTAAAAGAGCCTCTCGTGTCCGGAGGCCATTCAAATTCACTGCTTTATGTAAAATTGATGCTCAAAATTGTTAGCAAAAGAGAAATGTTGTTTGTGTTTATTAGAAACTTGATGTCTTTTTTGGTATGAAAAGACATGGCAGATTCCATCTTAAAAAAACTAAGTATAATCCTCTGGTCTGGTCCTGTGGTTAGCTTAATATCACACCAGTTTGGCAACAGGCGTAACCCTAACTTGGAAATGGTTTAGTTAAATAAAGCTACTAGGATTTCCTGGCTTGCTTCTGACTTCGTATTTCCCTCTTCAGGTGGCTAACTGGTTTGGAAACAAGAGGATTCGGTATAAAAGGAATGTTGCAAAGCTGCAGGAGGAAGCTAACCGGTATGCTGTGAAGACAGCTGTGGACGCAACCAGTGTTTCCTCCCAGGCAAGCTTAGCCAACTCCCCAGGAACACCAAACTCAGGTACAGGACATAAATCCTCTTTCATATATCATGTGACCAAAACAAAGATAACTGTGGCTTTAACGTATCCATTACAATCTTACACATATGAATGTTGATCTAATAACTTTTCGGAGAGTTTAGGAAACCGCTCTTGGGATAAGCTGATGGTTGGTGTTGGTGGATACCCAACTGAATTATGGCATAGTGACGATTTTAGGAACAAATATCAGTAACTCCATTTCTTCCAGGATCTCAATGTATTGAATCAGAACCCCTGTATCATTATACGTACAGTATTGCAACTTTTTTGCAAGAAACACTGCCATGCTCAGCACCCTACGTTTTACACATGGCGTTTAAGGCTAACGCTAACTCACAGAAACAAAAAATGAAGTTAGTTCTTTCAGTTTAAACAAAAAATCAGGGCAAACCCCCTCTGCATTACAACCTGCACCTCCTGTGCTCTGCAGGGTAACATGCCAGTGTCAATGCCCTGTAGTAAAACACTGACATTAGTACTTCTTACAATCTTACTTTCAAACCGACTCCTCTCCAAACTAGGTGAATACTGGAGTACACTCATTGGGTTTTACAATGAAATGTGTCCTTGGCCTTGACTTTTTAATTTAAATTGGGTGACTGAAAGAAACTCCTCCTGTGTTTACCAACAGGAGGATACCCAGCCCCGTGTTACACTCCTGACGGGAGGTTATGAGGACGTGTCTGGACAAACTCTCCCCCCTCTGCTCTGTTTCCATGTGAGTAGCTATGGTTACACACTGTTGCTATAGTAACACACTCTCCCAATGAGTAGTCATGGTAACAGCCTTTCCCTGTGTTAGCATGCGGTATGGTGTGACAGGTTTTGTAGATGCTCTTTATGTAGTTCCTTTACATATGCTGCAGTGCATCACAAACAAAGTCTCAACACTATGTTGTGGCAGAGCAATCAGGGCAACAGTCACACTAACATGTAATGCTGCTAAATGGGAAAGTGTTGACTATGCACCTCTGTTTACCTTAGTTTAGTCAGGAAATTGGCAAAAGTAAGAAAACTAAAATAACAAAAAACCCATACAGGTTAGAGCAGCTACTTGGCTGTTAAGTAAGATAATTAGTCTAACCACCAACCACCAAGTTTCCTAATGAACCAAAACTGGATCTGACTTCAGGACTGATAGGCGGGGAATAAGGACAACCCAAGTGCGCAAGCTCTATGGGCCCAATGGATGTGGAAGAACGCTGGAAGATCTGGGTTCTTTTTTCTTGAGTCTTGCTTTTGGATTCACACTTCGCTGCTCAAATTTCCTAGGAATGAGCGGGGTTCCGCCTCCCACGCTGTATCCAGTTATCTTTATACATCCATGATACACGTACACACAGCAGTGCCCCATCTCCAAAAGAGGCTCAGTTAGTAGGGACATGGACTGGGAGCCGTACGGTTGGTTCAAGTCCCGGAACAGACTTAAAATATGGAGTGTGGACGAGGTCCCAGTTCATCTCCTGGATCTTGCTGTGGTGCCCTTGAGCAAGGCAGTACAACAGCTGCCCACTGCTCCTAGTTCTAGGATGGGTTAAAAGCAGAGACCAACTTTCACTGTGTGTGCTGTGTGCATGTATGTGTGACAGTTAAAGAGGGTTTCATCCTCCGATGTGTGGCATAAACTGAAAAAAGTTGCACTGTCCCGTGGCACATATATGCAGGCATAGCTTGTATGAAAAATCACAAGATGTAAACGTAGCGCATGTGTGGAGTTCAGAAAATTGATATATCCACAGGGTCAGTGGATCTAAGGCAGTTTTTGTTCCCCTTATAACTAACATCCTTTACATCCCACTGTGATTCTGTTCCTCCAGGCTGATGACGGCTGACATGGCAGTGGTGATCTTCCTCCCATCTATCCCCCACCAAGAAAGCGAGTCACCTCCAGCTGATGCTCCACCCTCCCTTCCCACCCTGCTCCTCAGACTAATACAACCCTAGACTGTAGGCTGACACAACAGAGCTTTACCAAAACTCTGCAACTTTTTTCTTTTGTTTTGCTTTGTGATGCCGATTCTTTTTCTAACATCGTTTTTTTTTAACCCCTTCACTTGACAAATGTGTTAACACCTCTATATTTTTCTTTTTACTATTACTCACACAATGTTTCCATTGTTTTTTTCAAAAAAGAAAAGTAAATAATGAAAATAATCTTTTTTTTTTGATGTAGTGCTTCACCTGCAGTGAAACGTTCACTGTATGAAGGTTTAGGGCCTGGATTAGGCCTTGAATCAAATGTGGGTTTGTTATTTTATTTCAGAAAATTAAAATAGGAAAAAAAAAAGAACAAAAAAAGCATGTGGTTATTTTTAGATGTTAAACTACGATTTTATTTTGTATTTTTTCTTTGAAGTTTTTTAAGAAAATTGTTGTCACTGAGAAAAATGCATTGAGAGAAACACAACAAAAAACATCTAAATGGCAGAAATGACCAAAAATAAATAAAAACATTGTCACTTATTAAATTTTTCTTTGCTTCAGACAAAATCTGGTTTGAGTTTGTTTATATTCATATAAATGTCAATACAATAATAAACATATATTTTGTATCTTCCATGCTTTTGAAGAAACCTAAACCAAAGAGGCTTTAAGGAGGACGGACTCAGCGATGTGCTCTCTGTGCACACTTTATGTTCAGTTTCAGATCATACTGTACCAATGAGATCATGTGGGTTTTTGTTCATTTGTGCCCTCTAGTGTTGAATGGTGTTACTGCAAATAATCAAATTCTTGATATTCTTGCCACTTTCTTTCTCTTACTTGCTTATCTTTAATTGTGAATAAATAGAAACAGGCTTTTTGTCTAAATATATTGGTCATTTATCTGCTGAAGGAGCTGCTGAGGTGGACAACATTTGCAGGAGTTTCTGATAACTACAATCAAAATGTTGTACAGTATATTTGATCTCCTAGCAGTCGATTTTCGCACATCATTACATTAACACATGTGCGACCCATTAATTCTTACATCTTTAACTTTTCACAGTTCTACAACATTATTGGTACACACTATGGTGTGAAGTTATAGTGATCCTCTCTTCTGTTATTTTTGATGTATTTTTTGTGTTTACGTTTATTACATGTTTTATGAGGTTTTAAAGCATTATTTCTGAATACAAGCCAGGGAACTCAGTACGATACCAAATTCAATGACACATTACAACAGTTGTACTTAAGAAGTCCTTTGAATCCTGATTCACCAGCCACTTATCATCAGAATTAGATGAACTTCATTCGTCCCACAGAGGGGACATTTACAGAGCCTAAGACAGCTTAATATTAATTAAGAAGCAAGCAATAAAATAGTTAAAAGATAAAAGTAAATATTACACAATTTACAAAATACACATCCAGTAACAGTTTTGAGATATAGCAGCCAGATGCAAGTATTAAAGGTGGAAGTATACACTGATAGTTCACCGGCCAATACCATGCAAACACAGGGAGTTTTGGAGTTTCAGATTGGAGTAGTAGTACTCTGAAGACTCTCCAGGCACTTTAGATTTACACACTTAAAACGTATTGAAGGTTCAAGCTTCGTACTATTTACCAGTGTACGTCCTACAACTCCTGTTTATATCATATCTATGGGATGAGTTTTTTGTTAGCAAATCCTCAGTAACAGCATACAAACACGGACGTCACAATTTTGAATTTGAAAAATAAATGCAAATAAAACTACACAACAACAATATAGCATTGAAAGTCTTCCTACGTGACGAGCATGTGTGGACAATGTTTGAATAGAAAAAGGGGTGAATGGTAAGTTAGGGGTTAAAGGTCGAAAGTGATTGTATGACAAAGAGACAGAGGCACTGAGAGATAGATTTTGTCCCAGGGGATAAAGTTGGACTGTTCGTCATGGATTCATCACCCGGGGTTCTGATCCTGTGCTCTCTCCTATGTTCAGGTAAATAATCACACTTACATTTTACATAATTATAGTTTCTCTTTCCTTTTTTAATCTGCATGCCGTCTGAAGAGATGTACATTTTATCTCCGTACTTTCAGAGATTCACAAACTGCTGCTCACAAACTTATAAAGTATAAAACCAACATTAATGTCCTCCCAAAAATCTGAATATTTGAGATGATCCACAGACCTCACTGATAGTTGTTTCCATTTGATGTACTTTCTACTTAAAAATAGTCCCTATAAAAGAATGTTTCTGTTGATTATCCAGGGTGTGGGGCCTTTCTGGAGATTATTTCAAAATTGTATTACTTAAACAATAATGTGAGCATTGCCACAATCAATTTGGAAATCTAAACAACTGAGCAAATCAAACCAAAACAACCTGCATGGCTTTCAATTGTTCTGTTACACTCTTAAATATTAATACACTATTTAAAGCAAAGGGAAACTCAATATTCCTCTCCAACCCAATGTCTTTGACAGAATTTAGTTTAATTTTTGTGGCTCTCTCTTTTTTGCTTTGTCATCAAAAGCACTCTTGTCAGACTGTGTATTTGCTCAGCATGTTTGCTTTTGGGCGGTTTGTGTTTACACTGTATTTTATCCAGACATACCAGTCTAAAGGTTCACAGAATGCAAATGTGTGTGTGGAATCACCTGTTACAGTATATCTCTCTCCAGTGTCTGGTCAGGCTCCTGTGGTCTCCGTGGAGCCCCGCGCTGCCACTGTGCGCCAAGGGGAGTCTGCCAGCTTTAGATGCCAGGTCGGGAGCGGGGCACCTCCAGTCCAACTGCTTTGGAAGAGAGCCAATAACCAAGCGTTACCAGGTCAGGAGAAATAACATGTAGGTATTGTAAACACCAAATTTACAATCTGTGAAGTTCCACTGATTTCTACTTTTTCCTTCCAGACAATGCTAAGATTGGTCCTGATGGCTCTGTGTTGACGGTTGCTAAGGCCCGGCCTGAGAACCATGGCCAGTACCGCTGCATGGCATCAAACTCTGCAGGCCGCAGCACCGCCATGGCAGTGCTCAACGTCAAATGTGACTTTTTTTTAACTGTTAAGTTCATCATTAACTTTTTTGGCCATCAGGCAGCTGTTTTTGCCAATTATGAGACAATGGACATAAAGAAAGTCCTAACTCCAGCATAGGAGCAAGACAAACTGCTTTTGCTTTGTATTGCTCTTTTGTGCCTCTTTGTAGTCATTTTGTGTCTTTCTTTAATAGTTCCAGTCTCTTGGTTCTCATTTTGCATCTGTGCCCGGTCAGTACCTGTTCCTATAGGTGACATATTGAAGGTAAAAGGCCAGATGGGCTCCTGACACTTTGGGACCCTGGGCCTGTGCTCGGTAGGCCCAATCAGTAATCCAATCATGGTGCTGGGCACCAAACAACATGCAGACATGTTATTGCATATGTAGCTGTTAACATAGTGGAGAATTTAGCTCAAGAGTGAATAGAGACGAAAACAAAGCTTAATGTCAATACTGGACACCTCTCTCTCTGGCAGATGCTCCTAAAGTGCGGCTGACACGAGCCGGGCCCCTGCATGTCAGGATGGGTGAATCTGTGTCAGTGGACTGTCGAGCCTCCGGCAGGCCCCGCCCCACCACCACCTGGAAACGCCAGGGCTCCACCCTGCAGTTGGTTACCAAGGAGGCAAATGATGTCAACACCATTCAGGTGAAATAAGAAGTTATACTTTCATTTACTTTTAGTCTAATACAGATAGACAACTATAATAATCAGTTTTTTCTCAGTGGCCTGCAGTGCATCCAGACGACTCAGGAGTTTATATTTGCCAGGCTGAAAACAGTGAGGGGGTGGCAGAGGTCAAAATTGATATCATTGTTGAGGGGCAGCCGGGGGCTCCAGTGGCTTCAGTGGGCGCTACAGAGATGACAGTGGTGGAGGGACACACAATCACAATGTCGTGTCAGGCCAGCGGTGAGATGTTTATTCTTGTGTCTCTATATCTCTAAGTGCTGCTCTCAATTCCCTTTTTCACTTTGTTCTCTCTTCCTTCTTTCAGGTTCCCCGCTTCCTGTCATCACCTGGTCCAAGCTGCGAGCACCGTTGCCCTGGAAACACACAGTGTCTGGTGGAGTTTTGACGCTCAACGGAGTGGGGCGCCAGGATTCAGGGCAATACATCTGCAATGCCACCAACATGCACGGCTACAGTGAGGCGTACACGCAGATGGAGGTGGAGAGTGAGTAGCAAGCGTAGATGATTAACTCATCCAGATTGTCGTTGCTCATGGTAACTGTGAAATTCTTCTCAGGTCCTCCGTACGCCACCAGCCTGCCCGACCAGGTGAGGCTGCAGCCCGGAGACGCCCTGAGCCTGCAGTGCCTCGCCCACGGCTCGCATCCCATTCAGTTTGAGTGGAGCCGGGGCGGCAGGGTGAGCCTGCCTCCGGGAGCAGAGACCACGAATGATGGGAGGCTGCGGAAAGCCCACGTTAAACTGAGCGATGCCGGAACATACAAATGCGTGGCCACCAACCACATCGGCTCCAGTGAGGTGCTGGCCCGAGTCATAATAAAAGGTGAGCTGGGGTTTGGGCTGAGGCTGTAAAACAAAAACTGATCTGTCTTTCCCCTCTTTACTTTACTCTTTTTTTGTAACTCTTTTGTTCTTTCGATTTCAACAGCTTAATCCATTGTGGTTCCATCTGATTGAGAAAAGGTGCTGCGCGTACAATTTCTGCAAGCTGTGATCATGACATCAAGAGGGTCAATACTGCAAAAACTGGGGAAATAATATTTAATAGATTCATATATTTTGAGATGAAGATAACAATGCTGTTTAACCTCTTTGTTTAATTGTGCATATGGGGTTAGGTTTGTACTTTTATAGACAACTGATACTGTTGCCATTGTTGCTCCTGTGTAATTTCTCCCTTGCCAAAGCTTTTCTCTGACGTCCTCCAGTATGTGTGTGGGAGTTTCCTCTGCTGGAATGCCTCTGCACCCCGTCTGCCTCCCTTTATGTCATCGGATAAGTAGACACAGTTGCACTTCCAAAATTGAAAAAAAAGGGCACAATGAAAAACCTGATCTAAAGCTCATAATATGCCATATAATTTCAGAAAAATAAAGACCAATTCATTCAATGAAAAATAAGGTTGTCAATGAAAATGTCTTGCAAAGTGTATGAGAAACGTTGGAGAAAAATATTTTAGAAGAGAAGTTGAGTCAGAGAAGGGGAGTATTTTTACTTTAGCCAAAAGGACTAATAGAGCAGGGGAGGGTCTTTTTCTAATGCCAAATGTGTGATTAATTTCCGAAGAGCTAACAATGAGACAGTAAATAGTTAAATGGCATGATAAACCTACAAAATACAACTGCTTTGTGCGTCATTGTTCATTTAGGTCCACTTTACTATGCGCAAAAGATTCCTTTTTTTTTTTTTTAAAGGATCTAAATCTAGGCAGGAGAAAATAGCTTTTCTTTTCATTCCACTCCACCAAGTTTTCTTCTTTGTCAAAACCTGGAGCTTGCATCACCCAGACTGCAACCCGATCCCTGGCTGTTTGCTGGGAGATTTGTGGTATGTTATGCTACTAGTGGTATATAGCCTCAAACAGAGGTCTGGTAAGCTCCCTTCATTCTAAGTGCAGACACCCAGATTTTTTTTCATTTTCAGAGTTTAGACCCAGCCGACGTTGACTTTACAAAGCTCCCCCTGGAGCCACAAAAGGGATTTATACAACTGCTGTCTCATATGTAGTAGTTCTCCCCAAGGCCGCTAATCTTTTATGTGGAGATCCCCTCTAACCTTTGGGCTACTGGGACGGCCAAGTCAGTTCTGAGAAAATATCTTTTTATTCCTGAGTGATCATTGAATGTGCACATGGGTAGTTTTTCTATTAAGATTGTTAAAGTTTCTTGTACAAGTGTAGCCTGTTATGTATTTTAGAGTATTAGGAGATGGTTGCCATTTTTTTTGCCAAGTCAAGCAGCCCATTTTCATACAGTTCCACTATGTTTAAAATGTATTGCTAGTTTACCAAGTTAATGCTTTTATATTTGAAAGATTATACAACTGGTGTCTTATCTGAGGAGTGCTTCACAAAGTAATTTGTTCAACCACATGGTGGCAATATGTAGCTTTAAAAAAGGCACACACCCATTGCCTGCAGACCAAGAGCTATTTGAGCCTTCACACCCTCAACAACTGCAGGGACAGATGCACTCCACAACAGACAGGCTATTGTTTCCTAAATAAGTGTCTTCCCTAAGTATAAAATAAGCAGAACACTTGGCTGATCATCGCAGCTCTCTGTGTAAATATGGACTGTAAACTCCTCTGGAACAGGCAAAGTTCAGTTTGGTCAGACAAACATATTGCATAATGACTCACTGATGGCCATGTCAGACTATTACAGGCAGCTCTGAGTAAATGAGGTGTCAGCTCAACTTTAGGGTTTGTGGCTTTAGCCAAAGGAGGGAAAGAGTGCTATCATTTCCAAAGCTGCTGCCAGGCCGGAGCCTGCTGTTTGTGATTGTGGCCTCCCTCATGAAACGCCCAACCTCCATGGAGAAAAAGGCTTTACCCTTTCCACTATATTCCACTCGTCCATCTTAACAAGCATCTTCAAAGCTGGGGAGGAAACATCTGCCCTCTGTCACCTCACTCCACCCCCTCACTTCACACACAGACTGAGGGACGGAGGCTGAAGGGCACAAAATAAATGCAAACATAGGATATTAGAGGAGGGAAATCTACAATCAGTTTTAATTCAGAATAATAAAGAACTATTGAGCTAAAAGGACAGTTGAGACTGATTCAATAAATGTGGTTCCCCTCTCTTTCTCTGTGTATGCCTTTGTATACATTTTAACTAGACATGGACATATGGTCTCTAATGGAGTCTGATATAAACAGTGAAGTTCATAGGACTCCAGATGACATCCTAGAAAAGGGATGTGCGCACACACTCGCACTGCCAGTTTGTCAGTTTCAGAAGCATTGCAGTGGTTACAGTGGTACATTTACTCTGGCACACACACTGCTTATGTTAGCATTAAGAGGCGAGGAAAGAAAACCAACAAACAGGCAATCAGTCATGTAGCAAGAGAGAGAAATACTGCCAGTTATTATTTTCCTCTAATGAATATACTGTATATCCAAATCAGAATCAGAAATCCTTTATTAGCTATTAAAATAGCAAAAGAAATAGTTTAGTTATAAAAAATAATAACTAAAAGGGAATGTTTTAATAACGACCAGCGTGATTCCCCAGCAGCCATAATGTAGGATCATTCAGGAAGGAACAAATGAGGTGAGAGCTTCCTCAGGAAGTGATAGGTGGAAGGGGGGCCCCTGTCAAGTCTGTTGCTATGGTTTCCACCTGGTGGACTCGGATAAGCTTTGGTTTGTAGTAATAACAGTGTTTTCAGGATGTAGGAGGTAAAGCTAATGGGGTGATAGGGGGCACAGCGTTCCTGTTTTGTCGTTGTTGTGGAGCCGAGTGCCTAATATCTGAGCTCACGTTGTGTCAATGAAATGTTCCTGTTTGTATCTGCCAACAGGAAGCCACACCAATATTTGCCCGTGACGGTGATTGTAATAAACATTTCCCATGCCTCTGTCAAATAAGAGTTTAAGCGCTGACAGAAAGGACTTCTATGCCAATTTGCTCTCGTAAAATATTAGATATGTTAACTTCTTTGTGTCTCTACAGTTCTTAAAAGTTGCTCATATCAATATTTTTATATTTATAATCTAAATGACAACAAAAGTTAGTGACTATCCGGTTAAAAAAGTGGAAGCAGACATTTCCTTTAGGGGTTTGTATGAGGGTTGTCTTATAAACCTGAAGACTAATGTAGACACCCTGGCCCTGATGAAATCTGACACAAGCAAGTGTTGTAAAACTGAAAAGGAACTGAAAGCATCAACACTTAGTTGGGACTGTCCTTTCTGCTCTCAATGTTAATAAAGCGCACATTTTACAATATGTACATCCTAGACATGTAACCTAGCTTGACATAGTTCTGGCAAGAGGTACTGGCTTCTGAGTTGTGTTTTAATAGTTTTAACAGTGAAGCACATGGCAAAGGGGGCTGTGAAAGCATTTCATAGGGGTTTTTAGAATAACATAAGGTAACAACTGAAGAATAAATCAATTACTTTATAATTCAGTCATCCACCAATAATGATAGTACAATAAAGTACAAACCAAAGGACAACTTTAAAGTAGAGCCAATCCCCTCAACCTGCATTTGTATGAATGGCCAGCATGGACGCCACTTCACTGGTTGCAAAAGAGCTCAGTGTTAGATCAGTAAACCTTTTCCCAATGGCATGATGTACATTTTGTTGATTATGATCCAGTTAGGATTCAAAATGCTTGCAAAAATGTGCATCACAATTGTTGTGACAGCTGACATGAATCACAAATACAGTACATCTTGCTAACCAAGCTAGCTTATCATTTATAACTTAGTTTGCTAAAGGTATCTGGCCCTAATGGCCTTGCTCTTCCCTGGCCACTTCATAATCTCGTCCAATTGTGGTCACGACTGGCTTTAAACCAAAATGACTGCTTGAGGTTGTATCCTTGTGCTAACCGGTGCAGTTGAAGTTCATATCAATCTCTCCTAAATGTTAATCATGATTTAATCCTATAAGACATTTCTGTGACCTTAACCTCTGACCACCAAAGTCTAAATCTGTTCACACGTGAGTCTTACATATTTGTATCGTATTTAAGTACTTTCCTCAAGGCGTTCCTGAGGTATCGCATTCACTAGAAGGGGACCGACACCTCCTCTGTCCCAGCTACACCACAGATGGACTTCAGCAGACAGTGCACAATAAAACCCAGATGTTTTTTGAAGTTTGATGTATATAGTAAATTCATTTTGACCCTCTTGAAGCCATTTTATCTGATGGTTTTGTTTAGCAGATTTAATAATAGGGTGGCTGTAGTTTGGGATAACACATAATAACAGCCCTGTTGTCAGTAGCATCTAGCGGTTGGTGACATTTAAAAACACAGGTATGATTAATGTTTCTGTAGAGATGCTGCTGCTTGTTGCTGAGCACCATAAATACAAACTAGTGTTGGTTAAATTTTCTGATCACGGTCTTCTCATCTTCACAGGAAACTCAAACCACATAATTGGCTATCTTATCACACATTGTGCACACACACTTTCACTACCGTGCTGTTCTCTGTGCATGGTACACTCTGTCGGCTCAAAGTCTTTTGACACCATGATGGATTGAAGGCGCAATAAGTTTCAGAACAGCAACCGCTATTTTGTATGTGGGTGTACGTTCCTCCTGGCAGTATGTTACTGTTGTTTGTAGCGTCAGAATGAAACCGCTAGAGTATTGAAAAAAGTTTAAGCAGCACTTCTGGTTAAAAATACGCTCTATAAAAGCAGAGCAGAACAGAGAGGCCGGCAGACCGATCGAAAGCCTCAGACAGCAGGTTGGGTACAACATGTACAGTACATCAATTGGTTTAAAGCTTTTATTTACTCAATGAAATAACATAATGTATTCTGTATATATAGAAGGAATTGTGTGCTGTGGGCAAAGAAACTTGGTGTTGGTGATGTTATAAAGTAAAACATTTAAAAATCAGGTGCTTTTCAAAGAGAGGGCAAGTGCTTTTCAGAATATCAAATATCACAGACTTCCATTAAAAGTGAGCTGGAAGGTCATTTTTCTTATTTACGTTTTATTTTGATATAACAACAGTATAAAAATAAAATGAGTGATGAATTTAATTTGTTATTTTCTTTACAATTATTGTCCTTGCTATTATTAGGATATGATTAATTACAATGAGGTTTTTGCAGCAAGCATCCATTACTAATAATGACATATCAAAACATTTATGTGCAGTAATTGAATCAGATAAAACAACTAGTAATGCTGAATCATTTCTGTACTGCTTTCCTTTCAGAAATAACCCGCTCTAACCTGCAATCTACTATTTTTGGTTGCACTTGGCCTTCCTCTATTTTCATGAAGTGGTTTTTCCTTTATAAAAATGTATTACTGTTTGTTAGGAGTTTGTAAAAACACAAATGGTTGAACACACGACACTGACTATGTCAAAAGACAAAGAAAAGAGAAGGCGAGAGGATGAAGAAAGAAGATGTGGCAACTAAATAAAGGCAACAGAGAACGTTAATCTCTTCAGTCCTCTGGTCTTCAGTTTTAAGTGTCCTTATGGATGGGTGGAAAACATTTTGATGCCAGGATTGGAGAAATGCAGCCAAAAGATCTTTTCCAAAGCTTGTGTTTGTCTGTGCCCAACTGAGTCTCGGGCTGTAAACAGCAACTATGACTATGATCCAATAACTGTCCTCTGTTTCCATATGGAAAGTTCCTGTTTGCCAGCAGCTCTGGGCACTGACATTTAGACATCTGACAGAATTATAAATTCTTATTCAACATTTTTAATATTATACAGAAACTTTCCACCTCGATATGCAAAATGAAGCACCTTTTAGATGCCATGCCATCACTTCACAGAAAAACGAAGTTTGTGGGCAGCTGGGGTATGGCAAGACTTTTATTTTACTGGGCTATTGTTGATACTTATCAACAACTAATTTTCATCTATAACGACCCCTTGAGGATCCATTCAAACTTTCCCAGGACCCGAGTCAGACTCTTTTCATAGTCAGGATTTAAAATACTGCTCTCTTTGATGGTAAAGAATAAAACTTGATATATCTTTCAAACTTGTGTCTGTATTATTTCAGATTTTGCAGAGGAGAAAGACCTGGCTGTTACAGAGCACAGCTTCTATATTCAACTTAATCAGCAACGCTTAAATTACAATTCATCTATCTTAGGAATGTATTTGCTAATGAGTTTGGTTTCAGCCAAGTCACCTGTTTCACAATCCTAGCAGATCAGCAATTCTGAGCACTTGTATGTCATTCAAATAGGTATGTTACTAAAAAGTTATTTCAATGCAAACATATAGAGCTATATCCTGCTTATCGATCAGTAGCTAAGAGTTACTGTTGCCATGTGAATACACGATAACTTCCCTCTAATCATGGCTTTGGTTTTGTGGGATGCCAAGTGAATAAACCCTCAAAAGACAAGACAAGAAACATGTTCATGAGAGCTTTATTTTATACCTAGAGATGTGGACTCATGATGGTATGTGAAGTTTATCAAATAGGCTATAAAGTGCGGTTTCCCAAAGATTTTACAGGTTTGTCTCTTGCCCATTCAAGTATTCTTTCTTTGTGAGTTTTTTTGCCAAACTCACAAGATATCATCTGAATTTTAGTCCCTGGTTTTAAACAAAGCACATTTACCACAATAGCACTAGATAGTCTTTTATTAGAGCCACCCACTCCCTGCCACCTTTAGGGCCACTTCTTTCAGACCACCTTCACTTTGTAACGCAGCCTTTCTTTAAACATTTGAAGTGTCAAGTCCAAGCTTTACAGAGATACGTTAGATATTATAAAACTGTTTTCACAGGCTGTGAAACACTTGGATGATATTTTAGTACAAAGTTCCCGTTTTTGCAGTAATAACGAGAAGTAGAGGTAATGGTGTGAAATGGTGATGTCGCCCTACCCTGTCTCTTTATCTTGTGATCTAACAGTAAGCATTACAGTGTGACTTATTGTCATCGGAATGACTCACACTAAAGCATACTAGGTCAAATAAATAATGTAATGGTAGTTTTATGTCCTTGGACGAGCCCTGAGGTCCTCTCCAGCTGGTTTTTAAAATATTTCCCCCAAACAGAAAATGAGCAAGGCCGCTTTTATCCACTACGGCCCCAAACTTAGAGGCCAATTCAGTGGACATTTTTAAACAAAAGCTAAAGACAAATCTTTTTAGATTAGCTTTTTATTAGCGATACCCCGCTTTTAAATGGTCTTTATCGTCTACCTACTTTTATGTTGTTTAATTCATTTTATGGGTCTTATAAATAACATTCTCACTCTGACAGATTACATTTTTCCCATACTGTTTCTCTTATTGGTTGACGGATGGTCGCAATGGGCTGACGTCTATTTTATGCAAGTGGGATTAATGCTCACTGGCTTCCAGCATTAGCGCATACCAAACTCACACACACACACACACACACACACACACACACACACACACACACACACACACACACACACACACACACACACACACACACACACACACACACACACACACACACACACACACACACACACACACAGAGTGACTGGATCTTTCCATATGGAAACACCAAAGCATATAGTCGTAGAGTCATAGATGAAGTTGCGGTTACTTTCAACAGCCTGACACTTGCTGAGACAGACATAAACAAACGCAGATCGATACACGCACCACACATGCACACACTGACGCTGTGTTAGCCAGATGCATCTGCTTTGAGTCAGCCTTTTGTTTACTGGAGATGCTGAGGGGACATGAACTTGCATTCTCTCATCCTCTTCCTGCCTTCATATGCGGGTGATTTGTCTGTCTCCATGTGTCTGCTCATTTGTCTCCCAATGTCTGCCACGCTGTCTGAACGAATATGAAGAAAAACCATGACAGAAAGTCAAGAGGATGCTTAGGAAAAATCAAGACAGAGCAACAATGAGAGACTGAAGGGAGGAAAAGGGGTCATAACTATCTTTTCTCTCCCGGTGAATGAGCTGAGAACTCATAACCGGCTTGATGTTGAAATTACTGATGGAACCGGAAGTGAGTTTTTGACCACTTTCTTCTTATCAGCCATCAGTGGTACACATGCACTGAAAACTTATCTTCAATTATCATGTGTTTGTTCAGGCAGGCTTATTTAAGTCACACGTCATTTTGGCAGCGCTAAGAGATGATCATTGTAGATATGTGCGTAACATAGAACTAAAAATAAGTGTGTTGCCTCTATTTTAAATGGCATATAAGAAAATGAGAAGCCCGTTTTGTCTCATCGTAGGAAATTACTAGGACATTAATGTCAGTTTTCACTGCAAACTGCATTGGTGCTTGTCAGATATAGCAAAAGTAACCAAGGGGGATGGTTGCGTAGCAGTTAGAAGCTTCTGAGAGTTTTTATTTCCATGAAGTTAGATCCACCAACTCTTGCCAAACCAAAGTAACCAGACTCTAAGATCAAGGTCTCCTCGATATTTGGTATTATTACTTGTTTTCTAGTCGAGTCAATGTACCGCCTTATCTTTATGCCGTGATAAAATATACTTCAATACGTTTTATCCTTTAGCTTATCATTAGATAACCAAAATAGTCTTACGCTGATACCCCCCATTTTCTTTGAACATTGTGGTCCTTTGTAGAGTCTAATTTAATAGAGGTCTGCATCCGTCATCAGCCTGTTTACTCTCTGTCTGGGGGGGGGGGGGGGGTGAGAACAGGCAGAAGGACTTTTTTCACTGGAATTGGGTGAAGGGGGGGGATTGAGAGTAGGAGTTGGGAAGAATCGAAACAGATATACGATTACTTACTGGCAAAACTCAAGTACAGCAGCAGCTGTTTAGGTTGAGCGTTAGTCATTGGCCTCTCTTCTGCCTCTTTCCCCCTCCTCTCTTTCTCAGTCTCTCATGAGGGTGTTGTGAATAGCTTCTGAAATAGAGCCGGCGGAGCATAAAGGGAAATGTGAAAGACGGCGTAGACAGAGGGGGGGTTTGTACAAGCAATGTGATACGGTGCCAGTGTAAGAAATGTGTTCACATGGAAAGATATGCAGTGAAAGGAAAGACTTAGAAAGCCTAAAGTGACAGAGACAAGGCCTCACAGACCAGTGAGAGCAAGAGCAAAAGAGAGAGAGAGAGAAAGAGAGAGGGGGGGGCAAGAGAGAGAGACAGAGAGAGAGAGAGAAGGCGGGGTCAGGGAGAGAGTGAGGGGTGCTCAGAGGCTGAGAGTCTGAAACAGAGAGGAAGAACGCTGGTGAAGGTTCACTGTTATTTTGCTGCCGTACAATTATCCTCTACAGAAAGGATTGATCTTTTTGTTATCGACGCCTGCTGGATTTTATTGGACTTTGAACTTTGTCAGGACCTAAACGTTTATTTCAGTATTTTAACTGGATCTAAATGATTTATAACTAATTCACAGTTCTGATACAGTAATCCACTGGTTTGCCTTGGACATGGGGTCTGGGAAGGAGCTCCTTATTCTCGGTAAGTCGATCATTGAGAGTACAATGTGTGTGTCTGTGTGTGTCTGTGGGTGGGTGGGTGATAGTTGAGACAAGGAAAGAAGAAACCAAAAGTATGGCGAAGTTTGGTAATGTTGTAACACTTCAGTAGATGTGTGCTCACTTGTTTTTTTCAGTCATACGCACTGATATTCATTGTTATGTGGTGGCTATGGAAACATATGTAAATAAAAAAACCTCCATTTCTGAATTTCTCCCTTTAAATAAGGTCCAACCGCTTATATATGGTAACTATTATACAGTAACAGCAGTCACAACATCTGAATATGATAGCAAAAGTGGTGAAATTGAAAGAGCCACACAGAGCACCAGTAACATTAACCCTTTAAGAGAGGAAGCAGAGTGCAGATGTGATGTATGGGCTGCGGTCAGAGTAGCTGCTGTGTGGTGAAAACCGGTCACTGGACTGATCGGGTTCTTCAGAGCAGCAGCAACTCAAGCTGAGTAATACAAACCCAGAGCCTGAATGAGTTGTGGCAGCATGCAGAGGTCTGAGAGCGCACTATGTCTCACAGCTGGATATAAGCCTGTCTGAGTACGCCACAAACCTTGACAGGATGCAGACATTTCTGGTTTATATAGTACATCTGTGTCAGCCAGATTTGGAACCAAATCACCAAACCGCATATTGTTCCTGTTACACCAGTACCAACATTTTTTAAATTCTGTCTTTGTAGAGACATCATACATCATCTTATATGTTGACCGTGTTATTATTAACACACGTGCTATGTAGGACATGCAAATATTATAGTAGGGGTGTTGGGATATACCACAACCAACAATAACTGTAAAAATTAAGGAATGACACACTGATATTATGTTATTGATACTTAAAATATACTGTTGATAATACAGCGCCTCGTACCGTCTTGTTTATCAGTTGATCTATTCGCCTTCGCACTATCCACTGACCAACATGTTCTGTTTGTGCGCTCTTGTGTTGTTTCTTTATTTTTTTTTACAAATTCTCTCAATCATATTTTGAATGTAAATAATTTGTCAATAGAAATGAGAGGAAATACACATTAAACAAGGTTTAAGACACATTTGACCGAAAGCATTAGTAATGATGTGTTTTTCAAAAGATATTGCGACCAATATAAAAAGGGTAAACTGTTTTAGCCCCAAAAAATTTGAGGAGAAAAAGATGATATTTTGAAAGCCATGTATTGTACCAAATCATAACAAAAACATTAAAAATATATATTATATACAGGCAATATTATATGTCCTCCGTGAGAATATTTTTTACTGAAATATGCTATGAAAATGGGTTTGTAAAACATGAAAATAATAATAATAATATTGTTAGTACTTATTGATATACTTTATTTAATGATCATATTGCACTTAAGTCTCCTCACCAGAACCAAAACATGTATTCTTAGAAGTTAAAATGAAGGTTAATGTAAGACAAGTGCACCAGTACTACTATAAGTATAGCAGTTATTCAAAGTATTCTGATCAATGGTTTAATACTACCAATGGTTTTAAAGACTATGTGTATCGTTAAAAGGGTTGTGTGTAGTGACGACCACAAAAGTAATTATCACCCAACAATGCACGTACCCTCCGCTTCACAGGGCAGTTTAGCTTCTGGCAGCTCAGTGTTTTGATTTTCTGTCCCACTCATGGATGGCTTTTTTTTTTTTTTAACCATTCTCATTAACCTTGTTTCCTGCAGCAGCAAGCAGTCGTTACCTTCCTCAGAAGCCCCAAAATAGAGCTATTAAGAGAGTGTATATTTGACTTTATCAAGATACTGAAACAGGACTTTAACTGAAAGTTGATGTTGCTCTGTGTCTGCTAGATTTACCATAACGACTTCACAAGCTGATCATTTCAAATGTGTTTACAACTTGATGTTCATTATCTACAAAATAAAAAAATGCAGCTTCTTCCAATATTATTTAATATAGACATTTACATTGTAGAGTTTGACAATCAGCAATAGTTTACGATTCCATTCAAGTTTTCAGACAATACCAGATATTTCAGGACTATTCCATGATTAATGACCCTTAAAAACTGCAGCGGCAATATTCATGTATGCCTAAATCCCAATGATACTACATTTGAAAACGAAGCTGAAGTATATTTATGGTTTGTTTTATTGGTATTACATGAAAAAATATAGAAGTATAAAGAAAGAAGAAATAATTTTACCCAGTAGTTTCTTGAGTTCAAGCAACAAATACCCTTCATTTTCAAATAATGATTTGTAAACATGTGACCACACAGATTAAATGAGTCAAGTGTAAAATGAGGCCTTTGGGCTATATGAAATTGCATTTTCTCTCATAAGCGTGTGACACAACACACAGATAGGGAGAGAGATAGACAGAGAAAGAGTTAGAGATAGAGACAAACCCCACAAAATGCAACATTTCTTTTGCATTTTTTTCTTTATAACCTCCACTTCTAACCTCTAACAGGCTATAAGATAATGCAACAGGAAGAGCAACATAAAAAACAAAACATATTCAGCTAATAAAGAATCAAGAAAGACACACAGAGGATAGTTTTTGCTACAGACGTCTATTTAAGTTCACCACTGTGCCTACTGGTGAATAAATGTCAGCTGCTAGCTGAGCACAAAGTCACTCTTTGTATACGTCAAGGCTTTTTTTCTGTCCGCAGTTATTAAGTCATAAGGTAAGGCTCAGTCACAGACTCACTGTCACTGTCAAACGCTGCCTGCTTTCCCTAAAGAGACATTACTGTGGGATATCCAGCAACAACAGAGGCCTCATTGTGATCGAGGGAGGGAACACAAGGGAAGGTTTATGCTTACACAATGTGAGGGAATGGGGGCGCTGTTTTTCTGCCATACCACTGAATCATGAGTCAGGAAATGTGATTGACATGAGGGACAAGCTGGGGTAGAACCATGGCGGTAGACAAACAGGAATAAGAAACAATCAACCGTACATTTCCATACATTTCCCTTTTCCCAAAACATCTTTATAAATACAGGTGCTATCAGGATGTTAAGATGTAGTGGTTCATATTAAGTAGGCTACACAATACTTCATATGCAATTCAGAAGGTGAAATACATAAACATCTTAACACTATCCACAGTTAAACCAGTGAATTAATGAAAATACTCAGATGCTACAATGGACTCCAATGGAGACCCATGTATCAACAAGACCAAGCGTTAAAATAAAGGATGTGATTCACAACTTTTACTTTGGGGAAGTTTTGTAATATGTTGCAATTTGATCAGCGGCATTTGCGCTCCAAAAGGCAGTGGCTAAATTTAAAATGGAACACCACTACTGCACAGGGCTACACCTTTTGCTGAAATATAACATCTTCACTAGCCAACTTTAATAATCACAACTGAAGTGGGCATTTCAAATTAGAAGAATAAAAATCAGGCCCTAAATGGCTGAATAAAGTTTTAAAAAGGTGCACAATTATGATTGCTCTGCTTTTCACATGTCTTACTTGTCATTTAAACTCAATTACCTTTTCTCTCTTTCCCTGCAGGCGTATTGGTTATGCTGCAGGAATGTTGGACTGACTGTAAAATTGGCCAAAACAAAAAAGGGCGACACTGTGTTGGTAATAATCTGCCATTACCTCAAATGTTAAGCATCCCTTGCCATTGTCTTGCCTCTATCTAACAATGATATTATTGTGTGTTGTACTTAATTGTTGTCGGTGGAGGCGAAGTCTCTAGGGACTTGCCTTGGCTTGCTCAAGTCCCCAAAAGACAAAGTGGTACTGAGGTGTCCCTGAGCAAGGCACCGTTCCCTACATGCTCCCCTACACTAATGGCAGCCCCTTGCTCCTAACACTGCGATGGGTCAAATGCAATCCCCTCTATGGGACGATTAAGAGTTCCTTCTTTCTTTAATACAACAGCTCTCGGAAGAAAAATGGTGTTCCCATTATGCAATACCTCATACTGGAGTTGAACAGTAAACGTTTTTTTCTGTATGACATTCCACCTCATTTTTCCATATTAAGCCTTTAGGCACCGCTCATATCCAGAGTGGATTGCAAAGAAAACAACAGTAATAGATGTTAAAACGATTATTGGATCCCTGCAGTTTTAAGCAGCTACAGAGAAAGAGCTAATCAGAGGCTTAAAATCTAAATGAAATGTTTGCCATCCAAAAACAAGTTTTATTATTTATTGACCTGTGGGATTCATTGCTTTAATTGTACTCTCCTTGTTTTATGCGTGTGTAACCAAATCCAGATGCGAATGAGTGCGAAGAACAGCCAGGCGTTTGTCGGGAAAACTCAAATTGCTTCAACACGGATGGAAGCTTCTACTGTAGCTGTAAACAAGGCTTCAGAGACAGTGACAAGCAAGTTAACTACACACTAGAAGGAAATTGTCAAGGTAAGCGTGTGCATGGCATTGTGTTCAATTTGTGTCTTTCTGTTGTCTGAACTGTCTAACATATATTTCACTTGTTCTTCTGTCAGATATAAACGAGTGCACTGAGGATAACAATACCTGCGGTCCCGCTGCTCATTGTACAAACCTGATGGGGAGTTTCAATTGCACCTGCAACTTCGGCTACACCAACTCCACCAGCGTTGGTCACTGCACAGGTGAGTGGTGTGTTATTATTAAACTGTACAAATATATTAAACAAATAGATATGATCTTTCTAATAAATAACACTGCCAAACAGTGTTTGCAAGTACAAGTAAAGTCCATTAGTTGATAACCAGAAAATGAATTGTTACCTATTTTCAATGTTCTAAGTAATGTATCATGTTTATGGTTCCAGAATCACATATTTTAAGGAGTTGTGCCCTTTTGAAAAGTTATTTTGATTTATTTGAGATTGATTTAATTCTGTCTTATTTGCTATACAACTCAATAATAATATTGCCTGCACCGTATACCTCTGAGGTGTAATGAAAGGGTGTCTAATTACTTTATAAAGGAGTAAAGACTCATATACTGGTCTCCGTTGTGGTGTTCCTTTATCTTTAAATTATACGTTTTATTCAACCAACATAAAAAATAATAATAATAACATGAAAAAAGTATAAATTACCTGTAAAGACAAATCCCACATTACAGAGCTAACATAAAGTTAGCAGTTCAGGGTTTCCCTCTCTCCCTTTAAATTAGTCTACACAACTTCACTTATTAAACACATTGCAGACAAATGAAACCACCGTTTAAACTACTATAGAAACTACGGGTGTATTGCTATCACACTAAAAAAAAAATAAGTATCACGTTATAACGTGATAATTTCACGTTATAACGTGATACTTATCTTGTTTAAACGTGAAAAAGATCTTGTTATAACAAGAAACTTTCACGTTATTACTTGATACTGAGCCTTATTTTTTTTTTTAGTGTGATAGCAATACACCACCGTAAGAAACAACAATACAGAATAGACATTAAATATTTGCACGCCCATTCTATGTAAAGCAAACAAAAATGTGGCACTACCAATGACGGCGCTCAGTGTGAACATCCATTCACAACCGGAAACAGGATGACTCACCCACAGTCCTCGTTATCACCTGAAACAGCAGCTCCTCCCACCAGTTAATAGGCCATTTTCGTCGCCATATTGGCAGCTGGGCTTTGCCTTATCATTAAGTGAGTGGTTTTGTTTTCCAGTCGTCCGTTGTAGTCGCTGATGATATCCTTTTAGCCGCTAGCTTCACTAGCACCACAGCTAAAGAGTTCCTCAGGCGTTAGCTGAA
The DNA here is from genome assembly GCF_036324505.1 of Eleginops maclovinus. NCBI lineage: Eukaryota > Metazoa > Chordata > Actinopteri > Perciformes > Eleginopidae > Eleginops > Eleginops maclovinus. The sequence continues at coordinate 17,454,570 of NC_086353.1, forward strand.
CGGTGGTGCGGCTGTTAGCTTAGCCGGGAATTTACCCTTAACTTCCTTAAAAACAATGATTTTAACTTAAAATAGCAGCAACTGCAACACACTGTTTCCCCAGCCATATTGAATCTATTTTCTGGAGCTAATTTATCTCAGCTCTCACACCGGGAGGTGGTCGGACAATGAACGGCGAAAAGGTCGTGTATCGGCCTCTCTTTGCTCCAACCAATCGGTGACTCAGGAACTTGAAGTTCTTGACCTACAGAGAGTTAGGATGACTTATAACAGCATTAAAGAATGTGAAATGATCGGAGTTTTAGTTATGAGCTATGGTTTTAAAACCTCACTACCTGTAAACACTGAATTTTTTTAAAAACATGCTTCTTGTGCTTCATAAATTGACTGTATAGCGCTATAGGAACTAACATTCACACACAAACCGAGGGTTAAGTGTCTTGCCCGAGGGTACATCCACATGTTGACTGCATGGATCGAACCCACAACCTTCTGGTTCAAAGACGACGGCACTCCCTCGCAGCCACACTGTATTCAGTGGATTACACACCTTCCTCTGTAAATTGTTAGTCATTGATGCGCTATACTATTTTACATAACTGTACACAATACAGAAACTTGAAAAAAAGGCCAGAGGTTACACCTTGCATATTATTAGCTAACGTTAGCCATAAGATACTTCTCGTACAGCTCAGTATCAAAACTCCTTGGAGTATATAGGTGCATTCTATCATTTTCATTTTTGAGCGGTGATAATGTTGTCTTTTGGGGAGTCCTAGAGCTTCTTAATGATGAACCTAAACAGCTCATCTGACCTGGCAATTTTAAAGCTTTGCTGCACCTAAGAAACATTTTTTAATTTAAAAACTGCCAGTCTTGGGTTGATCTTGAAAAGGTCAAACCTGCTTTTGATTCCTCACGATTCAACTCCCTGTACTCGCTGACCTAAACCACAAAACCATCCCCTGCCTCAAGGTAGAACTAATTGTAGCTCTTAAAAACATCTCAGGACACAGGCTGCCTGTAACGTTCAGAGTTGTTCCTAAAATCCTTCTGACAACAAAGAAAAACTCACACCACCATGCCCTACATTGCAGAGATGACTTGCAATAGGTTACCAGTTATTTCCCGATTTTAGTCAGACTTTCCCAACTGAATTTGTCCCTCTTGTGTAATGTTAGTGATTGCTCATGTCTCTGTTTCCTCTCCTTACACAGACATAAATGAATGCTTTGAAGCTCAAATGAAACCAGTAGACCTCTGTGGAGAAAAAGGGACTTGTATTAACAGTAATGGGAGTTACTGGTGCAGCTGTTCAGAAGGATACACCAATTATGGCAACAGCAGGACAAAGTGCTCACGTGAGTTTACACAGTCCCTCTCCATCACTGTTACTTACTCTCACATCTTTGTATTAAGCCTTGACTTGTTCACACCCTCCCTTTTATAAACATCCCAACACAGATTCAATTGTAGAAGCTCTTTGTACTTTATGTATTGGCTCCTCTGATCACAGATAATCTGTGGCGTAACTCTCACAGGATAATATGCATTCCTTTACTGTCCAGAGCTGCTGCTTTGTGTACATTTGTATTTCACTCTTATGCTTTCGAAGCATGATGTTGCGAAACAACAAATTCAACCAGTGAGATGATGATCTGTTTCACTCTGTTCCATCTAGCACTCAACTGTGACAACTTCAGTGGAGACGGCGGGCCTGCATCAGTAAGCTGCTTGTTTAGATATTAAACTTGTTATTTAACGTATTAACTTTATTCTTACACTGCACTATAAGCTGCATATATTTTTTTTTTAACCAATTTCCTCTTTCCCTGCGGCCTTCTCTTTATTATAGGGCAAACTGAATACCCTTATTATTCTTTCTCTGTTTCTTAGTTGCTTGGAGGCCTGGCAGACATTTTGTCCATGATGAGAAACAGCTGTGTGGCTCTTTCTAACCCCAGCGCTGCTAGTGAAGTGAAGACTGATGGAGACGCACTACTAGAGGTAGACAAAACACAAACATATTTCTTACACATAAAAACACAAACAGTATTCTCAATACCTGCTCTCGCGTTCTGCAACTTGAACAGAAACTATTCACTGCGGCCGAGTCCATCCTGTCCCCCGGGCAACTGAAGAGCAGTGAAGATGTGAGCGGACTGCTCAGTACGGTGGAGAATGCTATTATGCTCATTGGACCACAACTGAAACATAACAACACCAAGATTGAGACCACTGAGACAGGTTAGGGTGGTGACAGGTGGCGTGTGATTAACATTCTGTATTTGAGAAATCATAAACTTACAGGCCATTTTGTGGATGAGGATGCATGCATAGTTCAATGGTATACTTTTCCTAAAAAAATAACACTTGCATATCAGTTACTCATTCAGTGTTAACTTGTGCAGTATAATCAAAGCCTTAATTATTCTGCCTTAGGCTCACTACCGCCCAAACACATTATTTTAGCTAAAACCACTATTCAAAGCACTAATTAGATTTCTTGTTCACTGTGGAGGAAAGGAGAAAAACAAAGTTTTCTTCACAAAATCAGCGTAACACTGGTTAAGTAATAGATTTAAAAATTGCAGGTGAACTATTCCTGTAATAAATGAAGGAGAGAAGGATAGACTGTCTCATTTAATTGAATTATCTGCTCAAATAGACGCAGAGATCGCAGTGCAGAGGGGAAACACTCGGCCCACAGGACCAATCCAGCTGACCAATGAGGTTGCTTCACTCGACACTGACTGGACAACAGCAGCTGGGTCGGGATCATACCCTGGTAAACCAATTTTCTCTCCTCTTTTGACAAACAAGTTCCATTTTTAAGTTTTATCAATGACTAATATCATATTTCTTATTGTCTTTTGCAGGTTTTGCTCTGGCTGCATTGTTGAGCTACAAGAAGCTTGAGAAATTGGTTAACCGGTCATTTGAGGGGCTCAAAGGACATGAAAAAGACGGCTTGAATCCTTCCTTTCAGATCTCCTCCAAAGTTGTGTCTGTTTTGGTCTCTAATCCAAATACTCAGCAACTGAATCGCAACGTCACAATCACCCTCAGACATCTACAGGTAGTCTCTTCTGTCCCGCAGTCTTCTCAGTGTGGCATTTCTTCTTCGTTCATAAAAACTGTGAGAGATATTCATATGCCTTTGTATATATTCAGCCTTCTTTTGACATTATGGTATTGTGCACAGGATGCAAACGAGTCGGAGCAGCTGAGCTACGTCTGTGCGTACTGGAAAGAGACAGGAGCCTGGTCCACAGAAGGTTGTTATCAACAGGAGTCCAATGCCACATACACTGTGTGTGAATGTGAACATCTGAGCAGCTTTGCTGTGCTCATGGCTCTCTACCCCATGAAGGTATTAACCAGACAATGCAAACAAAAAAGGCATAACATGTAAATGTTATTTGGAAAAGGCCCATAACATCAAACTTTGAAAAGGGAATAATAAAGTCCTATAAATCGTATTCGGTTTTCATATATTTAATAAGTTATTTTACGAATGTATTATTATTATTTATTTATGTACAGTCTCATTCAATGTTTGGCCCAAGCAGGCAGCTGTTTTAAGTTAGTAAATTACAACAAAGTGGAGCATTTAGCAACTAAAGAGCCAGATATTTCCCTCACGAGCTGTTGAAGACCAAAGAGAGTAAATATTGGACTACCAGATGTTAGGTGGACGGAAACACGACTCTAAATAATTGTGGATGTTTCGTTGTAAATCCTTAGTGTGTAAATAAGCAGCTGTTTGCTAGTAAGAATCAAGTTTATAAAGTGTTGTTTATAAATATATGAATGTTGTGTTTATAACTTGTTTACGCTGCCTCCAAGTGGCCAAAAGATGAGTTATTATAGGGACAATACATTTGCTTTTCTCTTTCCGAATCTTCCTCACTCACCTATAAGTCACAAACACACCCACACGTACATGATGATGCCAATGATACACTCTGGTTCTTATGTGTCCCCTTTCTTAGCACACCTTTGGGCTCCAAGTGGTGACCAAGGTTGGGCTGACCATCTCCCTGCTGTGTCTCGTGCTGTGCATCCTGACGTTCAAGTTCTGCCGCTCCATAAAGGGAACCCGCACCACCATCCACCTGCACCTCTGTATTTGCCTCTTCATAGCAGACATCTTCTTTTTGGCCGGCATCTCACAAACTAAACCTGTGGTATGTTTGTGCAACCAAATGATGTCTTCAGTTTCAAAAACTTCAATAATTACATAGCCTATACAAAAAAATGAATTGTATTCAATGTTTACATTGGGTTCAACACTTCATTCCTGTTGACACGCAGTGAGGTTTGTGTAAAGCTCAAGAAGCACTCCTCCCATTAAAATCCGAGCGCTGATGCATTACTTCCCCCTTAAACCACTCTTCCTGCCACATGACAGTTAAAAACCCCTGTGGTTACCCTGAGGCACAAAAAGAGGTGGTGGTAGAAACTGTGGATGACAGTGGAGTGGAACAAACTCAAAAGGAAGTTTGTTTGTACTTCTTAATATCCTGTGTCTTAATCAGGGGTGGAAAGTACCTGTGAATTTTTCATAGTTTTAAGAACCTGTACTTTCCATTTTATACAAATGTAAATTGTGTTCCACAAAATTTCAGAAGCACATATTGCATTTTAACATATTTAACCACTTTTTTTGGACTTTACTAAAAGGACTCTGCAGTTCTTATAAAAAGTATTTAAACTAAGCAGTGACCTGGTTCAGTATTTTTTAAACTGTTACTCAAATGTTGTTCACAGTAAGTGTTAAAATGGCTCAAATTAGTACTTTTACTTCAATACTCTTAAGTTATAATCTTTAACTTAAATAAATGTCTGCTAAAATCATCATCTATCACCAAATAAGGTAACAGAATAGAGCCTACTGATAAAAGCCCTTGTATTCACAGTACTACAAACTGGGTGTCATTGGCGACATTCCCTGGAAAAAACACAAGCGTTCTTTGAGAAGTGAAGAGAACCTAAAACTCACTAAAAATGGCCCCTTGTAGCCATAAAATGAATTAACGTAGATCTTCAACATTGTAACTTTAGGTTGATTTTAATGACTTTTAATAATTAAATTACTTCTTTGTACTAGAGAATCATTTTACATATATATACATACAATACATTTTACTACTTCTTACTAGTCTTGTTTTGAATAATCTAACTCTTATCTGATTGAAGTCATCATGATGATGTAAAATAGCATAGACATTTCCTTAGTCAAAGAATTGTTTCGATCAGATTACTGCTTTGAGATATTTCATTCCTGTGCTCCTTCTTCTCTGACCTTATCTTCGTCTATGTTGTCATGTTATACTTAATCAGGGTGGGTGCAGGTTCGTTGCAGCGATGCTCCATTACTTCTTCTTGGCCGTGTTTACCTGGATGCTGTTAGAAGGGGTGCAGCTGTACCGCATGGTGGTCCTGGTGTTCAACACCACCATGCGCCCCCTCTACTTATACATCACTGGTTATGGGACACCCCTTGTTATCGTTGTTATTTCTGCCATCATTAGACCAGGCGGATACGGCACTGACGAGCAGTAAGTGGTACATCTGTTAGCATGCTTGATGTGTAAAACAGATTACATCATTGTATTACGCAGACTTACGGGTACCTACTGTATGTCACTGATGTCAGAAAAACTCTTTCCTTCACATGTGTTCTCCTTCCTCTCAAAAAGCTGCTGGCTATCCCTGAAAGATGGCCTCATCTGGAGCTTCTTTGGCCCTGTGTGCTTCGTCATCATCCTCAATGTCATCTTCTTCTTAGTCACGGTCTGGAAGCTCGCCCAGAAGTTTGCCACCCTCAATCCAGACCTCACCAAACTGCACAAAATTAGGTTAGTGTGTTTGTTTGAAGGTAACAGTGCTGCTTTGTGTGTGTGCTCTCGCTGTTGGGGTGAAATGCGGCCCTCACCTATTCCGCTGCAAGTCAAAAGTGTGTTGGTCCAATGGCGCGACTTTGGGAGCTGAAAGATGGATGGATAGATGGAAAGAATGTGAGAGTTTTTTCGGAAAAAAATGTAGCGAATGTTTTTCTAGCACAAACTGCTCCCTGACGTGCTACTGAGGGGCTTCCACCCCCCCTCTCCTTCTACTGCATGCTCATTTTTTACTCCACTGCACGTGAACAACACTCTATAAACAAAGACTGCTTCATCTATTAGTGATGCTCAGTTTAGTCCAGGGTTTTGGGAATGTGAACTTTATGTGCTCAAAATCCATTTAGATGTTTTTCATTAAACGAATAGCATTCAATCAAAGCGATAAGGTTTCAGTGGGTTGAAAATGATGTAGCTCCTCTTTCTGAGGTTTCTCGTATTCTAAAGGATTGAAATGAAACCTAGTGTTTCAGAAAGTTAAACCTTTACATGCTTTATCTTGTCGTATCCCGGGGTTAATTATACTGTCTAGTTATTTATAGTTCCTTTCTTGTCTAAACGTTTTTATTCCCTTCCTTCCTCTTTACCTCCTTTCCCTACTCCCCCCTCTCCTACCTATTTCCTTCCTTTTTTCTTCTTACCTTCCTTTCTTACTCCCCTTTTCTATTCCATTCTTCCTTCATCTTTGCCTTCCTTTTTTTCTAATGAGATAATCACCAAAAAAAACACAGTGTCTAGCCTTTGGTTTCCATTTTGCCATTGGCTCTTTGTAGACAGTTAACAGCTGCTTTGCTCAACACCATCCACCTTTCCTAATACTTCACAATGATACTCTAAGGGGGTTTTCCAGACACTGCAGTAGCCACTGAATCATCACTGTGTTAATCTTTCTTCTCATTCTCTATCTCTTCTCTGATCTCCCTGCAGAGCGTTCACAGTGACAGCTATCGCCCAGATGTGCATTCTGGGTCTCATGTGGGTGTTTGGGGCCTTCCTTTTTCAAGAGGAAAACACAGTGGTGGCATACATCTTCACTATCCTCAACAGCCTGCAGGGAGCGCTGGTGTTCTTCATGCACTGCCTACTGTCTAAACAGGTAGGAAACAGCCACTGTGGGTTTGTGAATGTGTACCTGGGACTTAAAAAACTAAAAAGTAACACTATAAAAAAATGTTACTACAAGAGAAACTGTTAAAATGAAGATGGAAGGTTTTGAGCTGTGGATGTTTTCCTGATGTTCTGCTGCCCTCTGCAGGTGAGAGAGGAGTACGCCTATTTCCTCTCCTGTATCTGCACGTCACAGAAGAAGAGCTACTCAGACCTCACCAGTACCAACCCCTCCAGCAGTCAGTCACAAGTAAGTATGAAACAACCTCTCTTCTTAACGCTTTCTAAGTTATGTACACTACTGCTTTAGAGTGCAACTTGGAGTATTTCTTTTTTATACTACCTAATTCTTCAACCCCACTACATTTCAGGTTTGTAAAATTAACGTGTTATGGAGTATGTTAACATAGTGGTATTCTTATTTTACTTGAAAAAAAATTGAACTTTTATTCAGTATTGTTTCTAAACTTGTGCCATTTGTGTTCCTATAGGCTTCGCGAAGTGGGCAGCACACCGGAGAATCCCAAATATGAAGAACTGTATCTTGTATATAACCCATAGACAAACCTTTACCCTATCTGGGCTAGGTCTGATTTTAAAGGTTTAGATTAGTTCTAATGAACATCCAGTCATTATTTGGTTACTTTAAGGTAAATTGAAACTCCATTTGAGTACCATCGCACAAATGATTTGTAATCGTATAACTAATCAGGGTCCCTCCCACTGGCTGCAAGATAAATCTGAGTGGAATCAGCCCCATCAGTTAAATCTCAGGCCTTTCAAACCCTTGTGAAGTTAAAGGGACCACATGTTTTAGACCTCAAAATCCATAAACCTGAATCCAAAAGCATGATTAGCACACTTTGCCAATCAATTGCATTATTGGCCAGATTGTTATCCCATAATGTGTCATTCTTGTCACAGCAGGCAAAAATGTGGATTGTCAAGTATCTATATGTTTATCTAAAACGGATCACAATCATACTATAAGCTGTATTGCCGTTGGAAAGATTAAAAGTAAAACATACATACTGTACATTGACAGAATATTTATTTTCAATCGCAGACAAATATGTCTTCAATATGTAGGGTACAAGATAATATGAGTTACTCTTTTTATGTTCAAAGCATGAGCAATCAGTTTGCGCTGAATTCTTTAAATGTTTTTTGTAAAGATGGATGGATGTGCCTTTTGTTCAAGGAAATGTTCAGTGAAATATTTTTCCATATAAAGTATTGGCAGAGAAACATCTGATTTAAGATGCACATGTCCCAAGGCATGCCTCGTCATGTCCCCAGGCATGCCTCGTCATGTCCCAGGCATGCCTCGTCATGTCCCAAGGCATGCCTCGTCATGTCCCTGCACATCCCATGTGGGCTTCTGCAAGGATTTTGTTGATTTTTTAAATTTTATTACAAAATGAGTGATTTTAATTCACTTGTGGCTTTAACAAAAAAGTCTTTATTGATTAGCCATTAAGCTGTGTCTTTTATCACTAGTGTATGTGAAGATATAGAAACATGTTTCTATTAGCAAACAAGAAAACAAATCCAGCCCAAAATAGTCGGTCTGGAAATACAGGAAAACAGACACACCCTTTCTCATAAGCCTGCAATTTCCTGCAATCAAAGTGTTTTCATGGAGTTAAATTCCATTTCGTTATCATGTTGTCTTATTATAGCTGATGGACTATGTGTGCACACATTGTTATTGATTGTAAGGATCACATCCCTGAAATGAGAACTTATATTATTTTAGTGAGGAAAATGATGGGAGATGTACAGACCTGTGTTTCTTTATGTTATTGCACTTTTCTGTTGTAAATGTGATAGTCCAGCACATCTTCACTTAAATGGTGCATGTGATAATCAACAAGACTTGAGAAGCAGCCTCATTTACAGTACCAAAACAGTTTATTTGTTAAAAACAGAGAAATGTTTTCAGTAGTTTATAGACAACAGTGAAAAGAAATAATAATAACAATGTAACTCAAAGACATACCTATAAATAGTAAAACCAGAGAAACTGATAATACTGCAGTGGTCTCTTCATTTTCTCTGGAGCTGTATATTTGTTCTTTTACTTTATAGAAATTGATCAGAGAGATTGATCTGCAGAGAAAAATAGACAGATTGTTCAAAGAATCGCCATGAGCCTGATTAAGACCACTCTTTGGTTATAACAAATAAACTGTTTTTGTATGGCTGCACTTTTTGTGACCATCGATACCTTTTAATTCATGCATTGCTAAATGTATTTTTATGTGAAAAAGCTATGTGCGTTATGGTACAACATTTTGTGAATGTAAGAAGCTTATTGTAAGAATAGGTGTTCTTGTAAGGTAGACCATAAGAACTTATTTTTGTATTTCGTAATTTTGTATGTATTTTGGTACTGTTCTTTAGAATATGCACACATTTTATTAAAGCTTCTATTTCATCTGAAAAAAATATGTAGTCTGTTTTTTGTAATGATTTTATGATATTCCCAAGCACATAGATAGATGGATAGATAGCTAGATAGATGGATATGTAGCCTAATTTAGGCTACATTTAAAAATCATACAATACATGTTCCAATTAGTCATCTCGAGTCATACTTCGGAATATAAACGTCACATTTGCCAATGGAAATTAAACCTAAGCAAACCTACCCATTACCCACAGGATTGATAGTTTGCTAACATTACTTGACATTAGCAAATTGTTATTATTCTTTTTAACCTTTCATTGGGAAAGGGCTTAATCTTCTGTCAACAAATCTGAGGTAGACCTCTTTGTGTTTTTTGTTATTTATCCAACGATGTACGCTATGTTATACGAAACAAAGTTTAAGAGGAAATGTGTAAATAGGTTAGCTTACTCTACTATCTAGCTAAGAAAACAAGAAGAACTAGTATCACTTTGCAAACAAACTACCTAATTTTCAGTTTGTGCCGTTATTATCCAACCATAACTGCCGCCATTTCCCCTGCTTTAACTAAACGTAAGATAGACTTGTTGACAATAAAAAATGTAATGCAGTTAATTTACGTTTTAGTCGGTAAACACATTCACCAAAGATATTTTCGATATGTGTCATTTCACTAGTAAAGCGATGACTTGATGTTTTCCTATTAAATCACATATCCAAATGTAATAAATCAGAGTCTGCAAGACACTTTGCCTGTCCTGGGGAATCACACCGCAGGAGCAGCGAGCAGTGACGCAGGGGTTTATGAGTTGTAACCTGCTCTGCTGTCAGCTCCAGTGCGTCTCATCACCTCGACTCTTGCATACTACTAATTACTTCTGACAACTCTTCTGGGGGAAAAGTTAAGTTTACTGACACATTTAGGAGCGTTTTGCTGTACTACTGATTTCTTAGTGGAGCAGGATTAAATGGGTAAGTCTTGATCTCTCTTGAATCATATATGTATTGTGATTGTTTTTGCGAATGAAGTCATTGTTTACATGCCCACAGGTAGTACCATGCATCTACTGAGTAGTGTAACAGCGTGTTTCAGTGTGTTTTGGGGCGTCAGACTGCTCTCCCTCCCGTGGCTGTGCAGCCTTTTGGCAGGGCTAGGACTGTGCTTGGTCTGGAGGGGCTCTTGGAAGTTCATATATATAGCTCTACGCACCATCAAAAGAGACCTAATGTAAGAAGTTTAGAGTGAATATGCATGCGTTACTATCTTCCACAACTTCATTCCTAATTCTGACTTCCTTTTATTCCTCGCTTTTCTTCTCTTCCTAATTTAAAAGGTGTCTGGTTGTGATACTGCGAGTGAGGTTTTCCATGTACCATAATCTGCGAAATAGAAGCACCATCCCTGCCCTTTTTGCCCAGATGGTGAAACTGCACCCAGACAAACCTGCTTTAATCTATGAGGCTACAGGAGAGGTGAGGAATAATCCAAAATTACATGTAAATGCAGCTTTAACGGCATCATCACACAGAATCACACACTGTAACATCCGTAATATTGTTACCGCATTTTCACATTCCTTTTATTCCAGGTTTGGACTTTCAGGGACCTAGAGGAGCGGTGCCATGCTGTGGCTCACTGGGCTCTGGCTCAGGGGTGGGCTGAGGGAGATGTGGTGGCCGTGTACATGGAGAGCCAGCCTTTAGTGGTGGCTCTATGGTTGGGTCTGGCTATGATTGGCGTAGAGGCTGCTCTAATAAACCACAACCTCCGCCTGCACTCGCTGCTGCACTGTGTTGGCGTGTCTGGTGCTCGGGCAATGGTGTTCGGAGCAGAGATGAGAGAAGGTAGGAAGCTTTTTAAAGTGCTTTATTTCCTATAATAAAGTGCATTTACAAACAAATCCAGTCCAAGAGACCTTCATTTCTCCCCCTAAAAGGCAACAGGGCACAAGATTACCACAATACACTGTAAATAAAGAAGATCTATTTATTTAAAAAAACATAAGGCACTGTTTATTGTACTGATTTAATAGAAATACTCTCTGTATGTGTTTGATTGAAATAAAGTATTGTTTGAAATCATGCTAAAGGCAATAAACCATGGCCTTCCTGTGAATTTACCCTGATGGATAAGGAAGTTGTCCGTTATAATATGATTAAGATTGGATTGGACATCTTGAACATTTTTTTCTGTGTATTATATTCGAGGAGACAAAACAACACATTTCATCCAAAGCAAAAAAATCTTTCATCAATATTTTCAGTGTTGCAAGAAAATCTCCACACTTAACCAAATCCAAAATACATCAGACATCCATGGCAGATACTAGAATGTCTCTCTCAAATCTTTTTTAACATAGTTTTCAGCTTGATAGATATTGACCAACAGAACCTTTTTCAGACACATCATGTGACTTTGGTATTGTCTCCCAGCGGTGTTAGAGGTGCGTGGCTCTCTGCAGCCCCACATGGTTTTGTTCAGCAGTGGTGAGCAGGACGATGAAGAGGAGCTGTGCGACGATCAGAGCCTGGACGCCCTGCTGGAGGGTTTGCCCAAGCATCCGCCCTGCTACACACTCAGGAAGGACTTCAATGGTGAGGCTCTGTTGAGTGTTTGTGCATGGGGATTGCTGGTATGACCGTTGCCATATCATTTGCTTATGCTACTAATCATGAACTTTGATTGCAACACCTCCTTTTCCTTAGCAAATCTTTGCCTGCTACAAGTGGTAAGCTCCCTGCCAGATAAGAGTGTGTTCTTTACCACACTGATTAACAAATCACATCATAGAAATTCTCAATGTCATACAACATTGAAATGCATTTTAAGGTGTTTTTTATATGGTATACTATATACAACTTATTTCCTCACTTCAATTTTGAATATTAGATGATATATCTACGCATTCACCTTTTATTAGTTTGCTGATCTGTATTTGTTATTACTTTTGCCATCGCATGACATTCCTAGGTGAATACAAGTCTTTGCTTGCACAGCCTGTCAGACATAAACAGTATCTGGAAGGAGAGACAGTAACACTTTAAGGAATGATAGGGGATTCCGGGTTGCATACCACACACGTCAAATTGTGTGGCAAATAGACAAAAGACAGTTCCTTTGGAACATTCCCTGAAAACAATTCAGCTTTGAGAAACTTAATTTCCCTTTACTGTCTTTTCTTTCCCTTCATACAGACAAACTTTTTTACATCTACACTTCTGGTACAACAGGAATGCCTAAGGCTGCTGTGGTGGTGCACAGTCGGTGAGTTTATCTGTGATCTCATCTGAACTGATGTTGCACTTGTATTTATAAAGGGAACGAAAATGAAGCAAATCTCAAAAGCAATTTTTTTAATGACACCTGCATTAGCAAGCTTTAGGAAACCCTGCAGGACAACTCTGCCACATTGCCTCAACTCACGGTTAGCTCTCAATCATTGGACAATTTTTCTTTGATTTGTATCATTTAAAATATTTTTTATATGATATAATTCTATTTTAATATATATATCATATATCCAAAGACAATAACCAAAAATCTCATTTATTATTGTCTAGTTAGAAACTCTAGGAAAGATAAATGTAATAATACATTCAAATATATATAATATTTAAAAAGAAAAAAGCATGAACAATTGTTTAAACAAAAATCAGGACCAGAAGGATTTCTTGTTAGCGTATTTTGATGAGCTAAGCTTTGGTGAATATGTTCGTCAGTCAGTTTATTCCATCCTTCACTTCAGGTATTTTCGCATCGCTGCCTTTGGTTTCCACTCCTTTGGCTTGCGTCATGATGACGTCATCTACAACTGCCTTCCCCTGTATCACTCTGCAGGTAGGCCTCACTCTCTCTATGCTCCCCACATTATGTCATTGTCTCTTTTTAAAACGCGTAAATAAATAAAAAAGTTGTATTAGAACAACCCCTACAAAAAGAAAGCCTGTCATCATCCTAAATGTGTTTCACTGTCAAAGTACAACATCAAACCATTTAAACCATGATTGTTCTTTGATGATGATAATCATTTTTAATTACAGTTCAGAATATGTTATACTCTCATTAGTGAAACATTACCACACCCATTTAACCACAATTAACACATCATCAGTTCTGCTATCATTCTTCTTGTTTGAATGAACCATACCACCAGCTGGTATTCAAGTTATTGTACTGTATCCTTTTGTCTCAGTTGCATATAATCATATAACAAAAATACAAATCCTATTGTCATTTATTTAGCTTTTATTGACTATTGATTAGACAGAGCACATTTTGACATCCAACCACCGAATCAGCTGTTCTTTTTAGCCTCTGCAGTCCTCTTTCACCAACACAGTGTTAAAAGAATGTTAGTTAACAACCTGCTTCCCATTGTCCTGATTGCACATTTCACTTAAAAGTCCCTTATTATGCAAAATGCACTTGTTAATGTCTCTAATACATACAGTATATGGCTCCCCTGTGTGTGATGAGACTCAGAAAGTGTCAGCTATTTTCTTTTGTCTCTTTCCCTCCTGATCCAAGTATGTGAAAGCAGCTTTAGAAAATCAGTGAGTTATGTTTCGGGTTCATACGTGACACAAAATTAATCTTTGACGTCATTTGTGGGTTGTGCGGCATTAGCAACAAACCAACCACGGTAAGCCCCCGCACACCCTCTTACCTGAATCCACTCCCGCGGCACCTCTGTGTGTCCGTGTAGTTTTGGCCACAGGTTTCAGAAGGATGTTGAAGAAGACCAGAAGCTGTCCTGTTTTAGGCTGGGGGCGGAGGGACAGAAATATTTCATTTAAAGTTACAGACACAGAATCAGCACTTGTGAAAAAGGGCCGAAACAGAGGGCTTATGGCGTGCTATAATTCATGATCTCTTAAAAATTCCCGAGACATGTTCTTTATATATCTGAGATCTATGATATATTGTTGAAATACAGTATAATACGTGAACTTTAATGTGTTCATGTATGTGAAAATACAGGTACCATCATGGGTGTCGGCCAGTGTTTGCTCTTTGGTTTGACCGTTGTAGTCAGGAGGAAGTTCTCAGCCAGTCGCTTCTGGGAGGACTGTGTTAAACACAACTGCACTGTGAGTACTCAATGCCAACAAGATTATCAACAAAGACTGTCCAAGTTATTTAAAAAAACACACACTTTTTCGTCAAGGTGATTCAATACATAGGCGAGATTTGTCGTTATCTGTTGGCCCAGCCGGTCCGGTCATCAGAGGCCCATCACCGGGTGCGTGTTGCCATTGGTAATGGCCTCCGTCCTAGTGTGTGGGAGGAGTTTGTCAAGAGATTCAGAATCAGGCGAGTTGGGGAATTTTACGGCGCCACGGAGTGCAACTGCAGCCTCCTCAACATAGATGGACAGGTGTGTGTTTTTAACCACGTAAAGTTAGAGTGTAAGATTTTCCAAACTGCATCCTTTCTAATGTTCGTGTCCTTCATGTCCAGGTGGGGGCGTGCGGCTTCAACAGTCGCATCCTCCCAAGCTTTTACCCCATCAGGCTGGTCAGGATGCAGGAGGTGAGCGGAGAGCTGCTCAGGGATTCACAGGGACTCTGTATTCCATGTCTGCCTGGTGAGAACACACATATACACACACAAACACACACACACACACACACACACACACACACACACACACACACACACACACACACACACACACACACACACACACACACACACACACACACACACACACACACACACACACACACACACACACACACACACACACACACACACAAACTTAGTTTAGTTTCAGACAAAAAGCCACAAATGTTTCAAGATGTTTTCTTCTTTGTCCCGTGCCCCTCTCTTTCTGCAGGTGAGCTGGGCATGTTAGTGGGTCGTATCAACGACACTGATCCTCTCCGGAGGTTTGATGGCTATGTAGATGAGGAGTCCAACAATAAGAAAATCACTCACAATGTCTTCAAGATGGGGGACTCTGCTTATGTCTCAGGTATGTTTCATTATGTGTCATTAGAATACAGTCAGAACAAATCTTGACTTAAGCTTTACACATCTGCGAGGGTTCGAAGTGGTCACCAGGTGATGTCACACCATCAAGCACAACCGTTTATAGGGGTTCCGTGCTCTGGGTATTTGCACGTCTGTCCACATTGGACATTTTCTAACTACGTGAATGCAGATGGAAGGAGAAAATAGAGAAATATAAGAAGCTCCTTGTGGAAGGAAGTGAGGTAATACGAACTACCTACACAAGTATAGCCCTCGTTTCATGCCCTGTCTCTGTTCTGTCACAGCAAGTGTAATTAAAAACAGAGCAGCTCCTCTTCTTGTCATTTTGTAAATGTTATTCTTTAACGAAACCATAATGACAGAGTTTTCGATATGCTGCCCACCTGCAGTTTCGGAGAATAATGGTGTGCAGCAAGAACTGGTCATTGTTCCAGATCAGCTGATGTCTGTTCGGAAAACTTGACTGGGCCGTAATGATGATCAACTGTCTGGGTTCATACATGTTTCCTCCCACAGTCTGATGATTTACAGTAATACACAGCTGGATAGGCAACTTTAAATATAAATGTAATTGTTAGTGATTCACTGTCTGTGATTAAGGACTGGAAACCCATTGCGCAATGCCACAACAAATGATCATTAATAAAGAAACTACACTTTATCTAACCCTGGAAATGAAGATGCTTCCCCCCAGAAACACAACTGAACTACAAACACCCACAGACACACAGGGTGTTACACACTGTGGACATAGGAGACATTATAAAGCGTGTGACAATTAATCATGAGAAATCTGACACATTTACAAACAACACAGTGGAGCCAAATTAATCATCATCCTATTAGATCAAAGTCAAAACTCTACAAGTGAGTCATCATTTTTACAGACTTTACCTTGTCTTTGTCTCTTGTCTGTTTCCCTCTCTCTGGCTTTTTCTGTCTCTTATCTTTAGGTGACATGCTGGTGATGGATGAATATGGCTACATGTATTTCAGGGACCGCAGCGGCGACACTTTTCGTTGGCGAGGAGAGAACGTTTCCACCACAGAGGTGGAGGGAGTCCTCAGCCGCCTGCTGGGACACTGTGCTGTAGCCGTCTATGGAGCTGCTGTACCAGGTGACACCAAACAGTCTCAGGACGGGATGAATTATTCACAAATGAATGCAAAACTAAAGATTAATGGCTTAATGTTGGTGTTACATCCTATAGTCTCCTGTTTATGACCTCACTTGTCTGTCTGCCTGCAGGAGTAGAGGGGAAGGCTGGTATGGCAGCAATAGCACACACAGGAGGCCAGTTTGACCTTGATGCGTTCTTGATGGGTTTACAGAAAGCCCTGCCGCCCTACGCATGGCCTGTCTTCCTGCGACTTATGTCATCTGTTGACACTACAGGTGATTCATTGATGCAAGGACACACAAACTCACACAATCACAATGTCACACATGAAGTTAAATTTTCATTTTTGTCCTCAGGTACCTTTAAAATCCAGAAGACACGGCTGCAGAGGGAAGGTTACAAGCCACAAGACAAGAGTGAAAATATGTATTTTCTGAACCGTCGAGCAGGGTGTTACGAGGCTGTTACTGATGAACTATATAACGCCATCATGGAGGGGAAAGTTTGTCTATGAGACAGAAGATGCTGTTAAAGAGGATAGTGTTCCTATTTTACAGTGTAAATAGCGAGAAGGGAAACATAGGGACCTATTTTCAGGTACAAACGTATCTATAAATACCTAAGGTAAATACTGATATAAATATATGATTGTGATCCTTTTATACTGCAAATAAATAAAAACACTTATATCAAAAATCAACACATTTAATGCTGTTTCTTTGGATTGCATTTGAACAGAAGACAATATGAAGAGTTTTACACTTTACATACAAAAACGAGAAACAACACTGGAAAATGTTAGCTTAAATTCCTCTGGTGTTGGGATTTAAAACAATTCCAGTTCACAGCAAATATATATTTGCATCACAATAGAAACTAAATCTAATATAATCAACTCAAAAACTTTTGAGCTAAATGCTAACATCTGCATGCTGACATGCTATGCTAATATGTTTAGCAGGCATAATGTTCACCAGTTTGGATGAGCAAGTAAGCATACATGCTAACATTTGCTATAACCACCAAAAACAGAGTCCAGGTGATGAAAATCATAGAGGCATTCATTTTGCGTCTATTTGTTTATAAACCAAAATACTGAACACATTCAAATATCGGCCACCTGATGCAAAATGAGTCCAAGAATCATCAAATGAATTACATTTCTGTCTGACAGGAACAGGATTGTACGTACCAAATGGCATGGCAATACCTCTTGTCAGCTCTAAATGAAAAGTCAAGGGATCACATCAATCATCAGGATTCACCCTCTGAGGAACATGACTGTCTCAAAAACCATTCACGGCAATCCATTAAATAGTTTTGCTAAGATATTTCCAGGGGTGGACAGGATTGCAATATCCAATCCTGGAGGAAAAACTTCCAGCATAACTTAAAACTAAGAATAACATTAGTACGAATGTTAACGATGGCATTGTAGTTCATCATGGCTGTGGGCTCTCATGCAGGATTAACCGTATGATCAATATGATTCATATGGATTTGTTTGTGACTGTCAGACTCACTGTTGATGATGTTTAGGGCTCTGTTCAGTGACACATGGTAGGTCACACTGAACCTGGACTTGCTGCTCTGTTTTTTGAACGCGGCTTTGTTATCTTTTGACTTTTGCTCAGCGGGTTTTGTTTTAATGATACAGTTCTTCAAGGTGCTTCTCTGAAGTTTGGTTTGCTTGTCTTCATTCAGATGTTCGCACTGCTTGCCGTTGCATTTTGTTGAAAGAGCGTTAATATCTCCCTGATTGCAGGAACAACTTTTTGTCATCCGATCCTCCTCAGGGATAGCATTGTCCTCTACAGGGACATTATCTGACCCCAGCCTGACCTTCACTCTCTGTGCCAACACAGTAAAGCTACCACACAACGATGTACTCTCAAAGTATGGATACACCTTCTCAGTGAAGTGATGTTTAAACGTGAAAATATGTGTTTCAGTATCAGCGTTCAAGAATTCGAGCGTCCCTTCATCCCAGTCCAGCCTCACACGGAGCTTGGAGAGGTGTTGTGAGTTTAGTTTCTGAGCGGGAGCGGTCAGAGCCAGGTACTCGCCTTCTCGCAGGCTGATACACCATAGTCCTGCCTCTGGACAGGCTATTAACTCTGCACCTGTGGACACTGAGTGAGCAGCCACACCGACTGCCCAGCTGTTAGTGTCACCAACCTATTGAAAACAATGAGGAACGAGATTAGATACCATGATGGATATCATATCCGGACAGCTCAGAAATATAACAACTTAAGTTATGTGTACTGTATTGTCGAGGCTGAAACCCTTAACAATATTTGTGATAAAACACATCAACATAGGGGATATTAATATTAATGGCATAAAGTATTTTTTATGTATTTTTTAAATAAAGTATTTAAACTAGTTACTGTGCCTTTTGTTTCTTTTGTGGCAAATTCATAACTGTTATTGGTGTGTCTTGTTTTATGGGAGGGAGACCAATTAGAAATTAAAATGTTTTAAGAGGAGCTGAATTAGAGTGTATGAAGTGTGTGTGTATTATTAAACTATCAATAATACACTTTTAAAATATTAATTTATTAATTAATTATAGTTAGTAAGTTAGCTGTCAATATCAGTAAATAGTGACACTGCATCTGTCAAGGATGAGAGAGGATATCAAACACTAATTTTACTTTCAGTGACAGTATGTAAGGAAAATAAATACTTAAAATATATTACTCTATATAACCTTTAACATTAAAGCCTATAAATCATGTCCACTGATATTAATTTCTGAGGTCTTATTACCCAATAATTATTATTCATAGTAACAGTATACTGTTTACACTCAGGATTTGAATACCTCAATATCCCAACAGTGCACTCCTGAGTCAAAGCCCTCTCTCGCCATGATGCAGGAATAGGGGTGGGAAAGTTCAGGGTCACCCTGGGCATCCAGACACTGTAAGGCTCCAGGGGTTAAATGGACACTGTTTAACCCAGGGGACACCCTCAGAGTCTGGCCTGCTGTCCTGGGGTCAAGGGTCACAGGCGCTGGAAGATACAAAGGGGGATCAGATGGCACAGAAGGAGGGAGAAGGAAGTGGAAACATGAATATAAAGAAACTGACTGTATGGGGCGATGTGTTTCATCTTCTCCCATTCAGCAAACTGGAGGTTCCCTAGGTGTTTGGCCACATCTATCAGAGGTCTGCAAACCTTCTGTGGCTCCGTGTCACCTGTGCAGGTACTGCAGTAAATAAAAATAACGTTAAAATACAGCTATACCATTTTTTTTAATGCGTATGTGATTGTGTGTGAAAAGATACCTATTAGTTGTTTCTTGGTATTGCTGTAGGAAAGAGAGTTTGAACAGTTACTGTTTTAAATACAGGCATCTGCCATCAGTTGACTAATTGTGAAACATTTGATTTGTGTTACCTGTAGAAATCCAGCCCCTTCTCCTCCTGCATCTAGTTCCTCTTTAACCAGTTGTATCTTCTCCTCCAGAGATTGTATCAGCTGATCCATTTCGTCTATCTTTTTTTCTGCCTCTCTCTTCTTCTCCTCTTGTTCCTCCCTGAGGGCGAGCAGCCTGGCTGATTCCTGTTCTCTCAAAAACTGGTGAAGACTCTCAAACTCCTTCTTCATGACCTCCTCTGTGAGTTTGACCTCAGCCTGGGAAGAGTGGAAAAGGCACATAATGTGTGAGGGAGAAAGAGGAGGCCCTAGAGCAGTGAACCAATCATAAAGTTAGCACCTGAACTTTTTCTGATAGTTTTTCTAGTTGAGGTTCTACCTGGTTATGTCTGGATGCATGTTCACAGTTTTGTGTGACTTTCTCAAATTGCATCCTCTTCTTCTTCAGTCCATTTAGTGATGTTTTGAGCTCCTCCTAGTGGCCAGAATGAGAATTACTGTGAGAATCACTTCTGTTTATCACAGGGTAGCCAAAATAATTAGTACAATTTCTCAAATACTCTTCCTAAGCTTAATGACAACTTATTTACTTGAGTAAAGTTCACTTATTTGACAGCTTCAGTTGGCACACAAATGTTTAGCTTTTTTACATTTTACTGTGTGATATAACTAAACTCATAGTAAGTCAACAGCCTGCATTCATTTGGGTGTGAAGGATATTTTATATTTATACAAATTCACACTATTGTTCTATGTTTGAGACTGCCAATTGTCTAAAAGGTAGTTAAGATTTCTTAAATTGCTGCTTATTCTTTAGGGCATCGGTATTAATAAATCAGCCATTTTTGAACATATCCCACTGACTTCACAGGAATATTAATGAATACATCCGCTCTCCAGGATTTAGGTTCAGTATTGTTGTCTGTGTGGTTCAAATTGCCTGTCTAATGAGACCCAAACATTCATTTCAGACACGATGATAGCAACAGTAATTACCGGCTTAACTTTCAGCTTGATGCTTCTCTAAACCTCACTCTAAATTCTGCCTGTGTAAAATAATCTTGGATTAACAGGCGGCATCTGTTTGGGTAGGAAAGTAAATATTTACAGAGAAGGAAAAATGCCTGACTGCCTTGTTGAAATATCCATTTGCTGAAGTCACAGGAAGCATGTTAATGAAAAAGTATGAGACAGTCATGAGGGGGCACCCTTCATCTTAGCAAAAAATACATTTCCAATCTTTGAAAAGCCTGTGCCATTAAGAGCTCTGCTGTTATTTGACGTCTTTGCACCACTGTGTTGTTTGGCTTTGTGGCAACAGGGCAATCTTAACTGGAAGACCAGAATTCAAGCACTCTTAACAGCAATCTTCTGCCCTGCTGAAGTGTCCTTGAGGACGCCAGCGATTTCCTGCCAGCTGCTCTGTATCCAATCCTTCAGCGTGATGCTTTATTGCTTTCAGTGGAGGAATAACAAGACCTATTTCAGGCCTTTCACTTCAGTGATTACCTCATGGCAATTGCAATACAAACCTCAGAATCACAAGATGATTAGATTGATAGGAGGGAGTCAAAAACACATTTCCCCTCAAATAAATATTCTTATTTGTCTATTTCAATTTATCTTTGCTTGTGAATTACTCAATATTAGCCTCCTAAACATGTATAAATGAAACAGTTTGAGGAGGGAAATATATTTTGGTTAACAGCTCGCGACAAATAAACGAGAGACTGTTCCACAAGAAGAATCTGCTTTGTTTTAAGGAGTAAGAAGCCTTTCACGTGATATACATGTTTTTTACAAGAGCTGAAATACCTACATCAGTTATAGAAGTGATGTCTTTAAGGCAGTTCAAATGAGTTGCTGAGCCTGACACCTGATTCTTACCTTGCAGTCAGTAGCAGCCTCAGTCAGGAGGTAAACTCTGTGTCCTGCATGGCTCACAGCTGCACAGCGTTCACATAAAGGCTTCAGGTCATCCAAACAGAACATGGACAGGCTCTCTTTGTGTTCTTCACATGCCTCCTGAGAGTCAAACGAGCAGAGCGGTGAGGCAAAATCTTCTGCCTCGGCTGGGTGAAGGGAGACAGGGAGGAAAGATTGGCAGCTCATGGAGGGGCCGCTGGTGATCTCCATCTTTGAGGCCAGTCAAGTTGACTCAGACTTTAAGAGGACATGGAAGGACAAAAAAAAATAGGGAGGAGTGGTGTGTTTTTGTTTTGGCATCTGCGTTGCATGTGCAGTTGCCATACATGAGTCCTGATTAATTCTTAAGTTGCATACAGTAGATTTACTTACACGCTTCTTCTCACACTTGAAGGTTGGCCAACATGTCTTCACCAGATGCAGTCATACATCACTCTGCATGTCATTCTGACTTTCATGACCTGCAGTGATTTATGGATTCTCACATCCCAAGGCAGAATTAATTCCTGGGTCTTTGTATGCTACTTGAATTATTATATTCCACGAGACAAGGGTGTAGCACTGCTTTATTTATTGCATATTAAGAAGAAACAAATAGAATATGGGATTTTGCACTAAAGACATTTTGTAATTTTATTGTAATGTGAGAGTTTGCTCTTTTCATTTTGTACTTCTTATGTACTGTATGCCAGGCCTAAGTTATGTTACAGATCCAGTTTCACGGGCTCTTGACAATTTGAGCTGCTCAGACCCAGAGAGCATGTAAACTAGATTTGACAGGTCAGTCATATTTCAATTAATCACATGCTCTTTTTTGAACTGTATGACATATAATCTGTTTATTCCCAATGTGCAACCACTCAGGAGGTACAGTACATGGTTAGACAGATATGACCCTCAGACTGAACTTCAACATATGCACCATTGATATCTTGTTGAAAAGTTTGCTGCCACTCGGTCGACATATGCTGGCCTCCCGTGGGGACATTGTGTTTTTTAGAACCAAGCCTTTTTTGGATGGCTTCCTCCCAAGAACTTCACAATGTGCTGAAGTTCTTTAGAGGGATTTTTCTAAATCACAGAAACTCATTCATTGAAATGATGTGTTTTGTGTCAGAACCACGGCTGCATTATGTAAAGCATGTATCATTTCTTGAATCCGAAATATGTAAAATACATATGGTACTTATTTTTACTATACTTAAGAGGAAGGGAGAGGGGACGCAGCAACTGTAAGTCAGGCTCATGTTTACTATATGGTATGTTCAGTTAACAAATCACCACTCACTGAACACAGGCAAACGTTTACTTTAGCTTGTTAACCAGTGAACTGAATATCAAAGTCAAGTCAACTTGATTGTCAATCTTTAAGTGTGTGTGTACAGACAGAGATATTGAAATACTGTTTTCCCACAATCCCGAGGATTGAAAAATACAAATATTTATAAACCAAAAGATATACATATATGTATATATACATACTGTACATACACACCTGTAAAGGCACAACAGTCAATATATACAAAATAACAGTCACTTGAATGATGAATACATATATTGACTGCATACTCAAATGACTGGAGAAATTGACGTAAATGATTTTGTTCGGGTTGTCAATTCAATAGATTTTCAAACAATGCAACAACTGGAAAATGTGGTTTCCAGAAAAAATCCTTGATTCAGACTTTTAAATGTTTGATATTTTACCTAATGCACATGTATACCACCTGGTACATTCTCAGCATTTCAAAATGTTGATGACAAAAAAGTTGATAAGAGCTAACAAACAAAATCCAAAACAAAATTCCTGGTTGGGTCCATTAAAGGGTTAAGGACAAGACCCACATGTGCACTGATATCTGTGAGTCATCATCTCATGCAAGTTTCGACTGTTATCACTATATCCATGTCTAAACTCTTCATACAGGTGCCACTTTACACAAACCTCCATCATCGGACAAGTTTTCTGTTACAGATTTGGTCACATACCTGAGCAGCAGGCACTCACACACCGGTTGTGACAAGATGAAACTCATCACCTTACTCTGCTTGTGTTCGCATGTATTTTCAGTAATGGTTTTGTAGAGTTTTTGTTCCATGACCCTCTCTGTCTGCTTTCCTCTTCCCCGTTTCAGATAATCCTCACAAATAAGTGTTACCTCTCTCCACTGGTATGATGTGCTTAGAGACAGTGAAGGTCTCTCGTTGCACCTGAATTCTTGTGTCTCTTCTTTCACTAATCCTCCATGCCAGTAACCTATCCATACATTGAGTGTGTGTGTGTGTGTGTGTGTGTGTGTGTGTGTGCGTGCGTGCGTGCGTGCGTGCGTGCGTGCGTGCGTGCGTGCGTGCGTGTGGTTGTGAATTTGAATGCTGCAGGTATTTGAGGGTGGTTGGGGGTGTAAGACCGAGATGCTGCTTTCTGGCTGTCACATCTGCACCTCCATAAAAGGGCATTGTGAATTAGTGGATGACATGTGCCGACACGTCAAAGGTACTCTGCTATTAAATGTATTATATGTAACATTAAGACATCAAAACCAACCAGACTTTTGAAAACAAGAAAAATTAAACTCTGGTCTGTTTCATCTGGTTGCCTGGCTTTGTGCATGAACATGCTCAAATATGCAGCCAGACGTTTTTTATCCAGTCAGAAAAAAAAATGATATAATTTGGATGTTGGTTGTCTTTAATTTCATATTATAAATTAATGAAGGAATTTAGGCTTTGAATTACTGGATCTTAGGGTTTTAAAGAAACAAGCTGAGAAAACATCAGCAGTTCGCCCTCAGCTCACACATCCTATCTGCAGACCTGCGTACTGTATGTTTTTAGGTATATTTTGCCTTTAATTGATAGAACAGCCATAAAGAGAAAGGGGGAGAAAGAGGGGTTAAAATGCAGCAGTTGGCTGGAGTCGAGAGCACTGATACATTTGTTAATTGTGAAACTGCTTTATTTAGTGTTTCTACCTTTCATAAGCATGGGTCTGATACTACAACTGATAGTCTGATACTGGGGGATAATACAACTTCCTGTAAAATCCTCCTGAACAATAAACACTGAAGTTGTCTGAAACTGACTGCATGGATTGCAATGTGATGAAAACAACAATTCCCATAATCCCCGGTCCTTCATAACACCACTATAATCCATCTTTTGCCATTGTTTTTCATTTGATTAGGCAGAAAATGTCCTATTACGTGTTAAACTGCCTATAGTTGTTGCATTTTTTAAACAAAAATGTTAATGTCTCTAACTGTCTGCACGTTTGCAAGCTTCAGGTGAATCAGGTGAAGAGCTTGTATGTTTGGATTTCTCCACAGCATTTCCCGTCTTCAGACCTTTACAGATCCCCAGAGTGTCTGGCAACCGGCTCCCACCAGGAACAGACCAACATGCTACGATCTGCCGCACAACATCAGAGCCCTGGTATGCTTCTCTAATTGCTGTTCCCTATCACCACAAAAAGCCTTCAATGCCTTATTTTTAAAGTTATTCTTTTTCTTTTAATTATGTTTTGTCTGTGAGCAGTTTGGTGTGAAGTTTCACCTGACACCAGGGCCTTCTTAGATGCTGTGTCATCCGTGAAGAGGCTCAGAGGAAACTGTCAGACTGAGGTACAACCAGTAGATGATGGGGAAGAAGTGAGCAATCATCAATCTAAAAAACATTATCTAACAGACCTGGTTGCCTCCCATAAAAACTCCTTCTCAAATTTTGTATACATTTTAAGCCATGCATCTCTCTGTTGTTTCGCAAAAGTCTTGGTATTTTCTCCTGTTTGTGTTGTATGATGCCCTGTATTAGTCTTTTGCTGTTTTCCCCTTTTCTTTACTATTATCTGAGCCTCTGTCTTTCTGCTTTGTCTTCTTCTGGCTCTCTTTGCCCTTCGGATGTTGGTAAGCATGGTGATGGCAGAAATGATCCCCTACTTCAAGGACCAAGTATTTACCCATATTATTATGTATCACAGCAGCAGGAGGAGGAAAGCCTGGATTACTATGAGTGAAAAGGACAAATAATATCTTGCATGAATTTCTTTTAAACTGCAGTATATGTTTATGTATTTATGCATACCTTTTAGTTGCTGCCAGTGGTCTGCAGGAGGACAAAGCAACAGGTAAAATCTGCCATGG
The DNA here is from genome assembly GCF_036324505.1 of Eleginops maclovinus. Taxonomy (NCBI): domain Eukaryota; kingdom Metazoa; phylum Chordata; class Actinopteri; order Perciformes; family Eleginopidae; genus Eleginops; species Eleginops maclovinus. The sequence goes on from NC_086353.1 coordinate 17,480,567, forward strand.
CTGCCCTGAAGGAGGAGTTGTCACCTTTTCGTTGTGATGTGGCCAGTCTGCTGCAGGACAACATCGTTCACATGATCACAGGTCAGTGTTTAAGTCTAAGTCAGAGGATGATGACTTCAGCATCTTGATCCCTTTATCGTTTCTTTTGGAAGATATGTGTGAGCCAATGTTACAGTCCCTCCAACACACCGTCATCCCAAAGCTTGACCGTACTCTGCAGGAAGTGGCTGCACCCACCTGTGATGGATTTGTTTCCACCTGGCAATACTTCCTGGAGACATGTGAGGACATCATATACCTGGGTTCAAAAAGCACTTCAGTGAAAGAGGTGCATTAAGCAAAAAATATGTTAATTTTAATGTTTATGAAATGTTATTTTCCAGTTGTTGTTAGTGGTAGTGATGGGTGGAAAGGGTCTGGAAAAAATGCGGGGAGTGCTAGCTGGCACATTTTTTCATCAAGTTCAGTGCTATTTTCCAAGCTACTGTAGGGACGCGAAAAAAAAGTAAGATCTCAGAAAAGTAACTTTCGCCCCTTTCTTTTTTTACCCCTCCATGTCCCTCCTGGGGCTTCATAGTTCTGGACATAAAGTTGGTAGCTGAAGATGAAGTCTTTTTCAAACAAAGTAACAGCAGAAGAAGGATCGTTGATCAAAATCTCCCTCAGGGGACAGGAGAAGTGTTTTTATAGTTTCTTGTCTTTATTTGACTGGCAGCTATACAATTGAGAAATGATGTGCTGGAATGTGAAGCGTTATATGAGGCTCGGGGCATAAAACATTTTAATGGAAGCTCTCATCATGTTTCTTTTAAACATTAATAATTATTATCAAGAGTGATGTGTGAAAATACACGTGGATACATTATCCAGAGAGTAATAAAGGTGCACAACAGGGAAACACATACTCCTTTTTTATGTTATTCAAACCAAATGTACATCTCTGTCTGTCCCTGTCTCAGCACCTGGAAACAGAACTGTTGACTCTTTGATCTCCATTGATGTGGAGGTGATCCTTCCTCTGTTTACATGTGATGTGGGTGAGCAGGTACATGTTTTATATCATCATATGTGTATGATAAGCTTTTGGTCTTCATTTGAAATGGTGACCCCGGTTTGACTTTAGGATCTTTCTCGTTACTATGCCATGGGGAACTCAGATCATGCATTTTACATCCACCCTGACACCATCTTCCACTCCATCCTGAGAGAAAACCTGACTGATTACATCTAATCAGGTACAGTGTGTGATGAGGAACTTTTTATTTACTGGATAAAAACAGTTGAAAAGTTAGTGACAGGATTGAAACTGAATATTCAGTCCCCTTTGAAACAACATACCTCAACAGCGCTGTAACTATTGCCAGCTTTGATTGCAACACTTGTTTCCCCTACAGTGACAAGGTGCTCCCTACCACAGCAGTTCATGCCTCTCCCTGTCAGCTCCAGCTCTAGTTAAACTGAAACAGCACACAAGGAGCTGCTGCCTCCTGCTGACTGTACGCAGAACTTCAGCCAAACCTCTGAAGGGTCAACCTCTGGATCTGAAACCCTCACACCAAGTATCAACTAAGAAAATGCTGTAAACCACTTGTCTTCACTGCTGGATGCCAGACAATAGATCTGTCTTCCTGAACCATGACACATATACCAATTTAACAGAAAGTAAACAAATCAACAGCTTTTCAGTGAGAATTGGTCAGCTTAATTGACAGGTATTTAAAGCCCAAAATGTATGATTATAAATGTACAATTAAATCTACATTATTCATTAACCATGTGATTTCCTTTCAATTTGTAGTTTAAAGTGTGGCCAGAGAGTCACTGAATCTCTGCGCCACTGCTTTTAGCACACTTGACAGGAAGCTTCCACATAAGAAGTGGAACTTGTCAGAGGAAGTGAAAGAAAATAGTATTGCATAACAAATAAATTGTTATAGACACCAGTACTTTTGATGAAATTTTTGAATTGTTGGGTCCACAAAATACGAAGACCTAGAAGGCCAATGTCCCTGGAGCAAAGATTGCAGAATGTGATTGATTAAAAGTGATTTAAGTCTTTAAGACTCAATACTTAATATGGTACATAATTATTCATCAACATTATGGAATGGGGATTATTTCTTAACTTGGTTGTATATTATTACCAACGGGAGATCATTTTGGTAGCACTACACTATTAATGAAGCCATTTCATATTTTACACAAAAATATTCAAAAGCATGTTTATTCACAGTTGAAGTAATAACTGATATGAGACCATTAATGTGTGAATTGATTTTGATGGCACTTGACTGTATGTGGGAAGTTATTTCACATCTTTGGAAGAGGTCATTTCGGAATTGTACTTTGTAAATGGACTGCGTTTTTTCATTAGCTGTTTTAGAAGAAAACTAGCAAGTAGCTTGTTGCTTACCTAACCACGTTTGTTGGGGCCGCAGTAGCCCACAGTATAGCACACATGGACACGCCCATGTTGCTTCCTATCTATTTCCCACAGCTGGATTTATTCTTAAAGGGGAGGACGTCCTATCGCAGAGGGAAGCCTCTCCTTGGCCCACACAGGTTTATATTTGTGTAAAGTACAACTCAAAAACCTGTCAGGAATTCACTGATTTGATTAATTTGCACAAGCTTCACAAGGCACATGTTGGCCTACGAGTTTATTTTGAGAACACCGAGTTCCCCCTGAACGAGTCCAGACCTGCCCTTTAATTCAGCCAGCTCCACCGCCATGTATCCACTGTCGGCGCAACACAACAGCGGCAGCCTCAGCTTCCACATCCTCTGTGCCCTTCTCTGTCCGCAGCGTCTCTAGCGAGTTTCTGTCCCCTGCCATGCCCCGGGTCATTTCACTGCTGCCCGCCCTGCTGTTCGTTCTCCTGCCGGGCCCGAGCCGGGGTTATTTCCCCGAGGAGCGCTGGAGCCCCGAGTCTCCGCTCCTCGCTCCCCGGGTCGTCGTCGCGCTGGTCTGCCGCAACTCGGCGCACTCACTGCCGCTGTTCCTCGGAGCTTTGGAGCGGCTCAACTACCCGAAGGACCGCATTGCGCTGTGGTAAGTGTCATCGCTTTAAACCCTTACACAAAAGCCTCATTGATACACATAACGTGAGACTATATTATCTAAAACTTATATGAAGTATTTGAAAAAGTGTCAAAGTGTGGTTCATAGACAGTGTGCTGTGGTCTCATCAACAGAGCACAAGAGACACGTCAAGCCCACGAACATAGAGGAAAACTTTTGACCAGGTGGGGCCGCTGTGTTATTAATAATATGTGGGGAAATGCAAGAGCGCTTTATCTCCACAGTTACAGCGTAATAGACAACTCATTGGCGGTGAAATGAGTGAAAGTGCAGCGTGGATGTACAGGCGCCGGTGTATAGTAGTGACTTAACCCCAGCAGAGGATCTCGGAGGGCTGGTTGTGCCAGCAGACTCTCGCTTGTAAAAAGTTCCATTCAGTCACAGACCGTCTCTCTCGTTGCTTCTCCGTTTCCCTCCTTTACCCCACCCTTACATTTTCATTCCCCTCCCTCTTCTTCTTCCACATCTGCGTTTTACAGACTCGACTGAGACAAAACCAGTATTCTTGTTAAAATTGCTTTCAAATTGGCACCTGAGCTGTCAAAATCCAGAACAATCCACCTACAACAATCTGTCAATCTGCCTATTAAAAGCCTCAGTAAGATTTACCTTCCTCATTATGTTTCTGTCCCCCAGCCCCCATCTTGCCAGAATATTCCTGGCTCTACTGCTTACTTCCTCTTGTCATTTTGGTCTTGTGCCAGTAGATCAGTTCTTAAAGATTAACATAATCTTTTCATCAGCATTAAATCCTGACAGGTTAGATTATGTTTCTTTGGCCTCAAGGCAAACAAGGGCAAAGGCCTCAAACAGAGTTCTGTTTAATGTGACTGTGGATGGATTAAAATTAAATAGAATCCCATGAATTGAATGTTTGATCCAACAGAGTCTCTCCACAGAGAGTGAATGCTGAAACGAACTTTTCAGTGGGAGCTAAAATGCGGGATCAAGTGTCTGTTTAAACAAAACTGGATGTTGAGTTTTTTTTCTGTGCAGAGAATGTGCCTGAGTCTAGCTATGCCCATGTGGCAGCTGGAGCCCGGTTTTCTGCATGGTTGCTTTAATCTACAACATATCTGTTTCCTCAGTGGAAGAACAGAGAAGCATTTAAAATGCAGCATGATAGACTGTGCTGCGAGCCGGCCACCTGTCGATACCTGCAGTTATCAGCCTGACAGGTGAAGATGGAGTGCTTGGCAAGCGGCAACCGAGAGACACACACATGCAGACAGTGTCTGTGTTCTGCAGGAAGATGCATCATGGAGATTCTCTATGAATCTGCCACATTTCATCCCTCTGTCTCTTTCTCTGCTAAGCTTTTATGGCAGGCATGCAACCGCATGTATCCTCTCCATAAACCTTTTTTTTTATTAACTACCACTGCTCATTCAAAGCTTCACAGCAGTCTGAGATGGAAAGGTAGCGAGAGAGGAGGAAGACAAAGATGGATTGGTGAGTTGGTCACATGTAGGTGCTGTGCCGGCACTGCTATGTTGAAACTCCACAGACCGATGGGAAACTAACAGCCGTAGCACGCCCAACGTCACTCAGTACATGACAGGACTGGAAATAAATCCATTTCTCTCATATGTACACATTCTTTCCCCCATTCTTGCCTTCTCTGTGCCTCTGCCCCTTACTGACACAAACTTTGATTTGTTATGATAACAGAGACAGCCGACGAATGCCGCTGTACCGCTTCACAGCCCCTATTGTCCGTCTGGATCTGCTTTGTCCCGCTTGACGTTGGTGATGTGCATCTCTGCTGTAATGACGGCTAGACAAAAGAGGAGATGGATATTTAATCAATATTCTATTGTTGCAATATCCTCCAGAATTTGGTTTTATCGAGACTCATCTTAAATGTACTTTTTCCATATTGCTTAAGCTGCATCATTTGCATTTTTATGTGAATGGTTTTATAAATGGGCGAGTGTGGCTCAGAAGGTCAGCGATTTCATCCCCAGGCCCTGCAGTCCACATGTCCAAATAACTGAAGATACTTAAAGGGGCCTTATTATGCTTTTTGGGGTCTTTCCCTTCCTGTAGTGTGTTATATAGGTTTTTGTGCATGTAAATGGTCTGCAGAGGCTAAAATCCCAAAGTTCCCTCCAGAGGGACACGCACTCCCCCAGTTTGAAACATCTCAATTGGATTCCTTTTTTTTTTAATTCCACGACTTAATGACATCACTACGTAACACTCATGCTTCCATTGGCTAGTGCTCCAACACACTGTATGTAATAGGCTGAGGGGTGGGACATCCTTTAGCGGTTGACCAATCACAACAGGGGCATCTAGCTAACCAACCAGAGTAGAATGGGCTCTGGTTTCAGACAAAGAGTGAAAAGAGGTACTGCAGCACAGGCAGTCTGAGAAAAATAAAGACCTTTCTGAACATTAAAGCATGCAAACATGTCACAGTAGAAGCACAAAATACAAATATGAACCTGAAAATGAGTTTAATAGGGCCCCTTCAACCCCAAATGACACATGTAGGCATGTCTATGGTATAGAAATGTATGTTAGTGGCATAATTACATTAAAGCTGAATGTACTTTTTATCTTTTTTAACTGTGTTATGTCCACCAGGTACACCAAGGCAAATTCATCGTATGTGTTAACCTTCTTGGCAATAAACCTGTTTCTGATTTTGATAAATGGTAAAAATGATCATGTGTAAATGTGCAACTCTTCAGGGTGATTACTTTCAGTTTTCTGATTTCCATTCTCCTGCAACCAGAAAATAGTCCAAAATATGCTTCCTTGCAGATTTATTTTCTACAGAGTTCATACACATTAAAGAATATATCCTTTATTATGATACATATCCTTCAATCAAAACTTTACTAGCAATTGCCTTGGAATAGCAATCCAGAGTAGGAACACAGATTGATCTGATACCAGTGTTTTATCCACTATAATTTAAATCTGCATACCTTTCTGCATGCAACTGATTGTGATCTTTTGTCTACATGTAAGGAAACATGCGCATATAACAGCACATCACTTCTTGTTGTTAGAGGAAGCATTATTTATGTGGAGGCGTTAGCTGCCTGCAAGAAATGTAAGGCGCAAACAAGACAAACAAAGGACCTCCTGCTGTAAAAAACGCTATTTGAGTGACAGAATAATAACTGCTGGCAAATATTTATGAATAACCCATTATCGTGCACAGGGATGGATGTGGTGCATTGCAACCGAATAAAGGTGGAATCACTGAATTGTTAACAACACTGTCCAAGAAACTGTTTTCTAGGAGCAGGCACGGCGTAATATTGTCGGGACCAATTATGTTCCAGTGATTCAGATTTGTGCATCCTCAATACCCCTGATATAAGCCCATCGAGGGAGATTTGTGATATTGGACTAGATAAATAACATTTATTTGACTGTATTATTGTTGGAATACAATATTCAACACAGTCACTGAATATTTTATCCATAGATTTACCCCTTACTCCAAGTAACACTGGATTATTTAAAAGAGTATCCCACAGTATCCTGCTGTAGCAAGGTACTTTCAAATTTAAAGGGGCTTGTATAGGCATGGAAACCAAATGTTTACCGAAGCAACTGGAAAAAAACCCCAGAAATAGTACTGTGCGTTAAAGAGATATAATATAAAGCAACAATGTGTGAACAGATCTGTGTAGCAGGACCACATTGTAAAAAATACAAATGAAAAGAGGGAAGGCTTCAAATCCAGAGGAAAAAATGCGACTTTGCTCTTCCTTTAATGCATTTGTTTTATATTTTCCACATATTTCTCTCTCTCTTCCCCCCCCCCCCTCCCCCCACAGGGTAGCGACGGATCACAACATAGATAACACCACAGCCATCCTCAGAGACTGGCTTGTGAAGGTGCAGAATGACTATCACTATGTGGAGTGGAGACCGGATGATGAGACCAGGTAGTGTGTGTGTGTGTGTGTGTGTGTGTGTGTGTGTGTGTGTGTGTGTGTGTGTGTGTGTGTGTGTGTGTGTGTGTGTGTGTGTGTGTGTGTGTGTGTGTGTGTGTGTGTGTGTGTGTGTGTGTGTGTGTGTGTGTGTGTGTGTGTCTTTCAGACGTACTTTACTTAATGGCTGTGTCTTTGCATGTCTCCCAGTGCCTTTGAAGACGAGGTGGGGCCTAAGCACTGGAATAATCTGCGTTATGAACACGTAATGAAGCTCCGTCAGGCAGCGCTGGAGACCGCCCGTGAGATCTGGGCCGACTACCTGCTGGTATGTTATCATCCACGCAGCAGCTTCAAAAGCCTCCTCTTATTATTCAGCTTCTGTCGGGGATGTTTCTGACTCTGGGTCAGATGAGTGGTACATTTAGCTGATTATTGGGATTTAAATCCATTGTCAGCTACACCTGATTATAGCTGTTAAGAGGGTTTAAATAAAACAATGAGCAACGCTTGATCTTCCTCATAAAAAGAATGGGAACTGCAGTAAACAGACAAAAAGCAATTTCTCAAACATAAAGACATTTATGTAAGGTTTGATTTTAGGTAGTCTTTTACACTGTCTTTGTCACTATAAAGTGTTTCTTTGTGTTTTAAATGAGCCATTTTGTGGCCAACAGATTTCATTACTGCTCATGCTGATGCAGTGAAGTACTGGAAAAGATGTATATGAAGTAACGATGCTGGAGTTCAAATATTTGTACATGTCAGTTTCACCTATGAGAGTTAACTGTAAATGTAGGATGAAGCCTGAGCAATGTTGCTATGGTTACATGCGTTTTTCGCTGTGCATTGATTTAGAGATTTGTCTTATGTTTCCCTCCAGCTTTAATATCTCAGATTTTTTTCTTTATCTACCATTTCCGAGGTCAACAATGAACTTTGATGTTTTGTTTGCAGTATTGCTCGGTCTTGACATCATTTTATTCAGCAATTACATTTTTATACCCTCTCTTTTATTCTCTCTTAAAAGATATGCAGCGATGCAGCTGGACTGCTTTTCTAAGCTATCTCTGACATATCTTTGCCAATTGTGTTGGTCACGTTCATTTATGTATTGGTTGCCATAAAGCACTGGTATATCTTTAGACCCTAATATCACCTGCACTGTGAACACATTAACAAGTACAGTTTCAAATATTAGTTTAAGAGTGATATCAGCTATAATTGGCTTCATGTTCAAATATTATGGCTGAAGAAAATGTGGATTCGGAGCAGTCTTTATTCAATGCAGCTGCTCTTGGTGAGACACATCCCGGTGGACAAACACAAAGGTTAAATGATGAGTTTTGGCATTTTGAAAGGACATTCTTCCTAAGACATGGTAAAACAAGTGCAGTCCGTTTGTAAGCATTGTTTGAGGTTCAGGGCTGTGAGTTATAATGAGCTGTTAGGAAGGAGCCGCTTATAATGCCGAGGCTCAATCAGTCATTTACTGACAGCAGGCGACACTTTATCTGCGCTCGCCTCGTGGATGTTCGTGTGTGATTCTTGTCAATATCGTGCCCTTCTCTCTCGTCTGCAGGTGGCTGACTGTGACAACCTGCTCACAAACACGGACACGTTGTGGAAGCTGATGAGTGAGAACAAGACGATTGTAGCGCCCATGCTGGAGTCCAGAGCCGCGTACTCCAACTTCTGGTGCGGCATGACTTCACAGGTACTGCACATGATTAGTTGTTATGCTGTTTAACCACCTATAAATGTGCTATAGATATTCCTCACAGTTCCTTCACCTCCACATCCTGATGGTGGTAAAACTGTGCAATTTATACTTTTGTACAGTTCAAAATTGCTATTATTTGATGCTCAGTTCGATTTGTCCCTACCATGTATGTCTACTTATTTTATTTTTAAGGAGCCTATATGGTCATTGTCATGTTCACGTTTGTATTTTGTGCCTGTTCTGTGACATGTTTACACGCTTTAATGTTCAAAAAGGGCTTTATTTTTCTAATACTTTTTCACCCTGTCTGAAACCAGAGCCACGTTTGCTCTGATTGGTTAGCTGGCCGGCTCTGTTGTGATTGGTCAACTGTCTAGAGATATCCCGCACTCAAGCCTATCATGTACAACGTGTTGGAGCGCTAGCCAATAGAAGTGCAAATGTTACATAGTGAAGTTACTATGTATCGGAAATAAACAATGGACAACAATGGAGGCATTTCAGGCAGGGGGGAGTTTGTTGGGAGAGAAACTCCCTCTGGAGGGAACGATGAGATTTTAGCCTTTGCAGACCCTTTTTGTGCAAAAAGACATTTATAACACATTACAGGAAAGGGAAAACTCAAAAAGCACAAGAGGGTCTCTTCAATGTGTGATTCCCTTATAATTTGTTTGCCTATTTATTGTATTTGCCTTTTTTATCCACACTTCCCCCTTTGCTGGAACATTCCCTGCTTTTGGACAAATAAAGGATTTCTGAGTCTTGCTCATTGTGTATCTGATCCGGGTGTGGTATTAACTCTTTAAATGACTATGGAAACAACAGAAATCAGAGAAAATGTTTAAAACTCTTTGTTACCACACCCAGCCAGATACTTTCAAAGGACAAATATGCATGGGCTTAGACTATTGTTCTGTATGCTACTGTAGTATGGCTTTGTGTTTTCTGTATGTGTAAAGATAATTCATCAAGTGTAGCCTCTTCAAAACGTCTCTGTTAAAACCTGATTGTGAGTACAATCTGTTTTCATGTAACCGTGCTTAATAAAAGAGCGCATCTCCTTCCACCTTCATCAAACATAAATATGATCTAGCGAGAATTTACACTTCATTTCCTTTTTTTATGTATGAGGAAATTAAATTTGTGCAAACAAGTCACTGTAAAAACACTGGACATTAGTCAATTTAAAGGCTGAGTAGTGAGAGCTTTTGTTATTAAGTGTTTCTCCTCAGATTTCCAAGCTGGAGCTGAATGCTCTGGTAAATACATTTTGGAAATTAAAGTAAATCGTTTGTCTCACAGGTGAAATGAAACTTTATTGTCCTGAAATAACCTAATATTTAGCTAAAGGTTTGTGATATCAGAAAATTATAGAGTAGTTTCGCAGACAACCCACACAGCTCATTGTGGTGAATTAATTCCTACTTCTCAATCTACTCAGTTACTGCGGGCTCCAGCCTCATATTGCTGTCTGTGCTGTGTATAAAAATTACTCAGAAGTAAAAGCCATTGTGTCTTTTAATTTATTTAAAAAGTGACTTTATTAAATGCAATTATGCAAACATGATTTTGACCCATCAAAGGTGCACATCTGATCTAACAGTCATTATAAACTGTATGTGCATGTCTTAAAGGTCCAATATTGTGGCCGTTTTTACTGATCATAATTCCATTGTTGAGGTGTACTAGAATAGATTTACATTGTTCAATGTTCCAAAATCACATAGGTTTTCTCATACAGCATCTCTGTATAGTATCTCTATTTACTCTGTCCTAACGCCTTGTCGAAGCTCCTGCCCTTCCTCCCTGTGAGACCAGTGTGCTCTGATTGGTCAGTTTGCCCATTCTGTTCTGATTGATCAACAACCAGAGAGGCTCCGCCCCTGTATAACAGACCGCTTTCCCAGCCTTCCGGTTACAGCTGAGCATCAGTTTATGTGTTACAATGAGGCGATATATCCGTATGTTTGAACCGGAGTTCGATCCTGAAAATGACACAGACCAACAAACAAACAAAGTAGACTGGAGCAGGCGGTTTCACAGTGGAACATTTTTATTTTGTATCGGTCTTACATTTTAGATGTAATGTTAGAACTGAAACAAAGTAGGAACAGCCTCGTCCTTCAGTACTGCACGCTTTGCATATCGGCATCAACCTGTGCAAGGTTTTTGAAGCTGTAGTCAGTGAAATGCCCGGCACACAGTACAGTACTTCAAACCGTTGTTAAAAATACATTTCAACCACTGACTTTTTCGTGGTCGGCCTTCAGTAAAGCAAACAGATGACATTTCCCCTCACATTTCAGGGCACAGTACTTTCTTGACATTTCATCCTTCCAACAGTAAACGGTCGGTCTATAGCTATGGGCGTGCCAATTTGCCGATTGGTCTCCAGATTTAGTGACGTCAATAGCCCCCGGAAGAAAAAAATGGAAAAAGAAAAATCTACAACGAGGCGTTGGAGAGCAGCATAGACACGTCTTTTCTGCTTTAGTGTTTTACTCGCTACAGGGTGTACTTTGAGGGTTTGTGACTTTGCAGACCGTTTACATGCAGAAAAAGCTACATAACACATGAAAGGATGGGTTGAAACCGGAAAAGCATAATAGGGGACCTTTAAATACAGCTGTGTATGTGAGGCATCTGTTGAGACAAGATGCCTTTAGGTATTTCTTGTCACATCAGAGCAGACATACCGTACAGACGTTTCCTATCCTCCAGCAAAAAAATTAACCGACTCCAATGTGCCTCTCTGATTCCTGCAGGGGACTTTTTTTTCAAAAACACTTAATTGGCCGGTAGCCTAAAGGCGATTTGCATCAATCTGTCAGAGACTATTTCTATAAGTCAGTATTACGCAGTCTCTCTCACTCATAATTACATATTTTTGTAATTTCGTAGTAAAGAATTGAGTTTTAAATATGTCCTAATCCTTTAAAGTGTCTTCTTTAACAGCCAATTATCTCAATCAGTTTGAAGTCAAATACAAGTTCTTCATTATTCCACAGCTTTTATTTCTTTAGGAAACAAATCAGAGAAAAGAAAAGTGTTAACCCATACTGTGTTTGTGTGCACTCACTGCAGGGCTACTACAAGCGTACTCCAGCCTACATGCCTATCCGTAAGCAGGAGCGTCTTGGCTGTTTCGCCGTACCCATGGTTCACTCCACCTACCTGGTGGACCTGCAGAAAGAGGCCTCCCGTCAGCTGGCCTTTTATCCTCCGCACCCGGAGTACAACTGGGCCCTGGATGATGTCATCGTCTTTGCCTACTCTGCTCGCATAGCAGGTGAGACAAACAGATGTCGAGCTTATCTGCAGGGCTGGTGAAAGTGTTGTTAGGAATACTTTATTGCGTATATGTATGGGATAGTATTTCATTATTTAATTCAAAGGCGGCAATATTTGTTGAATTCAGTAACCCAAAAAGTAAAAAGCGGAAGTACATTTTGTCTTGCCACAGGGATGTTCTGAAGTACAATTTGCGTTCTCCCGTACAGATCTTAACATATAAACACACTATGATCATTAAAAAACAAAAAGATTCAAAAATGATCATTCCCTTCAATATTGTTACTTAATTGTAGTGTCATAAAAACCTTTGCACATTTTTTATTTCCAATTTGTTCAGCCCTTTTTGTAAGCATGTTTTTCTTCTTGTTTTTCTCCTTGTCAGATGTGCAAATGTATGTCTGCAACAAAGAGACTTATGGGTATTTCCCAGTGCCAATGCGTTCCCATGGCACCCTGCAGGATGAGGAGGAGAGCTTCTTGCATACTCAGCTGGAGGTTATGGGTGAGTGGACCGGGTCAAGGAGGCTTTACAAAGACCAGGAGTATTTCTTTGTGTTGTACAGTTTCAGCAGAAGGATGCCAGTCTGCTTGTAGGGACTCCAGGCTGTTTTTTTGCTGCTCTGCAGGTTTTGCATTTATTTGATTTTCCCAATTATTATTTCGCTGAACTGAATGCTTTTTGTTGTACCCATTATGTAAAAGCAAGACCGGTTTTCTTTGTATTGAGTTAGAGAGTTACAAACTTCAACCATAGCGATACAATATTGTATGCCTCTGCGTAAAACTACAAACTTAATTAGACAGTGTTTACTTTTGCTACACAACAAAATTACTATTGCTACAATCAGTTCAAGACATTGGCAGTTAGCATAGAAAATATAAAGAAACAGAGTGCCCGAAAAAGTGCCATTTAAGATGCATGGAGTATCTGTGGAAATTCTCATACCAGTGTCTCTAAAAATAAATTCCATGTTAACAGAGTAAAGTACTACTTTAATTAAACACCAGTTCTTTAACATTATGTTTTACGGTCTCCTTTGTGCAGCATCTCTGTATGCATTGTAGGAAAAAGTGGATGGTCTTTAAAACAAATGAATACCAATAATGATAAAAATAGTCCTCTTATAGACATTCTCATCCAGCCTGTAAAATCAATGGTTCACTTGGGAAATCTCCTGGGGTTCCCTGAACATCCCTGAACCACATTTTGAAAACCCCTGTTTCACCACATTTCACATTCTCTTTGTAACCTTCTCCCCTTTTCTTCCTTTGAAAGTGAAAAACCCTCCCTTGGAGCCCTCCAGCTTCCTGTCTCTTCCTCCCAAGCAGCCTAACAAGATGGGCTTTGATGAGGTACACACACCCAATCTCACAAACACGTAGAAACACACAAATAACCCTTATCATGTGTGTGAGGCTTCTCCCTTTGTGTGCACCCAGGTGTTTATGATAAATCTGGTGAGGAGAGCTGACCGTCGCGAGCGAATGCTAAGAACTCTGCACGAGCAGGAGATCAGCTGTAAGGTTGTTGCCGCTGTGGATGGCAAGTACGTTTCTCATCTCCTTCCTTCCCCCACTGCCTGTGTCTTCTTGATTTGTGCCGCTGCAACATGCGGTGTTGATTGATGCAGGAAAGCCGAGCTGAGACAAACAACCACGTAAAAAGTAGCGGATGCAAGCTGCCAATTACATATCAGCTGAACGACATCATTTTAGCTCATCTGAGTGAAATACAACTAATATGTTTATAGGCTCTCCAGTCACGGCGGTAGTGTCGTGTTTTACATATTTTATTGTTTTTGCCATAATTTTGATTTAAAACGGTGACAATAGAAAACAGCACCTGCATGCCTTGTGTTATATTATTATATTGTCTATTCTATCCTCTGCTTCCCATTCCAAACACAAATCACATCCATATCATTTATTGTTTATCTCTAATCTCTTTGTTTATCCCTTCTCTCTCCCTTAGAGCGCTGAACAAGACTGATATAGAGTCCATGAAGATTAAGATGCTGCCGGGTTACAAAGACCCTTATCATGGTCGGCCTCTCACCAAGGGGGAACTCGGTTGTTTTCTCTCTCATTACAACATCTGGAAGGAGGTGAGACAGGCCTCAGGCCTCTGGGTCGACCTGTGCTTGGCAGATAACGCTCTCTGCTGAAAAACACAGTAACTCAGTTTGTGTGGAGGCAGCTCAGTGAGAGTAATGAGTTGTTTTAAAATAACCCTGTCTTCATCTGAACAGTTTGGTGCAACCTCGTATTAGAAATTTTTTTTTTACCGGCTTCCGGTTCCGTCGCCGTCCGAGATGGCAGGCTAGAACACGATCTCCTCTGACAAAACTTTAAAACGCCCTGCTAATGAGTGAATAAAACCCGTTTTAAACTAAAACAGTGAAATAGCAGGACAACGATGGAAACGAGGGAAAAGAGTAAGGAAAAACTCGTAATACACGAAATGGAGGAAGAATCGCGGGGTGCAGAATCTAACGCCGACGGGAAAGATGGCGGACCACAGAAAGTTAACGAGAAAGCGAAAGTGAACATGGAGATGATTCTGTAGGAGATTTTAGCTTTCTGAAAAGAGAACAGCTGCCAGCTGGGCGATATTAAAGACGAGCTTAACAAGACAAACAAGAGAATCGGGGAAGCAGAAGACCGCATTGACGAGGAGGAAACCAGGCTGCAAACAGAGGAGCAAGTGGTGAGAAACATGCTAAAAATTCAGAGCCAACACGAAGAAAAGCTAGTTGACCAGGAAGGAAGGTTGAGAAGGGAAAATATCAGAATATACAACGTGCCTGAAAAAGGAGGGGAGTTCGGTGATAACTTTTGTGGAGACTTTTCTCAGAGAAAAACTTGACATTCCCGCGGCCACAGAGCTCCATATTGAGAGAGCGCACAGAGCGCTCGCGCCAAAGCCCACAGACACAAGCAAGCCCAGGTCGATCATTGTCAAATTCCACCGGTATAAAACGAAAGAAATCTTACTACGTAAAGCCTGGGAAAAGAAGGAGATTTTCCTAAAAGACAAGAGAATGTATTTTGACCACGACTACCCGGCCGCGGTACTGGGCAAGCGGAAAGAATACAGTGATGTGAAACGACTGTTAAAAGAGAAGAGGATCCGTTTCCAGACTCCGTATTACGGCCAGATTACGGGTCTTCTATGAAGATGGGACACGGCTTTACCACACAATCACCGAGGCTACGAAGGACATGAGGGGCCGAGGCTTCCCGGTCAAGGTTGTGCAGCCACCAGAGGATCCAGCCGGACAGATGAATCAACGCGCATGGCACACGGCAGGAGAGGGGCGAGCAGGACGAGAGAGAGCGGCGTCTGGGGGAGACGACATCAGAAAGAAGCTCCAGGTTTACAGAAGAACATCTCCACATTAAACAAATGAAAATAACCCAAATTAAAGCTCACACCAAAGGTAACTCATTCAACCCCGAAACGAAACGATAAAAATTAATATTCTTCCGAGATTTTTCTACTTTTTCAAAACTCTTCCACTTACAATGAACCAAAATCAATTCATAGAGTGGGACAAAACTATATCGAGATTTATATGGCAGGGAAAGAGACCTCTAATACGACATAAAACAATGCAGCTACCAAAGGAAAAGGGAGGCTGGGGCTTACCATCTCTGAAAAATTACTATATTTCGGCACAAATCAGAGCACTATTGTGTCGGTGTAACCCATCTTACAAGGCACAATGGAAAGATATAGAGTGTTCAATGATACCTGAAGGTCATATACAAGCCGTTCTATGGGATAAAAATGTACAAGACACATAGATAGACTGGAAAATCCATGGGTGAACTCGACTCTCAAGATATGGAGAGCAGTTAAAAAAGAATATAAATGGGAAGACGATATTAAGATTTTGAGTTAGTGTGCTCATGATTCGAATTTCACACCAAATAGGTTAGATAATCGTTTTACATTTTGAATAAAAAAGGGCATAACATCTGTATGTGTCATAATTCAAAATGATTAAATGGTCAGTTTTCAAACTTTAAGATTTGAAATTTGAACTGCAATGACTTTGACAGTCTATATTGCTGGCACAAGACACTTTTATTTTATTTCTTTTTTTTCTAACTCCTGTTTTTGAAAAATGTGCTGTTTCCCCCCTGTTGCATGTTTATTTTGTCATGATTTGTATACCCAGTTGTGCCACCTATGGATGTCATGACAATGTCTCTTGAAACAATAAAAAAAAATATATATACAAAATAAATATATATATATTTATATATATATAGATATATATTTATATATCTATATCTATATCTATATATATTTACCATAGGAACTGTATGATAGAAATGTGGTAAAATGTGCTCACAAAGAATACTTAAAAAAATACACACACGGATATTTAAAAGAGACCAAGTTCCATCAGATCTCTCCTGGGAACGGAAATATCTGCAGAGGTTTACTCTTCTCTAAAACAATTGAGGAATTCTGGTCTTAAACTAAACTAAATAAATTAGTTTCACAATTTAAAAGGTATAGTTACATTTTTTTGCTTAAAACTGAATAAACAGTCATCGATATTGTGACAGCTTCTGTGAGGCAACCATGTTTACGCATGTGCAAAGGACATGCGTTTTGGTTGCGAAAAAAGTCGGCGTGGGTCTGGTATGTGTTAAACAAAGGACTCCAGTATTAAAATAACAATGTGTGAGTATGTATAAAATGTATGTGTTTTTGTGTAGATAGTAGATCGTGGTCTGCACACCTCCCTGGTGATCGAGGACGACCTCCGCTTCGAGGTGTTCTTCAAGCGACGTCTCCAGGCGCTGCTGCACGAGCTGACGACCCATAAGCTGGACTGGGATCTCATGTGAGTGATGCAGAGCACGACGTAGTAAACACAGAGGATTACCAAACCCCTTCAGTGAAGTCCGTCCATCTGTCATTCATGATATTTTAGACAACTCGCTTCATCACATGCTGAAAACACTTTCATTATGCATCTTATGCAATCACACTACTGAGATGCTATAGCAATTTCAGATTCACAAGGCTGGATTTCTGCTGTAGGATTACAAACTGTAGGATAGCAACGTTGTAGACCGATCATATGTGTTATAATCATAGACGGTTTTAGAGAGGTGGATGTCACCCTTGGGTTTCTGGATTATGGTTTCGAAGCTTGGATTCTGGCGTTTTGTCCGTGGCCATAACTATTTTTTGGAACCAAAAGGGACCTTATTCGGAGTAGGGAGTGGAGCAGCTGGAGAGGAGTGAGGCCCGGTGTGCCTAGGTACCGTTAGCAAAGCAAATGCTAGCGCTGGCTAATCGTGATATTAATTGGGATTCTTACTCTTTAGTTAGCAAGAAAATCAAATATGCCAACCTAAAACATGTACAGCTTTAATTGTCCTCTCTTACAGCCAAACCAAAAATCTAAATGTGTGGTAGTGATTTTGGCGTTAGCCTAGCATACCCTGCACCCGTCTATTTTCCAAATACATTTAATAAAACAAATATAATGAGGACTTGAAATTTCTATCCAATATTTACTGAGTCAATACATAAAGTAAATGGTGGGTTCATTTTTTGATATACCTTTTATACATTGCATTGGCCATCAGTATTGGCAGGGGAAACTGGTTAAGGGGATCTGTAGCTACAAGACATCCAGCCAAAATAAAACATCTAAACTATGGCACCGTTAAAATGAACCAATTAAAGTTAAGTTCTTGTGATATTTACCAGCCTTCTTATCTTTTATACTAAATATAGTTACATTGGGCGAAAGCGAATGCAGATTGAACACCAAGAGAAGCCTGTACCAAACATCCACAACCTGGTGGAGGCTGACTACTCCTACTGGACCCTCGGCTACCTGCTGTCACTACAGGGAGCCCAGAAGCTCCTCCAGGCTGAACCTCTGAACAAACTGCTTCCTGTCGATGAGTTCCTCCCTGTTATGTATGACAAGCATCCAGTGTGAGTTAACCCTCCCATCCCTTTATCGTCTTCCTGTACCTGACTCTTCTTTTTGATTCTGTCTTGTAGCGCTTTTAAAAAAAATAAAACCACGTTCCTGCTCCTCTCACTCATCAGGTCAGAGTACATGGAGCACTTTGAGAGCCGAGACCTGCGTGCATTTTCTGCAGAGCCGCTTCTGGTGTATCCAACGCATTACACAGGAGATGCGGGCTACATCAGCGATACGGAAACATCGGTGGTCTGGGACAACGAGACCGTCAGAACCGACTGGGACCGAGCCAAGTCGAGAAAAACTCTGGAGCAGGGGGAGCTGAGCTTTGAGGCCCAAAACTCCGACGTACTGCAGTCGGAACTGGAAAACTGGAGCGCACGGGACGAGCTGTGAGGCAGAGGAGAGGACCCGAGGAGGAGAGACAGAGAAAACTCTGGCAAACAGAGATAAGGATGAGGGATATAGAACAAAGCTGTGATCACTGGGGAAATGGATGAAATGGAGAGAATATATCAGAATGGAGAGAGGAAGGCAGAGTAGTTGGGCTCCGGAGGGTGGATGACAAATGCTTTTACCCATCATTTTCTCACCAATCTTTCTCCTAAGAATTGAGAGTAAACTCTCGACAGGAAGCTTTTGTTTTATTTATTGCATTCAACGCATATCCTTTAACCACAACCTGGTCCAATGATAGTTCCATGTTTTATATACAAGAGAAAATAAAACAAATAATAAATAATAATAAATGCAGTATTCAACCTGAACCTTGATGGCTGTAAAAACTTCAAGTCACATGTAAACTTCACAACAACTGCTGTAATTAAATGTGAAAGCTTTGGGTTTAAAACAGAAAAGAGCCTAGTCTAGAATATAAGAGAAAGGGTTGTGTTGTAACTTAATAGCTTACAGTTATAAGATTAATGATTTGATCTGTTTATTGATTTAATGCATAGAAAGCTGCTAAAGGTTGTATTACTATTTACAGTTAAAAGAGTTAGAAATCATTATATTTTGTTGTATTCTATCTGATTGATATTGATTTGAGATATGTTTTCTGTTCTATTGCCTAACAAAGGGTTAAGAAACTGAACTACCAGAATGCTTAGCGGCTAAAACTAAACAAGAGTTACGCGCGTTGTCCTTAGGATGAAAGGTTGTTCCATCTGATTTTATACTAAGCTCTCAAGGTACTAAAATGTTGCCTTTTCTAAAAGTGTGATACTGTAAGTGGTTAAAAAGAAGCAATGTTTATTTGCAAATGATTGTCACCAGGCATATTACATTTCTACTGGCTGTGATAAAGTCTCCCTAAAGAACTGGGAGCTACGGCATGTCTTCGTCTTCTCGTCTTGAGACTCCTAACACCCTGCTCTTCTTCAGTTTAGCTTGAGCGTTATTTAAATACGTTTTCTTGGTTTGCTACTTGTGAATGTATCAGTGTTTACCTTTTATGTGCTAATCAAGCCTTTTCACACTTTGACAGTGGCATTAGAGTTTAATTGTTTTCCCCTCAGTTAATTATGCAGTTTTAACAAGAACTTTGTTATTTGTTGAAGATCAGAAGAACAAATGAATATAGATTTTGGGTAATTTCTTGTTTAGTTTGCTCCTCTCTGGTTTCAAAGTGTGTCTTTTTTAACAAAAGAATGAATAAAACCTGTTTTTAATGATTGGTTGTGTTGTTCTCCACTGATTTTAACTGCAGGGGAATGAAGTCTATTTTCAGTCCCTCCAAGCTCAGTTTGAAGTACAAAGAAGCACTGACATTGGACAAATTGTGGGTTTATTTCTAGCTAGTGGCTTAAACATCAAAATACACTGCAGTGTTCTTTTTTGTCACACAGAAGCTTTATTTTAGTACAGACATTAACATCCCACAAGCCACTACAGTGCTCTTCTAATTGGTGCTTGTTGATGTTGGTTTGCCCTGCCAGCACATAATGGTCAGTCTGGGCTTCAGCAGGCCACCATTACTCCTCCTTCACTGTGTTTATACAAATGATCCCTATTAACCGTTCAACCTGTGAAGCATGACCCTGCTGCACTGACTGCTGTCCAGTTTCGTGTTATGACATCAAACAAAAAAGATTTCGTATTCAAATTAAACACAACAAAGTGAAGCACGTCTAAGTTAAAGAGAATGCGTTTTAATTACTATTATGTTAGTAACATTAGGAACACCTAAAGTAGTTATTTTAGGTGTTCCTAAATTAAACTAATCTATTGTTCAGGACAAGAGTTTAAAGCCTCTATGTGGAGTTGTACTTTGGCTCAAACTGCACATAAAGGCCACATATTAAGCTCATTTACAGGTTTATACTTTTGAGTTTTCATATGCTTCACTGTTACATTTTTCCTTTCAATATACCGGTATTCACTTTCCGTCTTAAACAGTATGTTTTAAGCGCCGGCCTCTTTAAGATCCCCTCCATAGTACGCCCAGTCCGCTCTGATTTGTTGGCAGATTATTATGATTTTGAGATGTAGGTGAAGATACTCAGGTAATGAGCCTGCAGGTTAGGGAGGAAGAGGAGCCAAATCTTAAGAGCTTGTTGAATCTCATGTTTTCTGATGGAAGCAATCCACAAAAAACTGAAGAGGTTACCTTATTTCACAGACTCTGGGTTGGTTGGCACTTAGTCAATTTCAGATTTACCATGTATAAATGTATAACATGAAACAAAATGGTACTGCTGGTGTCATAAGGTGAAGAAATAAGTATTGCTGGCCCTAAAAAGATAACCAATGTCATTTGTTTGAAATTATGTCACTTTGCAAAACAAAAAGGCAATGTTTGCATTTGGAAAATGTACATGCTTCTGCCCCTAGATACTAAATTGTATGTGCACAAGCACTGAAACATGATGTTTATCCTGATCCGTCCCTTTTAGGCTTAATACATGCTCTCACAACATACACTAAAATGCTAATGTTAAGCTAGTTATACTAACCATCTTTGCTCCTATGTTCGCAGTATTAGGTTAATCATGTGTTGGTGTGAGTGTGCATCCATGTGCACTGGCACTCGTCTGTGACTCAGACTAATCCTATTAGATCTTTCTCCCCCTCACCTCTATATTTACCTCACCCCTCTGTGAGATTAACCCAGGTATTTTCTGCGAGTGCTTGTGCTGATCAATAGTCACTGTTCTGCAGTTGGACCTGCTGAGGTTTACTTCAACCAGCTATTGACTTTGTCAGTTTATTTCCTTAAAGCTCCACATCCTGGCTGTCAAATCACCTTGATAACAGTGAGAAATAATCATTATAAAGCTCTGAGGGGGTAAACAAGTGACATCAGTAGTTAGTAAGAATTAAGGAGAGTTGGGGCAGGTTAGAAGGCTTGACTTCTCTTTTTTTGTTCCTTTCTGTTTTCTTTCCATCATTTAACCTACACGCCAGTCTTCCCTTTGCAATCCAATTTCCTGTAACTTCATCCTTCCTCTCCTCCCTCCCTTTTTCTCTTAAGGTAATACGATTGCTGCTCTTGAGCTGGAGATTTTAAGGCCCACAGTGCACAGACAAAGCCATACACAAAGTAGCAACCTCTGCTCCTGATTTACAGCACGACACACCTCCAGCTCTCTGTAATCTTCTTCAGTAGACCGCAGAGTGCACGGTAAAGAAATTATAGAGAGAGGCAGTGAAAGGTGTCGCTAACATAACCAACTTCACATGGTTTAAAGGAAGAAAGAAAACAAATCAAAGAACGGCTTGAGAGAGAGAAGTAACTGGATATATTTCTTTCCTTGAAGGAGTCGAGGAGTTTCAAGGTGAGGTAAATTACTCTAGGTACATGCAGCTGACCCAACTCTACAAAGATCGATGGCCTATTACATTTGCAACTAGCAAAACAAGGTAAAGTTGCTTGTTTATATCAGGTGCGATCGATCAGCTTCAGGATTATTATGAAATAACTTTTCTAAATGTTAGATTTAAGCTCCAACCCTTCAGAGTCTTCCAGTAAATCTTTCTTTTTCTTCTCAGGTGAGGTGCAATGCTGCTCAATTTCAAACATATTTGTCCTCCATCAGCCTTGGAAGTCTGAGTCCAGAGTCATAGTCTCAAATAGATCTGGCACAGCTCAGAGCAAGAGAGCCAAATCTAATTTGTGAGGTTATCGCTGTCGATTCACAGCCTGCAGCGACGGCTGCGACAGTGAAATACAGGCTGGCCGAGGCAGATAAAGCACCTTTCTGAGATGTTGGTCTGAACTTTATTTCTATATGAAATGTATTTCTTATGTGGCTTTTTGTTCTGAGCCATAAGTCTTCTTTTGGAAAACACCATCCGTAAACGGCTGATTCATCCTTGTCAGCTGATCCTGGCTGAGCTGCTGTGTAGTAAACTACTTTTGTCAACTAAAACTATGGAAGATTGTGTGTCCAGGTGCGTCACTTGGTTAATGAGCTGTACCACTACAAGAGGACAGTTACCCAACATGTTTTTACTTTATTAAATGTGAAAGTGATCACATTTCTGGCCTTTTTTTTTAATTGGTTAAGTGTTTTAATTGCTACAGATAAATTCATTTTAACAGAGTAATCCATTCAGAATCAGTATGGGAGGCCTGGATTCAGATATTAAAAACAAACCAAACCAATGTTGAAACAAAGACATATATATATATATATATATATATATATATATATATATATATATATGTCTTTGTTTTAACATTTGTTTGGTATATATATATATATATATATATATATAATAAAAAACAGAAACAGTCTGTTAATCAATACGTTCCCATTTTGGTTAAGATCTAAGAACCTGTTGACGTCACAGATATATATCCTTGTTTGAGTATAGAAAAAAACTTCTTGAATCAAATAATCCAAAGGTGAACAGAAGCCCTGTGAGGAAAAAAGGGGAGGAGACATTACTGGGGATCCATTTTTTGTTAAATTATCTTCTTTTATGATTTAGGAATAGATAGGCAAAGACCCTGCCAGGATAGTACTTCTATGTTCCTCAAATATTTGTTTTATAATTAAAATGTAAGCTTTATGAATTTGTATGTTTATCATGGTATGTTTGGGCTGAACAAACACCAAAGCAGCGGCCAATCATTCTTCTGAGTGATGGACTCCTACACGAGAGAATATGAACTTTTTTCTCAAGGAACTTTTATAATAACAAGTGGATTTTTCTTTACTGCCACAGTCAATCACTCCTGATCCACCCACACAGTCCTAATAAAGCAGAGTTACTATGTGGGGAAACTTTTCAATAGTTACAGTTTTTTTCTCCAAACTTTGATTCTTATTTTGTCTCTTTAAATCATGAATATTTAATGCCTAGGGGTGTGCATTGCAGCATTAGTTAGTGCCTTCACAATATGGGAAAAAGCGTCTTTCTCCTACAGTACTATTGCTACTTCTCCTCCGAGTACATAGATCACAGCTTTGTGCTTCACACTCCTTCTCTGTGGGATGTTGAAAGTCATTCTGTGAAATCCCTGGTTACCGTAGAGGTAAAATCCTGAGGCTGCCCTGAAAATCTCAGATGATCGAATAATGATCTCCAGCAGCGTAAGACTACCTTTTCTTTCAGATGGAGTTGGCATGGAAACAGACACTAAGCATGATGTATATTCCCAGATATTCAAATCTGTATGTCACCGTTCCTTCTACACAGAACACCTGCACCCTTTCTGCCATCATGGTGGACCTGTTCCTAAACCGAGTGTTGGTCGAGAACAACACGGACCAGGATGAACTGAACACGGAGCAAGAGATTGTCGGGATCCTTGAAAACAGAATCCTGATGCTGTTCTTCGCATCCTCCGAGTGTGACAACTGCCAGGAGTTCCTCCCTGTTCTGAATGACTTTTTCAAGAGACTCAAAGATCCAGCGTACATTGAATACCCCAAACTGCTTGCACTTGTGTACATCAGGTCTCTATCTTTCCTTCTCTCTATCTTTTTGATGACCCCATGTGTTCGCATGAACTCCCATTCACACTATTTTATCATTTATGAAATTTCCATTTCCAACTCCTCTCTGCAGCTTAGACAAATCGGAGACACAGCAGGAGCGATTTCTCAATGAGCTGCACAAAAAGGTTCTGTTCTTGGCCTTTGAGGATCCATACAGGAAGTATGTGGCTCTGTAGTATTAATGCTTCTGTGTTTTTATGATTAACATGTTTAAGTGTAGGTTTCTAAAGTCACATTGCGTTGTTTCTCCAACTCATTATACATGAGTATAGCGTGCATTAAGGTAGCTGTGTGTGTGTGTGTGTGTGTGTGTGTGTGTGTGTGTGTGTGTGTGTGTGTGTGTGTGTGTGTGTGTGTGTGTGTGTGTGTGTGTGTGTGTGTGTGTGTGTGTGTGTGTGTGTGTGTGTTTCTCTTTGTCAGTGAGCTGCAGGCCATGTTTAAGGTGAAGATCGTACCAACAGTCGTGGTCCTTCGCCCTGATGGCTCCCTACTCTCTCCGAATGCTGTGCAGGACATCTGTAGTTACGGTCCCAACTGTTTCAGAGACTGGCAGGAATCAGCAGAGGTCATTGAGAGGAGCTTCATGCTCAACGAGGATTTTGACAACCTAAATATGCGCAGTGCCACTGACCCTGTGAGGAGACTCAAGTACAGGACAGAGGACGACAAGAGGAAAAAGAGATGGTGGAAGATATGGGTGAAGGGCAAAGAAGAAAACGAACAGGAGGACGAGAGAGATGGGGCCTGGGATAGAAAGAGAAAAGATGGAGATAAAGGAATATGGAGGATAAGATGAAGAGAAAATATAAGGGAAGACACTTTTGCTTTGGTTCTCTTACATATTCAAGTCCAGGCTCCTAAATCATTAATCCTTTGGTGACTGATACTGCAGCTTCTTAACAGGCTCATTAAAAGGAGTCTTTAGAAATGCACACTGAAAACAGCTCCTCTGTTTTGTTGCAGGAGGAATTAGAACGTCAAGTTTACAATATAAAAATGGGGTGGTTCTCAGTCGGAGTAAATGTCACAGTTTTCAAACAAAAATATAAATATACAAGCACATATGCTAATGGTCTTTTTTCATTTCTACCTGTAAATAATTTAACGCCAGAATCCCATATTTTAAGCAAATGGCTCAACCTCAATCCACAACCTTTCGAGATGCATCATGCAGCATATATATAAATTGAGAAGAGAACAATAAAAGAGTGCAGACTTCTGCCAATTTAATTCCCTATCTTGTAATGTTAACGAAGATGAAAATGGGGTGGTCCAAATCAAAGCTAAAAGAAAGTAAATATTGGATTTAATCATCAGGTGGCCAGGGACACAACTTCCAAATGAATAATAATGTTGTTCCTTTTTTTTTTGCTGGTTGTGTAAAAAAGTGGGTTAATCCACTTGAAGAACACAGATTGCGTATTTGGTTTCACCGTGACTGTTGGATTGGTTGTTGTAGTGACACCTGTGGTAATTGATGGTCGTAGGTCAGGAAGAGCACATGAAAAACAAAGATCTGTGAGGCAAGATAGAAATGAACAAGAAGCTAGAGACATGGTGAGAAACACAGGGATAGTTTTGCCTGTTGAATATTTGAGGTATCAGCAGTAAACTGTAGCGGCACGTGTAACGCATGTTTCTTGCTTAATCTCAAGTGATATGGCGGGGTTTTAAGAGAGTGTGTGTGTGCTAACTGCTAAACTAACGCCGTGAGTACAGGTGGCTTGTTGCTGCATCAAAGAACGCTGCTGCTGCTTAGCTTACTTTTGGTGTGTTTATGGAGGAGGACTTAATTTCCTTTGGCTGATGGTTTAATCTGTCTCACCACGAACTGTTCTCTGCAGGACTGACGTCTCTGTGAGGTAGACTTTCTGTGGTATCTCTCCTGAAGATAAAGAATCTGTCCGTCTCGGGCCTGCAACTTCTTTTCATTTTGTTGTGAGTGTGCATGGGGACCCTATGCAAAATGTTGTCATGAGGTCAGATCAGATATTGGCTGAAGGGGAATATCACTTAAAGAAATATGACGTGATTTAATTTATGTTATTTTTTTACAAGCCAATTCCAATTTGCATATTGTTTTCAGGTAATAAGTTCATCTGCTAATTGTTGTAGTGGTTATTTTGTTTAATATTTTTTGGAAGGTCACCTCATTTTAAAGGGGTATAATTTGTGTTTTTAAACTTGGAGGGTAAAAACTATTTTAACAGTGCAACAAAACAGTTTGCCATCTATTTGTCTGTTTCTTCCAAACACTTGTCTGGGGTCAGTTTTCTTTAGGATTGAGCATAGTTTACTTGGATCTTAACCAAATAGAGCACTATGTTGATTTTGGAGCATTGGACGGATTCATTCAGATTCACAACAGCTATGTTTGATTTGAGATCACAGTACATTCTGGTAACAACCCGCAAGTAAGCATGTAGCGTTTACTTTGTATAACATGTACATTTCCAATTTGAGACACAGCTAAAAACAAATTATTGCAGCTTTAAACGTGTTTTAGGTGCTGGCGCCTGACGTAAAAAAGGAATTCTGTGTGTTCGTTTTTTTCTAACATTTTTTGCCATGTTAAGTATGGAACGTCTCTCAAGCTCATCTTTATGTTGCTATTATACAGTATATTATATATTTGTTACTAAGTATAAGTTGTATTCCAAAAACAATAAAGTCTATTCTGCTAGCACAAGCTGTGTGTATGTCTCTGCTGTGGCTTCACAGCTTTATTGTGGATTTCCCTGTGGAGAAAATCAAACTACCTCCAACCACACTCTCCCTGTGGTTCTGCTCCTCCATTAGTTACTGGATAATAAAGGTCTCACTGGCTCTCACCTCATTAAGGCCTTTTTATTTTTTCAAGCACGACTCTCATTCTGTAATTTCTATGCTTTCCTGCTCAGTCGCTGCCTTCACACACAATCACAGTGAGCTTTTCATGTCTCTTGTCCCTCTGTCACCTTGTCTTTCAATCCCTCCCTCCCAGACAGAGGAGGGGGGAGACAAAGGGAGAGGGAGTGAGCAGCTATACTGCCGTCAAGGTGAAGCACACACACTCAATGAGGGGACAAGATATAAACTGACAGGCTGGGAACAGATTCACATACGACACCAGGAGGAGTTGCAAAGAAAAAAAATACAATATTTTGAAAGCTGTTAACTTTTTGGATTTGCGGCCTCAAGGGGAGATCAAATTTGTGTGAGGTAAGCAACTGTGAGGATTATCCCATTTATCAGCAAGCAAGATAGGCTCATATGATTAACAGGCTGTTTGTAATTCTGCCTGACTGGAAACATATGTCTTACTTACCAAAGCATACAGTATGAAGGATAAGCCTTTGCAAATGGCAAAACCTTTTTCATATATTGTTGTCAGAGGTAGCTTATAGTTGTTAGTCTATGCCTAACATCTTGTTTGGCACCGATATGCATGCCTGAGAAAACCCTCACAACTGCCTGTTTTTTCTTTCTTTCCTTTTTTCTTATATTCTATGTTCTACCTTTCTTTACTGTTAATCAGATGTGTATAAATGTTTGTTTTTATGTCCCGTGTGCTTTCCTAAGTCTCAGTCCTCCTTCCTAGAACTATGGTGGAGCTGTTTGTTGACCGAGTCCTGCTGAAGAACAACCACAAGCAGGATGAGCTTGACACAGAGAGAGAGATCGTCATGCGCCTGCAGAACCGCATCCTGATGCTCTTCTTTGCATCTGCAGCATGTGAGAGATGCCAGCAGTTTACTCCCACACTCAGCAACTTCTTCAAACAGTTGACGGATGAATTCTATGTCGATCGTGCTGCTCAGCTCGTTCTCCTGTACATAAGGTATAACACACAGAGACACTTCAAACTTCCGTTACACTGGCAATGGACCACATTTTCCCCCAACACCTGAACCTAAATCTAATCAGCTGCTCAACAACAGCCCTTCATAGAGGTGTTGACTCATGTAAGACATCATCTGACTTGGATTTGATCAAATTGGACTTAAACTCCAATGACACATTACTACGCTTGGACTTGAGCTTAAGTTATTTAAAAAGTGTGCCCCGAAATAATTGCTTTCACTTAATTTCTTGAATCAATTAACAATAGAGCTATTCTTTCCTTGAAAGTTGACACTTAATTTTGTCAGACGATTTGACAGCAATCATTCAAGATGCAGTAGAAAACCACAAACCAATGTTACCTTACTTTGCCACATTTGGATAAAAATGATACCAAACATATCTGTGTTTGCATACAAAAACTACATAAATGGACAAATAAAAAACTAAAGCAATATGCAAACATTTGGTGAAGACATTGGACTAGTTACATTTGACTTGTGGACTTCAGTGCAAAGACTTACATGTGACATGAAAGACAGTTACTTGGGCACTCCATGCCCTTTACCCAAATTCAATGGGAACATTTCTGTTTACAGGCCTTGTGTATAAATGTGCATCTGCATTTAAGTGTCTGTTTAACATCGTACATTATATATATTCCTATTTTGTCCCTTGAAAACGATAGGAGGATAAGGATCTATTCCTATTTGTGTGAGAACCGAATGTCCTCATAACATAGTTCTAAACATTTGGATATGCTTCCTGACCTGTAATCTATCTCTTCATCCCAACATCTCCAGCAACAAGCTCCTCCTTATTTTCCATTGTTCCTTTTTTTTCAGTTTGGACCAGACAGAGGAAGAGCAAGAAAGCTTCCTGAAAGAGCTGCCAAAGAAGTGCCTGTTCCTGGCCTATGAGGACCCCTACAGGAGGTGTGTGGGTTTGGCCACTTGGTTGTGTGCACAACCTGCTGGTAAATGATTGTAATGTAAATATGCCTTGCTGTATGAATTAGATGTATGCCAATGTGTGTGTGTCCACAGAGAGCTGCAGGCCATGTTTAATGTGGAAGAGCTGCCCACTGTGGTGGTGCTGCGCCCCGACTGCTCCATCCTCATCCCCAACGCAGCGGAGGAGATACTCTGCCTTGGACCAGACTGCTACCGCAACTGGCAGGAGGCAGCGGAGCTCATCGACAGGAACTTCATGATCAACGAGGGCTTTGAAGTGAAGTCCATGCACAGCTGGAGTGACCCCGTGAGGAGACTAAAGTACAAGGTAGAGGGTGAGAAGAAGAAAAGCAAGAGAAAGCACCTTGACAGAGGATGGGGTGGAGGTGGAGAAGAGGAAGTGAATGGTAAAGATGGAGGAAGTTCACCATGGTGACTGAGACAAGAACAAAAATAAAATATTGGGGGTTTTGTTAAGTAGTAATTAAATGTTTGTCACAAGGTTTTTTTTTTACTGATGCTGCCAAAACCCTTTTCACAGCTCAATTTGAGACAGATTATTAGAAACATCTAACCTAGGTTACTGACTGTCTTAGAGCTTATTGGATAAGAAGACAAATCGCTTAGTTGAGAAATAAAAAATACTTGCCAACTATTTTGATAATTGATCAAGTGTTAGTCACTTTTCATGCAGAAAAGGCAGACATGATATTATCAGCCTCTTACACACAAAGGTCAGCTTCTTTTCAGTTGAATATCGTATTAAACTGAATATCTTCGTTTTTTGGGCTGAAAAGCAAGAAATGTAAAGACATTAACAAACTGAAATGGACATTTTATAATGATTTTGGACATTTTATTGATGATTAAGTGATTAACTTAAAGTATTAGCAGATCAGTCCATTATTAAAATAATTGCACCCATGCTGGATTTTCTTATCTATTTCGGCGCCAAGCAACTGCTATGGTCTTACTGCAAACATACCTTCTTATAAGTCGGTGAGGGTAAGCCAATAAAAAGTAATGTGCAACACTTTCTAAAAGGAGCACAGGATTCTGCTCGCCAATGCTGACCTTAACTTAGAATTGGCTGTCTTTAATGTCTTTGAAAGCTGCCAAATACACTGTAAAGCCAAAGTTAGGTCTGAGCCAAGTCTTCCTGTTATAGCTTGTTTTTATAGCACCCAGGAGATTATATTTACCCTCTCCCCATTTTCACAACACATCTCTGTAAAATAATGCATTAATTTCTTTGTCTTCTTTTACATTATAATTTGTTCCAATCAATCAAAACACACCATGTATATCTGAAATCAATGAATTATTCAGCACCATTAAAAATAATTTTGTTAGTAACTGTTGTGCTTTGAGTGTCTATGAAGTTAGCTACCACTTTACGTGCCGCACGAGAAGCAATCAGAGCCATTCAGAGGCAGACGAGCGGAATATGGAGCAATGGGCTTTTCTACATAATCACTGATTTCATTTCTCATTGCTCATCCTCTTCCATGCTAAGGACTGTATTTAGTCTTTGAACACTTCCTCGCACATGTAAACTGCAGGAATTATGTTTTTATGTTTGGGCAAAAGTAGATCCCCTTAGTGACCTGCGCCTTCAATGTATGATGCCATTACTCTTGGAATGCAAATACAAAAAAGCAACGGTTCTTTTTTCCCCATTGTAGGTGTACAGTAGCCTATAATGGCAGGAGGAGATGGGTTAAATGTGTTTCTGCAGAGAAAGATTATGAAACCTGAATGCCATCATGTGTCATGTTGCTGCTTGATTATAGGTTTGACATGCTTCATTAATGACAGTGACATGGTCATTTATTAAATGTAGCACACGTGTTCTGTCAGAGTAGCAAAGCTCTTTCTATAAGAACAAATGTCTGCTCACTGGATGCTCGCAGGCTGCACACAATAGCTCCCCTTGCTGTATGTTGATGTTATAGGAAGAACGTAGATGCTGCACAGACACAGCGTCCTAAATAAACATGAGCATTTCTGTTTAGTCCATATTCCTCTCCTTTTGCCTACACAGCAGCTTATTGTTGCTCACTCAGACAAACGCTGGTAATATAGTCGAAGAAGCATCCTCTCTCTGTCTCCACACACGCACACACAAACACTCGAGCGCACACAAAGGCACACACACACGCGTTGCGCGCTCTCGAGTACAGAACGCGCAACAAGCGGACCAGCGGATGGAGAGAGAGAGAAGAGAGAAGGACGGATGCAAGGCGAGGCCAGTAGCTGAAAACCTGATCTCTCCTATCCAGCTGTTGTATTTTTTAGTTCTTATCACGGCATCATTTTCTAGAACGATTCCTGCCTATTTTTCTTTCTTTTTGTAAAGACGCCCAATATCCAACATCCCCGTCCTGATGTGCTGCTGCGCCTCATCACGATTCTTCAAGGATATGCAAAGCGGCTGTCATCGCGTCGACGTTATTCCCCATTAAATGCAAGGATGTAATATGATCAACGATGACAAACGACAACTGGACTTGATGCACTGTGGAAATCGACCGAGGGAGACTGAGCAGCTCTGTGCGTTAATTTGCGCCTAATTATTGTTTTCGCGTATTTTTCTACTACTCCCCTCATTCAATCGGAGCTGTAAGGCCTGTAAACCGCACCGTCTCTGGGCATGAAACCCGTGGGAATTATGATACCAACGTGACGCACAGTCACACAGCACAGCGGGGAAGACATCGAGCTTCGACAGGACGGAGAAACGGAGGGAGGGAGGGTGTGAGGTCCAGCGGAGCAGAGCCCCACATAGGACACTGATC
Source organism: Eleginops maclovinus (assembly GCF_036324505.1). NCBI lineage: Eukaryota > Metazoa > Chordata > Actinopteri > Perciformes > Eleginopidae > Eleginops > Eleginops maclovinus. The sequence goes on from NC_086353.1 coordinate 17,512,052, forward strand.
ACAGGCGGAGGACGCCCAGTTGTTGTCGGGCGCTAATGACTGCCGTATAGCCCAGCAGCAGCAGCAGGTATCGCCCATTAACCCTCATTGAATATTTCAGTTTTTTCATGCATCGGGAAGAGAGGAGCGCGAGAAAGGGAGGAGAGTACAGTGGGTGCACGAGGGCGCAGAGAGACGGGATGCGGGAGACGCAGTGAGCGAGGAGGAGGAGGAGGAGGAGGGAAACCGGGGGATTGACGGTAAGATATGGATATAGGCTATGAGGATGCACCCCGCCCCTCTCTCGCTCTCGCTCTATCTCTCTCTGTCTCTCTCACACACACACACACACACACACACACACACACACACACACACACACACACACACACACACACACACACACACACACACACACACACACACACACACACTTATTGTAAATATTCTTCTCTCTTTTTGCACTATTTTATTTATCTTATTTGCACCATGTATGTTGAGTTGTTGGAGGAGCATGGGACATAATATTGTCATTGCCAACATATATGTTGTATATGTTATATGCATATGACCAATAAAACCTTGAAACACACACACACACACACACACACACACACACACACACACACACACACACACACACACACACACACACACACACACTTACTACACCGTTGATCTATTCCCGAGAAGACAGTAGAGGTGCTCCTGTGCTGTTGCTGTTGCTGTCAGGGGCCATTTGAGCACTGAGGGACTGACAAGGATCTGATGCAGGCCCTGGCTGCCATTAAAGCTGGGTCAGTAGTAAAGGCGTGTGAGGCATGATGGGTGCTGTGAAATATTCATGGTCACGTGATTAGCCCTCTCTTGGGCCTCAGAGGAGTGGAGGGAGAAAGTGGCGTAATGACTCAGGGTGTCCCACAGCGAGGGGTCTGCCACAAGTGGGCTGAATTATGTTCATTACACCTGCACACATCACACTCCTTCATTGCTGTGTCTGGTATACTGCTGCATTGGGAAGTGGTGTATATATATATATACACACACACACACACACACACACACACACACACACACACACACACACACACACACACACACACACACACACACACACACACACACACACACAGAGGTTTGGTTTGAATGTTTGCTGCTTTGGTTTGCTGATTCACCACAGATGGGAACATGAGCAGGGAAAGAGACAGAAAGGAAGAGAGTGCAGGCAGAGAGAGTCCATTATCAATATTTCAGAGAGGGGATGAGAGGACTGGGTCAGAGGAGGAGGCCGGGCAGCAGCGACCGTGAGGAAGATAAAACAGAGATGCAGAGGAGAAAGGAGACAAGAAGAAAGCTTAAGGAAGCTTGGATCAGGATGAGAGGAGAGCAAACGTCTCAGTGGCTCCTCTGTCGGGCTGGATTTCTGATTTATAACCTTGAGTATGTGTGTGAAGGTATTGCTTGTGTATGATGATTGATTTGAACTGATTTATACCTAGAAATGTCAGAAGACTCGCATTTTAACAAGGTGACTCACCTAGTTATGTGTGTGTGCTGTGCATGTTGGATGGGCAAGAGAAAAAACAGGTAGGGAGGTTGGTATTCATGTAGGGATCATTTACATTAACCACTAAGGAGAAGAAAAAAAAGCAAATCCATTTGCTTAAACCACTCAGACACGCACACACACACACATAATATGTGTGGATTTGACTTGTAAAACACACTATTTGTGTCTTTTCTGTGCCGACCACCTCTCTCAGGTTCCCATCATGTCTCATTGCATCAGTCACACACACTGTGCTGCGAGCGTGCACGCAGTTCTGTGCAGAGCTGGGGGTGGATATATGAGTTGAATATGAATATCGTGATAGGAGATTAGACATCAGCTAGGATTTAACTTATTATAATGGTGTAAGGCTGTAGCTGTTTATTTTAATTACTGATTAATCCTCAAAAATGTATTGGCTGAGAAACTGACAGTAAATAAATGAAAAGAAGAAATAGTGAACAAATGTTTAGGTGCTGTGAAATTGCATGTTGTGCTTAATATAAAACCACTATATGTGACAGAAAATCATCAATCAAGAGAAAGACAAATCAGTGTTAAACTCAGTGAATTTGGGTATTTTTGCTTTCAATAGTTATAATCAATCATCAAAATAGCGGCAAATTGAACTTCCGCCAATCGACTGATTGCTGTAATTTCCTTCAGGATTTATTGCTGTATTTTCCTGGGATTGATGGTTCAGCAATACAATAATCTGATTCGATTAGACAATTTGTGGGAATAAATTTAACAGTGATTAACCATTATAGGCATATTGTGGTTCCCTCCAAACTTTTGTACAAATGTCCCTATTTTTAAAACATATTAGTAAATTTATATGATTCGATGATATTACAATATATTGTGGGTAGGTACATTTTTCTAAAGAAACACATTTAAAAGACAATTTGAGTTTAGTAACGGTAATCATTGTGCAAACTCTATTACCAATGATTGGCAAACTGTTTAATTTCCCTTTCTTAATTCAATACAGTGCAACGTTCTGCATCCAAATGGTCTCTTCCTAATGCACAGACCCTATATGTAATGAAATAACCTGACAGGAAAATCTGCTCAAACAATGGAGGTTAAAATCTACTACATATATTCAAGGCATTATGGAATAACTCTGACGTGAGGCGGATTTCGTCCATCCTCTCACTGTATAAATGATCCTATAGCCGAAATAAAAGCTGCCTGATGCTATAGCCTCTGCTCTGTCAATTATTTCAGCAAAAGCACATTTATTTTGTAGACTTTACAAGATCGCAATCCCGTTATTTGTTGAGGACTCATATTGTTGTAACAGGTTATGCTGACAAACAAATCATATTTAGTGCAGAAAAGGCAGGACAGAGCATGCAATGTAACACACTCAAGGTCGTCACTGCTCGAAATACTGTTCACGTTTGTTCTTTCTTTAATGTTAACCTCAGTAAAAACATTCTCATGACATACTTACAATGAGATCAGAAAGACTCACATACATTACCCTTTTGTGCTTTCTATGACATTCAGACAGCATTAAACTATTCATTGTTTCTACGACTCAAGATGCATTTAACATTAGCAATCCATTATGAATATTTAAGCTACCCAAGACATTTATTTCCCGGTCACTTAACATATTAGAATTAACATTTTCCAGGAAATACAACATCTTTCTGACCTTTACTGCAGCACTTCCCTGCTGTTTTATTTTGAAAACCATGAGCAATGTGTGGGGGTTAATCACAGTAACACAGTGTGCTATTTTGAATAAGATGAATCACATTTATTCAAATATGTTGTACAGTATTACCATACTTACCATACTTAGTAATTGTGCCTCTTGTGTAAAGGTTGGCAACATGGATAACATGTTCTATTGCAGTGGTAAGTAATTATCCTATTTAGATATTGATATATAATGCTGTATAGTGCCATATCTGTAGAATCTATTGATTTGCAAGTGTGGCCAAAATAACCCTTGGAGGAAATGAACTTAACTTACCAACCTTATTATGTCCATACTGGTGATGAGAAAACCTTATTTTAACGTAACTCCAATTCAAGACATAGAAAAACAGAACTTACATTCCTCGGTCTGTGCATGTAAGGTTCATTATAAGGCTTCAGCAGTCAACACAAAGAGGTCATTTTGTCTGATAAAGACAAACTTTTTTGAAGGAAAAGGCACTTAATTGGTTTAACTTTGACTGTAAGAAAATGGTTCTGGTGGCTGACTCCAGTTAACAAGCCTCTGCATGAGCACCCCAGTGAAAGCATGAGGACTGTGCATGTAAGAGAGGTTTGTTCAGCATCACGGACTGTAGCAAACGGTCACTGCTGCTAGCTACAGGAGCTATAGGAAGCTCATCCACTCTTGTGTAAATCTTAAAACTGAACTGAATGAGTTCTCATCGGTTGATACATCGATCCATGATCAGCTCCTTATTCGGGTCAGCACATGTTTAGTTAATATGTTAGATAATTAAGAAATGTTGTAAAAACCAGTAATATTAAGAAGATAGATGTAATAGTAAAATATTCCACACAAGCTTTTCTACTGATTTTCCATCATACTTCCATAATTCCGCGGTCGTGATCTAAAAAGAGATGTCTTCAGATATCTTGTTTTGTCTGATTAATATACCAAAATTCATTTTACTACCACGTATTACAAAAAAGGATTAAAATGGTTTAGAAACAGAGGTCCTGCAAATGATGGCCAATTTTGCTCATAGAGTATTTTGATTTCCAAACTAGTTTTGGGTTATTTTTGTAAATGTACTTATTGCTGCAGTTTTAGTCAACACCCAAGTCATTATTATAACCCGGAAGATATTTTTTCAGGAAGCAGAAATGGCCGACGCCTCTCATCATCATTCATCCTCAGTAGTGTTATGTTGCGTTTTATTTAAATCCTCACTAAACTAACTCTACATTATAATCATATCTAAATAACATGAACAATTGGTAACTTTATATATGATATTTTTCCATCTTTTCCATGTAACATACAGTAGAGCAGTTCAGATGTGTTTTGTCAGGTCGAGAAACCTCAGATTATTTTTGTACAGACCACTGAAGCTTCATATTTTCACACTGAGAAGGGATGTATTCAATGCCAGTATGAAGAGGAGGCACAATTAAAGTGACAAATAACTCTTTAAACGTGCATATTGGTGTGAGTTTTAAGACGGATTAAAAGAAACACTGTGCCCCTATCCTTTAATAGCACTCTGTAGTGTTGTGCGTTATTTTTTCCCAGTGTGTGTGGTGATAAATTCTGCTTAAGGCTGTATGTATGGTGATGAGGTAAAAACAAAACAGTGATGAATGACCACAGACTTCTAAAATTCTCATATACCCAGAAAGTGCTTATATGGCACTAATGCACTGTGTGCTTTTAAGTCACGGAGCGAGTGCTGAGGGCAAGACTACGATCTTGATAAATATGTGAGGAAACCCATTAATGTTTAATCAACCTCTTCAGAAGAGACTCAATTCTTTAGGTGAAAGAAATATAACGACTTCTCAAACAAAACCGATGTAGATACACACGTATAGGAAGACGTTTTTTGGCCCGATTGGCCTTCCGTATAATGAGAACCATTATCTATCATTGAACATATTGGCAGTATGTTACATTCAGTCAGTTTTTTTGCAAAGGACTATAAGCGAGACCTAAAATACAGTGGATGACTTTGGAAATGACTTTAAAAACATGATTTATCTGCAAGCAATTTACTCTGTTAATGCAGTATAAACCCTAATGCTCTGAGGGATGTCCAACATGCAGTGCGAGTCGTAATGCCCTGAACTTGGCTCTGAGCGTGGCCTGCCTGCAACAAGCAAATGATTGACATAGGGCGACACCTCCATTCCCCAGGGTCACGCATCGAACAGACAAACATCCAGGCTCTAAAGCCCTGTAAGTGGCTCTGACTGCGGCGAGTAGGCCTCATCCCTCTGGGAGCTGTAGAGGTCAACGGTCTGAAACAGGCTGGCTGTCACAGAGGGCGCTGTAGTGTGTTCTAAAATCCTCTCCTAAGCCTTAAATAATATCGAAGGCGACAAGAACATTTCTTGACACCATTATTATTAAAAACATTTAGCCATTAAAGCTTTTGCCATCCCTGTGCTTTCAGAAGTCTAATCTCTCTGCCTCCCCCTCATCTCTGACTCTCTCTCTCTCTCTCTCTCTCTCTCTCTCTCTCTCTCTCTCTCTCTCTCTCTCACACACACACACACACACACACACACACACACACACACACACACACACACACACACACACAAGCGTTCATTCTTCCATTAGGAGCATAACACTACAAGGCTGTTTTGTCGCTTTGTGCTTCATAGTGATCTGCCCTCAGGCAACGATAGCTCTCTGACCAACGGGGGGAGGTTACTCTCTCTCTCTCTCTCTCTCCCCCTCTCTCTTGTGTGTGTTATGGCCTCTGCCTCCTGTAGTGTGAATCTGTGTAAGTGGCGTAATTTCACATCAGTTTGAATGATTTCCAACAGGTTGACTTTAATGACTTTAAGGTTTCTTTTTGCTTACCACAGCAGTGACGCTTACTTCAATATGTATTGCTTGAATATCAAACCACACAGGATTCCCCTGGCAGAATCCTGTTTAACATATCTGCTTCTTAGTGCTGCATTTTCAGAGTACATGCACAGTATGTATTATCTTTTTCTTAACTTGTTATCCTACATTTACATATGTAAAATATCAGATAATAGTGAACAAGTCTACAGTACAAAGTATGGCTGGGAAATAGGAAGAAAATGAAATATGACAATATTTTTGACAAAGTACTTATTCTATATATCAATATTACATCAATGATGTAAGATTGACGGTCAGTGCTTTCTCAAAATATTAACCCAATGAGATTTTTGATAAATAATCTGCACTAACATGATGCATATGGATATAATGGCTAAATTGGAAATGGAAAAAAAACTAAACAAATGGGACAGTCTACTTATCTCAGAAAATGACAGTCATCATAACCAAAGAAAAGACAACACTTGGTCGATATTTTAGTCAATATCTAGTCTCATATCGATCTAATATCCATTCCATAAATAATATCTGATTTACAGTTTTGTTAAACATAAAATAATTCTCACATTCAAGAAGCTGAAACTGAAGCTGAAGGCAAACTCTGATTTAACCCCCATTACTTTGTAGCAGATCTCAAAGTTTGCAAAGATACCATATACATCTGGCAAAACATTTGAATCTCTCTCTGAAATGAGGGATGAATTTGTTAGGTTAAAAAAATATAGTATTGTATTTGAAAGAGAACGTTGTAACAAGCTGACGGGACAGAAGAATCTGATTTCAACAACCCATAAGTGACTTCACAGGGCTTAAAATAAAGAGCTTAATTTGCTAAAATATAGTTTCTATATTTTCTGGTAAAACCTTTGGATACATGCAAATAAATGCAGTTCCCCTGTGTACAGTCGGCGCTCCTGGTTGTGTTACTCCTCACACGCTCTCACTTAGAGACTGCTGCTCCTCCAAGTAGGCCGGCCGGTGGCCTGGGGCTGGATTTTGGTTGCGGGCATGGAGCATGGTGCTGCGAACAGGGGGACTGGGTGTGTGGCTTTGTCAAGGCCCATCAGTGTCCTTGCTCTACTTACTCTGCCTCAACACTTAAGGGTGTGTATGTGAGTGAGAGAGAGAGAGAGAGAGAGAGAGAGCAAGAGAGCGTGGGGGTTGCAAGCAAAAGAACATGCTGCCATAAGGGTTTTGGATGTGATGAGACCTATATTGTGTGTCTGCATATGTGTGTGTGTCAGTGTGTGTATCTGAGAAAAAACGTAAGGTTCTCTTTCTGGCGAGTCTTTAATGTACTATGTTTAGTGTGTGTGTGTGTGTGTGTGTGTGTGTGTGTGTGTGTGTGTGTATCACAGGGGTCCTGAGGCCTTTTATTACAGTCTTGTTGGTTCAGTGGACTTAAATAAGGCAGAGGTCTCTCTTCTCTTTCTTTTCTGTGTGTGTGTGTGTGTGTGTGTGTGTGTGTGTGTGTGTCTGTGTGTGTGTGTGTGCATGTGTGTTTGTGCGTGCGTGCGTGTTTGCATGTGTGTGCCCTGTACAAGCACAAGTGGTTGAATGCATGTTGGACATTTGCTGAGTGACCTAAATCTGTCTGCCATCATTACCTAACATGAAGACGGAGAGAAAAGCAAGTTAGAAACAGACACAGGCAAGCATACATATGTACACACACACACACACACACACACACACACACACACACACACACACACACACACACACACACACACACACACACACACACACACACACACACACACATACACACACACACACACACACACACACACACACACACACACACACTGGAGACTGTGCACTCTGCAGCAGCAGATTGTACAGCTAAGCAGGAAAAAATAAATAATTGTAATGTCGTGCATGATGCGATTCAGCCTCCATCCTCCCTTCTGTCTGGGGCCAAGAGTTCAGTCTATATTAAGGAGTCATATTACTGTTGTTCTCTTGTGTCTCACCCGCCTGCGTCCCGTATGTTCCCTCGTAAAACTCCACAGCGCAGCATCGCCCTCTGATCACCTGCGGCCTCAGTCAGCTGTTTACCTCGTTACCCCTGCTGCGGAAGAGATCGTCTGCACGACATCATTTATTCAGGATTACTGAAAAGTGACCTAAGCTGAGCCCAGCCCTTCTCGCCTGTGTGTGTGTGTGTGTGTGTGTGTGTGTGTGTGTGTGTGTGTGTGTGTGTGTGTGTGTGTGTGTGTGTGTGTGTGTGTGTGTGGGTGAGTGATAGTGAGATGTATGTGTGAGTGACGATAGTAAGATTAAGACTCTTTTATGGGTCAGTGGTTCCTTCTTGTCAATTACGGATTTAAAACACGTACTCACATGTGTGTGCTTTCACTCACAAAGGCACACACACACACACACACACACACACACACACACACACACACACACACACACACACACACACACACACACACACACACACACACACACACACACAGCACATCCATCTCTTGCTCCTTCAGACTGCACCGTGCTATCACCATGGTAACAGCAGATTGAGGGACTTTTCGCTGCACCGAATGCTCAATTCTTATCTCTTTCTCCTCTCAGTCTACCTCCCACACGGCTGTGCTTTGTCATGTGCACTCTTTCACTGTCAGTGTGTGTTAGAGAGCATCCAATACACACACAGAAACACAGTGATCACACAAGGAGAGGTGCACTTCTTCTCTCTCAATCTACCTCTGCTTTCTCCCCAGGCTCTCCTAACGCGGCTGGTGGTGTGACGTCCTAACTCTTCCTGCCCAGCATGGCTGTGTCCCTGTGGTTCCTGGGGGTGTGTGTGTTCACTCTGGCTCACGTCGCCCCCTCTGGCCAAGGTAAGCTTCACGGCACTGAGGGTAGTATCATGTGGTGGTGATGAACCTGACAGAGCAAAGAGCAGAATGAATCACATTTTGAAGAGGAAGAAATGAATGGTGTTTGCATGACTCAAATTTAAGTCGATGTTTGGCAAAGTCGAAAAGTGTAACTCAGCCCACTTCCTGTAGAGAAAGGCAAAGTCATCCGGTGACCTACATAAAAAAAGCTCACCAGAACATTTGAAGTGTGCAGCTTGCCACAGGGAGTTTCTTCAGAAGCCGCCCCGAGCTCCTAGTTAATAAACAATCAGTCATTCAGCACCACGGACAGTTACAGAACACCAGCAGCATACTGATCACAGAGACTTGTTTGCTAGGAATGTGGCTCTAATCCTGAAGCGGCAAACACCTTTCCATGTGTACATGATACTCAGCATCATGTGAACAAGCGGATTAAGATAATGGTAATGTGATTTTATTCAATAAACATGGTTTACACGGATTACTATGGCAGTTAGGCAAGCACACACACACACACACACACACACACACACACACACACACACACACACACACACACACACACACACACACACACACACACACACACACACACACACACACACACACACACACACACACACACACACACACACACTCAGATTTGACAAAGTGAGCCTTCAAAGGAAAAAAAAAAAATTACAATAATATCTTGTTTTGTCTGCTTCTATTTACCAAGCCTCTGACAGGCAGTAGTATATGCTTTATTGTCTCCAAAGATGCCCACGCATCACATCACATGCAGGTGTCACAGAGGAGGTGTAGTGTGATTTATGTCAACAATCATACAGCACCTGGGAATACTGCCAGAGTAAACGTGACAATATTTTGCCTACGCTAAGGCTGGTATCACCATGTTTGCGTTGAACTAAGCAGAGTATGATTTCTAAATTACACTTATATGTCTTATCATTTGTAGATCAGAAGAGTGGGTTGCTCATAGCTGATTAAATCTCTTGAGTATGTATATTTTAATTATAGAAAGCTGCTTTGTGGAGAAATCAAATTCAAACAAATCTAGTCAAAGTCTGGCATATCTGAAAACATTTAAATAATGGCATTATTTGAATTGACATAGATAGGACATTCTTGTCACCCACTAGGCTGTGAAGGCACCCTCTAACACCACGCTAAATTAATGTACGGCAGACAGCAAGCAGCTAGTAATCTGACAATGAACCCACCTACCACTGAAAGCGTCCACGCCCCTAATAATGTGGAACGTTAATTATAATAATTTCCCCTCTGTAGAGTTGGATAGGGTCTGATCGAGGTCTAGTCCTAATGAAATCGTTTTCTTGTGCTTCCCCTCATATGTGTAGTTCTATACTATAAATGCTCAATTTGCCTTTTAGCTGTTCAAACAAGCTGATACTCATCAGATAATTCCCGTTGTCCCATTAAGAAACAACAGCATACAAAACATCACAAAGATTTCTGTCAACTGAATTGCAGACAAAATAAATGCTAAATGCACCTTCCAATAAAAACTCCCTCCTTTCTTCCTACCTCCACCCTTTTGCACTATGCCTCATCTTATCTTACCCCCCCAAACCATTTCCCTCTCCGCCCCTCATGAGCAGCTATGTCCCGGGCCGCCATGCCATTCGGCCTGCTGCGCAGGGAGCTGGCGTGCGAGGGTTACCCCATAGAGCTGCGTTGCCCAGGAAGTGACGTAGTGATGGTGGAGACAGCCAACTATGGACGCACCGATGACAAGATCTGTGACGCCGACCCTTTCCAGATGGAGAACACACAGTGTTACCTCCCGGACGCACTCAAGATTATGGCACAGAGGTGTGTATGTGCAGGATTTAGACTTATTGTGTTTGTGTGAGAGCTTTAATGATCCAGCTGGAGCAAATCGTGCCATTTGCGTATTTGCAAACATTTGGGAAGCAGTTAAACCAATCAATTAAAGCATCTACTGTTTCCTACATGCAGCATGTGTGCAATGCCCCTCGACATATGTGTGAATTCATGTCAGAAGAAACGTTAGACAAAGCCAATACTTGTGTGTCGTGAGTGTGTGTGTGTGTGTGTGTGTGTGTGTGCGAGTCCAGTAATCTCTCCAGCTGAGTCTGAGTGCCTGGCTGCACCATTAGCTATGTACTCAGCAGTGTTTTCCTAGAAGAAGTGATCAATAGTCAGCGAGGGGGAGAGGGAGAGTAGACAAATGGAGTGTCCTTTGCTTCCCCTTTCCTGTCTCTTAATCACTCTCCCTCCCTCCTTTTGTTTTCTCTCTCCATCATCCCTTTCACTCGTACATCCATCGATCCCTCTGCCCCCACTCCCTCAGGTGTAACAATAGGACGCAGTGCGTGGTGGTGGCCGGGGTCGACGTCTTCCCAGACCCCTGTCCTGGAACATACAAATACCTGGAGATCCAGTATGAATGTGTCCCTTACAGTGAGTATGCATATATATTGAAACACAAATAAACGCACACATTTATAAACACACCCACAACACACAGATATATGCATGAAAGATTTAACCTGTTTTTATCTAGCTACATTGTGATGTTCTGATAACTTCTAATATGGACTGAGAGATTGATTGATGTAGAAGTTGTTGTTTTTTTTCTCAGGGTGTGCGTGTTTGTGAATTATAAATCAAAAATTGGATGGAGAAAGTAAAAAGGGAGAACTGTAGGACATTTGCATAATGTATGTGTTCTGTATGTGTGTGCGAGAATGCACGGATGCACTTGCGCATGCATGCGGCGTGTGTTTTCCTTTTCAGATTCACGCCATGGGAGTTGCTCTCTTTTCTCCACAGGAGCCTGATTGAGGGGAGGAGAGATCAGGGGAGGTGGAGGGGAGGGTAAAGGGGGAGGCTGGTGGGTGGGGAGGGATTATAGAGGAGGGGGTTATATGCTGGATCTCTTTTCTGCTTCTTCTTTCTTTTTATGTGAACTTTTAAAGTTTGTGGTGAGAATGAGTTCCAAAGTCTTTATCTGTGCAATTCTTTCTTTCTTCCTCTCTTTTTTTCTTCCTTTTTCTCTTGCTTGCTTTCTTGCTTTTCTTTACTTCTCTTCTTTCACCCTCTGACTTCTCTTTCTTTCTCTCCCTCTTTTTTTTCCTATGCTTGAGTAGAAGTGGACCAAAAAGGTAAAGACAAAATATTGTAGCATCTTGATCTCTCCTTACCCCCGACCCCCCTCTTTTCTCTCCTTCTCTTCCTCTCTCCTGCCATCTCTCTCTTCCTCCTACCCTAGGACGTTGTTTCGTAGTCATGCTGGATGTTGCCCCCTTTTTTTCATTTTCATATATTTTTTCCCCCCATTTTTATCCATCTCTCGTTGTTGAAAGCCGTCCTTTTATCCAATTTTATCCAGGTTCTGCACCTAGTTTCTCTTTGCTCTCTTTCTTTCTCTCTCCAGTTTCTTCCACTCTTCTTCCTCTCTTGCTGGTCGATCTCTCTGTCTCTTATTTCTCTCCCTTGGCTCCTCTGTGCACACACAAACAAAAACACTCCTACTAACACAAACAAACAACATTTCCTCCTTACCTCTTCTCTCTTTCACTCTATTTTCTTACAAACAAGCACATTTTTTCTTTCTTTCTGTCTTTCTCTCTTTCTGTCTTTCTCTTTCTTTCTTCTGTCTTTCTCTCTTTCTTTCTTTCTCTCTTTCTTTCTTTCTTTCTTTCTTTCTTTCTTTCTTTCTTTCTTTCTGTCTTTCTCTCTTTCTTTCTTTCTTTCTTTCTTTCTTTCTGTCTTTCTCTCTTTCTTTCTTTCTTTCTTTCTTTCTTTCTTTCTGTCTTTCTCTCTTTCTTTCTTTCTTTCTTTCTTTCTTTCTTTCTTTCTGTCTTTCTCTCTTTCTTTCTTTCTCTCTTTCTGTCTTTCTCTTTCTTTCTCTCTTTCTTTCTTTCTTTCTTTCTTTCTTTCTTTCTGTCTTTCTCTCTTTCTTTCTTTCTTTCTTTCTTTCTTTCTTTCTTTCTTTCTTTCTTTCTTACCAATCATTCCTTCCAACCATTCCTTCGTACTTGTCTGATCATCCTCTTCATGCTTATTTTCCCTTTTCTTCCCTTATAGGAAGAGCCCCTTATTTATCTTCATAGGAAAAATAAGACCAAATGTGTGTGATTGTATATCCTTCTGGATGTGTGCTTACCAAGCACTGCTTCTGTGTGTGTGTGTGTGTGTGTGTGTGTGTGTGTGTGTGTGTGTGTGTGTGTGTGTGTGTGTGTGTGTGTGTGTGTGTGTGTGTGTGTGTGTGTGTGCGTGTGTGTGTGTGTGTGTGTGTGCATGCCTATTTGCATGCCAGTGTGAGACTGTACAGTCAACATATGTGTTCATACAGTTATTGACATGTGGGTTGACCTATCGTTGTGCTTGGCGTAAAACTAACCTGCCCTCTCATTCACTTCAAGGCAACATTTAGCCCCACCTTCTGCGTCCCTGATTCTACCTCACACTCTTTTTTACTCTTTTTGCACTAACCCACACACACATGCATACACAATCAAAACAAAGCACATAAAAACTCACACACCTTTCATTGCAGTGTCCCTGTCGTATAACTCACCCCACACACACACACACACACACACACACACACACACACACACACACACACACACACACACACACACACACACACACACACACACACACACACACACACACACACACACACACACACACACACACACAGGCACACGCTAACAGTGTGTGATTTGCAACACTTTTACGTGTCTTCTGTTGCTTGCCTCTCGAGAACAGCACAGGTGTTTAATTCCCTCTCTCTCTTTCTCTTCATTCTTTTTTCTTTTTCTTGCTGCATCAACTGCATCTAATTCGATCCATCTTTCATGCATCGATCCATTTTCTCCCCGCACCTGCCTCCGCTATCTTCCCACTCTTTTCTCCCCCTTCACTTCCTTCTTTCCTTCTCCCTCGGTCTTTCTCTTTTTTTTCTCACATCCTGCTGTCTCCCCCCTTCCGAACTCCCGTCTCCCAGTTTTCGTGTGTCCCGGCTCGCTGCTCAGCATCCAGCCTGCCTCTTCTCTCCTGGAGGCGGAGCATCAGTCGGGGGCGTGGTGTAAGGACCCGCTGCAGGCTGGCGACAGGCTGTACGTCATGCCATGGACGCCATATAGGACAGAGGTGCTGTACGAGTACGCCTCCTGGGACGACTACCGCCAAAACAGAGTTACCACCACCTATAAGTGAGTCATGTCTGGGTCTCTTTGTAAAGCTAGAGAAAGGACCTTGGGCTTTGTACACTTGTGATTGGCTTTGGGAAAATTTAATTAACGATTCATCTATTCAAGCAAAGAAAAACTAAATGTTTCATTTAAAATAAAAATGATATAGTAATTCAGGGCTAATTTCACTCTCAGTTCAATAAATTAAAAATGAGTATAGAGCAACCATTACTTTCGAAATGAACAGATATAATTAAAAGCAATTTAAAACCTGGATGAAATGAAATATCTATGATAAGCGTAACCGAAAGTGAAAGTTTTAAATCTTTTAATCTTGTATTATATCATACCAATATTAATGCCATTTATGACTGTCCTTCACATTTAATATGTTAATACAAATATATATTTACTTTCGTCTATGAAAGCAGTTTGTATTGTCCAGGGCGACATGCTGTTTTGAGTTGGTATCTTTATAGTTAATTGCACTAATTGTATCTGGCCTTGGATAAAAGCTTCAGCCAAATGAAATGTAATGTCCCCCTTTTTTAGCTTTCAAATATGAATATGATTTAATCTTGCACAATGGATGCAGTACGCAAAAGCACATAATGGACATAAATGCAGAAATATTTAAAGTGATCAAAATTGTTGTTACAAAACTGTGTATTCAGTCGGCACGATAAGAATCAGATTGAGAAAAAAAAGGTTTCATGGCCGTTAAGGCTCTTTTCCTAATTAATAATATGAATAACATCCTATTAATGTAATTAATGTGAATTTGCTGCAAATTTCACATTTTACATCATTTTCTGTTCTAGGTTGCCTAGCCGTGTGGACGGTACAGGCTTCGTGGTGTATGACGGCGCTGTGTTCTACAACAAGGAGCGAACGCGCAACCTTGTCAAATATGACCTTAGGACACGCATTAAGAGCGGCGAGGCAGTGGTGGTCAATGCAAACTACCACGACACCTCGCCTTACCGCTGGGGAGGGAAGTCAGACATTGATTTGGCAGTGGACGAGAACGGCCTTTGGGTGATCTACTCCACTGAAGCCAATAACGGACGCATCGTGGTCAGCCAGGTACAGCAGGAGGAAGGAAAACAGGTCGATGATTGGAGACAGAAAAGGGAAGGAGTTTTATTACTGACTTGATGTTAATGTCTTTTTTCCTGTTGTCAGGTCAACCCGTACACCCTGCGCTTCGAGGGTACGTGGGCTACAGGATTCGACAAGCGTGGGGCGAGCAACGCCTTCATGGCCTGTGGCGTGCTCTATGCCGTGCGTTCTGTCTTCCAGGATGACGAGGGGCAGGCGGAGGGTCGGGTTGGCAGTGACATGGTGATCTATGCCTACGACACGAGCCGAGGACAGGAGCTGCCCGTTCAGATACCGTTCCCCAACCCTTACCAGTACATCTCCTCCATAGACTACAACCCCAGAGACAACCAGCTGTATGTGTGGAATAACTACTACGTGCTGAGATACCCACTGCAGTTTACCCCACCCCCGCCCACTAAAGGTTTGTGGAACAAGGTGCACTTGTGTATTCGGATCATTTTGATGAAACTAGAGAACCAACAGTGTTCCCGTCCCTCCAGGTCCTATGTCCTCTCTGATGACGACCGTGCGCTCCTACACCGCCACTGTCGCGCTGACCCCAGTGCGCCCATCCGCCTCTCACCCCATAGGCGTCATCAACAGAGGACCCTTTGACCAGCGGCCGATCACAGCCATGGTCCCTCTGACTCCACGTCCACCTCTGCGTGTCCCCATGGCCCCCGGGGGGCCCGGTCAGGTGGGCGGATGTGAAGGCCGCGTGGCACGAGGGGTGCAGTGGCCGCC
Source organism: Eleginops maclovinus (assembly GCF_036324505.1). NCBI lineage: Eukaryota > Metazoa > Chordata > Actinopteri > Perciformes > Eleginopidae > Eleginops > Eleginops maclovinus. Next base: position 17,528,033 of record NC_086353.1, read on the forward strand.
AACGCTGAAGGGAGAGACGGTGGAGCGGCCCTGCCCGAAAGGGTCACTGGGTAGGTGATGCCAGTCTCTTTGCGTAGAGTGTGTGTATCTCGTTTCCCTTTGAAATGTAGTCGGATGTCCCCTCTTTGAACCTGACCTGAGATGAGAGAGAGAAGAAGAGAGGGGTTACAGTGTGAAGAGAAGCAGGGTTCAACAACTCTTCCTCTCGCTGTGCAGCTGTCTTCCTCAGCCAAGCGCTCCCTCTGACCTAAAGCTGTTTTGCAGATTATGTAGATAAGCCTGTGGTGCATTTTACCTTAACCTAATCATGCTGAATGCGTTGGAAATGATTTCAGCACCGAGGTGAGGATTCATTGGGGAATATTCTTATATTGAACCATGTTTATAACATACATACAATAAATGCATTGTCTTATAAATGGGTATAATTCTCAGAACTGGTGTGTTACAGAGCCTGTACACTTGTGAGCAATACAAAAATCTGCTGCTTAACTTAGCATTTGATCTTCTTTTAGCTTTGTACTTGTTTTCTAACAATACCTTTACTTTGGTTCAGACCCAAACTTAGCAACTTATTAAGTCTTATTAGCCAGCAATTGTTTGTTTGCATGGATGATGAATACCAAATCAGAGAAAAAAGGAAAAATCAGGTGGACTCAAACATGACTCCAAATCAAGAATGAATTCTTGCTGGTTGTATAAATCGGAATTTATTTTTGCGAACACTGTACATTAGTTTTCTCCCCACAATTTAGCCCTAACTTAATACAGATATTAAATGTGTTGAATGTGAGCTTAAATGTTTGGAAAACTAAAACAAAACCAACAGTTTTCCAGTTCTGGGCATTATACTAGGGACATGTTTTTCACAGTTATTCAAGAAACAATCTTAAACAACATGTTTGATTGTTTTATTTAATTGTAGGTGTAAAAGTGTTTTGTGGTTGCATGGTGAGGGCAGTAGATGCATGGGAGAACATGTGCAAGGAGAAACAGAAATAGGAAAGCACCTCAGGTCGCGAACCACATTTCTAAAAACTCTGCGTCACCCTGTCTGTTTCTGCAGGTATTGCTTCCTATCAGTGTGTTCAGTCTCCAGTGGGCTGGAACTCCAGAGGGCCTGACCTTTCCAACTGCACCTCTCCCTGGGTCAGCCAAATCGCACAGAAGGTGAGTCATAGACAAACAAACACACACCCAGACACACAAAAGCTGAGTAAATGCCCTGAAGCCAGTCAACAAGCAGTTCTCTCTCAAATGTCAAAATATTTGACATCACAAACCCCCCGGCCTCTCTCCAGATAAAGAGCGGAGAGAATGCAGCCAACATTGCCGGGGAGTTGGTCAACCTGACCCGGGGGCGGATCTACGCCGGTGACGTCAGCATGTCCGTCAAGCTTATTGAGCAGCTATTGGACATCCTGGACTCCCAGCTGCAGGCCCTGAGACCGGCCAATAAGGAGTCAGCGGCACGCAATTACAACAAAGTGAGTTGTGCTGTTGTCGGTGCAGAAATGTACTTGACCTTTCCTGGAAATCAGAGCGGAAATGTCAGTGATGATGATTCTAACAATAGATGTTTTCCTTCTCTTTAGCTGCAAAAGAGGGAGCGCACATGCAGAGCTTATGTTCAGGTGAGAGACGGATAGATGGACAGACGAACAGACTGATAGACAAATGGATAGAGTCAGTGGAAAGAATAAAAACACTCTGTTATTCCCTCCTTCAGGCGGTGGTTCAGACGGTTGATAACCTGTTGGGTCCCGAGGCTCTTGTGTCCTGGGCAGACATGAGCGGTGTTGACCAGTCCCGCTCAGCATCCCTGCTGTTAGACGCAGTAGAAAAAGGAGCGTTTTTATTGGCTAACAACCTCTACGAAGGCCGCTTCAGTGACAGGGCACCGAATGTTGGTACGTCTCATCTTTGTTGTGCTCTATACATCGTTTCAGAAAGTGCCAGTTCGTCTAAGCTTTTGTGTGCGTCTCTTCCTGTGTGTGCACAGATTTGGAGGTGTATGTGCTAAACACAGAGGCAGACATACAGGACCTGACGTTCCCTCACTCTTACGACAGCGACAGCATCTTGCAGATATCGGCTCAGGCTCTGCAGCAGTACAGCAACAATGGTATGTGACACACAAAAACTAATCAATAATTGATTCAGTGACAGCTCAGTTTGTAAACCATATTGAAGACTTTTGTTTGTTATTAAATGAATCTGTTCCCCCTTATTTTCTTTCTTCCTTTTTTATTGCCCTTTTTCACTTTCCTCCCAGGATTAGAATCCTCCAAATTCACAACAAATGTATACAACTACATCACAGTAATTGTGAAGCTGGATTCACGCCCCTAACTCTAACCATCGTCACTGATGACAGATTAACAGAGACATGGAAATTATGATACTAAAAGCAAAAAAATACTTGAGCAAATTTCTGACTTCCTGGAATGTAGAATTTCAGTTTTGTTCTGAAAATTGAGAGAGTGCGTTTTGTAAGATGTGCTGTCTCAGTTTTTCCTTTTGGTTTGTGGGTTGCACCGAAGGAAATCCCCATCATGTGGCAAATTCAGACATGGGCAATAGTACAAATTGAATGAAGTGCATGAATGATTAAATGTAAATCTATAAACATTAGTGTATGCCAAAGATTTATGCACGTTAAAGCTCAAACTATGAACAAAGAACTAATTTCTTTTAAAAGTCACCAGAATACAGGGTAATTGGAAAGTGTGATATTAGTGGGGCTAGTAACAGGCTGTAGAAGTTATACTAGGTTTTCTCCATCTATGTGAAATCTAAACATTAAATAAGGAAATAAATAAAGTCTAAATGTCTCATGTGTTCTTCACTTTGTCCACTTTTCCTCCACAGGCCAGGTGAAGCTGGTCCTCTCTCTCTATAAGAACCTTGGCTCCTTCCTCACCACCCAGAACTCCACTCTGCGACTGGGGCTGGGGCTGGGTCAGGGATCGGACGCCATGCGCAGGAGCCTGGTCGTTAACTCCCATGTGATCTCTGCCTCTGTGCACAGAGGGTCCAACAGAGTGTACCTCTCCGAGCCCGTGATCTTCACTCTCAGGCACCTGCAGGTCTGTCTGGAAATCAGTTTGAGAAATGAATCTGACCTTTTCTGCCGAATCTGGTCTCTAAGTGTTGTTTGTGTTTTGTGTTTGTCTCCATAGCTGGAGAACCACTTCGGCCCTAACTGCTCTTTCTGGAACGGGACGGGAGTCTCTGGGAGTGGCCGGTGGTCTACACAGGGCTGCCGACTCTTACACACCAACAACACACACACTACCTGCGCCTGCAACCACCTGTCAAGCTACGCAGTCCTCATGACATATCAGCAACCGGCTGTAAGTAACACATAACAGTGTTTAGTTCACCTTTACGGCAGACTGAAAGCAGATATACGGTTACAGTGTGTATATGAATTACATGAACTTTCTCTTATGTATTGTACAATGACTGTGTGGCGAAAAGTAGCTTTTTTACTCACCTGATGCTCCTTGGAGACTTCCGTATTTTTTATTTGACAAATATTTACATTTAGCACTGAACACAGCCATGCACTCGATATTTCCCCTGTACATTTAGCATTTGTGCACATGTATGAGTTGTCTGACTCACCTTCATGCACCCATTTGCTGTTTCACATTTGTATTCCCCTACACCGTTCTTTCCAAATGGTTGTTTAAAAATGAAACACATAAGGGGTTATATTTGCGGGTGGTAGCTGTAAAAGGAAAAGAGCGAGTGAGTGATAAATGCTGCAGGGTGTTTTGTCCTGCCATGAAATTGAATTTAGTGTTCCTGGGCAAGATGTTCTCTTTGTTGGGTGTGAATTTATTCATTTGAATAGATGTTATGTAACATGCAGGGACATGCAACCAGAGGGGAAATGCATCTAAAATGCATCTGCACATCTTCCTAAATGTGTTGTTTATGATCAGATGAATGATATCTCTGCTTCTGTCTCTCAGTTCGGGGTCGGTGTGGAGGAGCTTCTCGTCTATGTGGTCTCCTGGGTTGGCATCTCTGTAGCGCTGGTGTGTTTGGCCACCTGTCTCACCACCCTGTGCTGCCAGGGGGCGCCCTGGCACACAGACCACAGCACCATCCACTGCAACCTCTGGGCCAACCTGCTCTTCACTGAGCTGCTCTTCCTCGTTGGTGCCAACAAGACGCAATACACAGTGAGCGCTCGGACATCACTCATGTATTTTAGGAATTTTGTTTAACTGGTCTTATTTTAGACAAGTGGAGAGGAAACACCCACAATACACATTTAGGTGTTCATTTTACTAGAGTTTTTCTTTATGATCTTATAGATTTATCCTAAATTCACCAAGTTAGCATTAGATTATTTATTTAATACTAACATTTCAGTAAACGTACTTACTAATTTAAGGATACTAAATATCCTAATTAAAGTAATAAAGTAGGTTTTATGGTTATGTTTATTACTTAAAGATTGGTATCCTTTTCCACTGTAGTGTCTTGCCAAATGTACTGCATTTACTATATATTTTTCAAAATTAGTTTTGCCTGAAACTTTTAGCCTTTTCAGCCTTTTAAATTTCATTCATATCCATACTCTGCAGGTTTTTACAGAGGGGTTTGTTCATATCAGTCAGAGCCCTGATTTATATAACAATTATCTAATAAAAACATGGCAAAAATATATTTTTTAAAGGCTGGATACTAAAGAGATAACAAAAACTTCCTATGTATAAACCTTTAACTAAGTAAGAATGCTTAACCTGGCTCTACCTGAACATTTCCATCGCGATATCCATCTATCTATTTAAAATGTTTACCTTTTTCACCTAAATATTCCCTCTTCTCTGTGTAAATGTGCAGGTTGTGTGCTCCATCATTGCCGGCCTGCTGCACTTCTCGCTGCTCTCAGTGTTTTGCTGGTTGTGTCTGGAGGGAGTGGAGCTGTACCTGCTGCAGCGTGAGGTATTCGAAGGACGTAACTCAAGGAGGAAGTATTTCTACCTGTGTGGGTACTCGATTCCTGGGCTGGTGGTGGCCGTGTCTGCGGCAATAGACTTCAGAGGCTACGGCTCAGACACTGCGTACGTTGAGTAATGTGTGTGTGTGTGTGTGTGTGTGTGTGTGTGTGTGTGTGTGTGTGTGTGTTTGTGTATGTGTGTGTGTGTGTGTGTGTGTGTGTGTGTGTGTGTGTGTGTGTGTGTGTGTGTGTGTGTGTGCACGTGTGCCTACATATTTTGGGTGGAGATACATGGAGGTACTTTTCTGTGTGTATATTATTGTTTCCGCCCCTACAGTATATTGGAGTTGTTGTTTTGGAGGTTCTTATTTAACTCTTTTTTGTTGTGTTTATATCTGTGTTTGTGTGTTTATATGTGTGTTGTGTGTGTGTGTGTGTAGATGCTGGCTGCGAACAGACAATTACTTTATCTGGAGTTTCCTGGGCCCTGTGGGTGTTATCATCACGGTGAGAGTTCATGCTCTCGCACAGAAAGCAGCCTTTTCCTACATTTTGAATCATCTGTGTGTTATGACATCGTGTTCATTCATTTTTAATGATTATAACGTGAATCCGTGTTTGCTGTTTTTGTCATTTTCGGCCTCAGTTGAACCTGGTTGTCCTGGTGATGACTTTACTTAAGATGCACAGCACTGCTGCTCTGAAGCCAGACTCCAGTCGCCATGACAACCTGAGGTAAGTACAGTGTCTCATGCTGATGTGTTACGGGTGATTATGTTCAGGGCTGATTGTGTTTCAGCAGCTTCGGCTATAATCACAATCATTTTGAAAAACATGTTGAGGTTAATGTAGAAACTGAAACAGGTTGATAAAAAATGTGTTTTCACTTATGTTACTTTACGTTCTAGTTGCACGTTAATTTCTATTATATATATTTTCATCACTTTTGAAATTAATTTTAAAAATCTATATTTGTTGAGCTATAAGCAATCTGTTATGAAGGAATTTTTCCATGGCAAAAAAAAATTGCATTTTTTTTCTACACAGCAACATGTTGAATAGTTTCAAGTCAAGTATTCACAGGTTTTTAAAGACAGGAAATAAATAAAGCAGTCTTGACAGCAGCATTACATTAATGCATTTTTGGAAAGCGAAGGTCAAATCGTTTCTCCATTGTATGAATGAAAAATAAAGGGGAAATAACTGCATTCAATAAAGTGTTAGTAAAAACCAAACCAATGCAAGTGCTTGCATTTGTAGTAGTTTTTCCAATTTACACTCAGGGGTGCTTGAGGATGGTGGCATTCTGATAGATGTGTGCAGGCTCTTCTTGACCTTGGGTAGACATTTACATGAGTAACACGCACACCAGCTCTCTGTTTGCCTTGTTTAAGCTGCAATGTCAAGTCGAAGCGCATTCAAACCTTTTTCGTTCCATTTAAAGCTCAAGACCTGCGAAATCCAATTAGAAATAGCATTCTAGCAGATTTGGGTGAGTGAACTCTTGTTGAAATCACTTGTTGGAATGAAATCAAAATGTGATTTCCAGGGCGTGGGCGGTGGGCTCCCTGACGCTGCTCTTCCTGCAGAGCGTCACCTGGTCCTCAGGCCTGATGTTCCTGTGTGCTCCGTCTCTCCTCCTGGCTTACCTCTTCTCCTCCCTAAACACGGCCCAGGGTCTCCTCATCTCCATACTGCACTGCACCCTCGCCAGGAAGGTCTGTATCTGTCATTATGTAACATTATGTCTAACGTAACATCATCATTTGTGACGAAACAGTTTTGTTTGTTATTGCGTGTAGGGTCAGAAGGACTACGGCCGGTGCCTGCGCCTCTCGCAGTGCTGCGCTACGTCCACCTCAAGCTCTCCGGACTCGGTTAAAGGAGCCGCCCTGCGCTCCAACAGCCGCTACACCAGCAGCCAGAGCCGGAGAGCTACTGCTAACAGACAGGTAAATAACAACACACTGGATCTCTGAGTCTGTCTTTCTCTCTTTGCTGCATCTGAGTTTGACCTTTTCTTGATTATTTCTGTTCCAGAGTCGCATCAGGAGGATGTGGAATGACACTGTTCGCAGACAGACTGAGTCCTCTTTCATCGCTGCAGACGTGAACAACACACCCACTCTAAACAGAGGTAAGGATTTTCTTTGTTTTGAATATCAGCATTGCCCTTTTTACAGAAGCCCTGTTAAGCAGGTGTGACATGTATTTTTTAAAGATCCATTTTCAGTCTGATTTTTTCTCACAAAAAAAGTCAGAATTGTTTTCAACAGGTCCTATTATGCTGCATTTTCGGGTTTCATGTTTGTATTTTGTAACTCTAATGTTGTAGTTATCATGCTTTAATGTTCAAAAAGGTCTTTATTTTTCTCATACTACCTGTGCTGCTGCACCTCTTTTCACCCTCTGTCTGAAACCAGAGCCAGGTCTGCTGTGATTGGTGGGGATGTTAGCCTTTGCAGACCATTTAAATTAACATCTACTGTATACAACACACTACAAGAAAGGGAAAACTCCAAAAATCATAATAGGACCTCTTTAAATCTTAAATATAGGAGAGATTTTTTCTCTCACTGTCCTCTCAAGCTTCCAATCTCCTTTGTTGCTTAAGTATGTTATATTTATGTTCTCCCTCTCTCCTCAGCTGCTCTGGGAAACCACTTCCTTACAAATCCAGTGTTGCAGACTCACGCTGGAGCCTCTCCTTATGACACGATGCTCGCCCAGGGTTACAACCAACCCTTTACCTCCACAGGTACACTCCTTCAGAATGATTCCTCCTGATTTAGAGGCTTTTAACTTCTGAACAGTTTACTTGCTGTCCCTTTTATGTTGGTATCTTTTACCGTCCTTCACTTTTGGGTACTAACAGTACTTTGCAGAACTCTTAAGTCACAGTGAAAAAGGGTTACAGTTTTTTATTTTAAGGTGTACAGCTTTGCCGTTAAGGGAAGTTTCAATTCCCCATTGAAATCTTAGATAGTTTTTGACAATTTTCCATCCTACGACAATATATCAGGAAATTTAAGATTTGACATAAACGTAAATGCATTATTAAAGATTTGTGTACGGAGCAGTGCACCTAAATTAAAGACACAACTTGTAAGTGCTCTCTAATAAGCAAATCCCATATTGTCAGTTTTCAAATGTGTGGTAAGTAACAAGAAATTAGTCATTTCTTGTTACTTACCATTGACAGCTTAAATTACTTGCCAATGCCCATTTATCTTTAATGAATGAATTTTGACCCATCAATCTGGCTCTCCAGCCTGAATTTCCCTTAGTGGCCTAAGAGGTTTGCCCAGTACAGTTTGTCTGTCTTTATATCTGTTTCTGTACAATCTGAATGTTTGTAAATGAAAGCTCAACTTTCTTTGTTTTATACCTGTGTTTTCTGTTTTTTTGACTTTGAAATGTTTGTCTTTTAAATGTTTTTTGACACTTTCCCTCTCTGTCTCTCTGTCTTAACGTGGAGCAGTAGGAACCTTCAGAAACAAGCAGAGTATGAGCTCTTCTTTGTTGTGCTCACTCAAATCATTAAGCGCCACTTCCTTTTTCAATTCATAGAGCTCTGCCACTTTTGCCCACAATAACTATTCATACACCATAAAGACATGACATGAATCTATACTATTTGGCTGCATAACCCAACATTTCATCACAATATTGTTAATACCCAAATCTTTTTGGTGAAGACACACCTTCAGTAGGCACAGGAACCCTAAGCTCTGCTCATTCATTCATATGTTCACTCATGTCAAATATGAAATGTTAATCTTTGTAAGTATCCCTGTTTTCTAATTTTCTCTTCCTGTTTCCTCCAACAGAGGGTGTAGGGTCCCAGAGCCAGGAGTCCTGCGGGTTGGACAGTGTGTGTCTCAATGGAGGTTACACCCCCAACAGCTTCACCCTGCATGGGCTGGGAACCACGCCTGGGTCCCGAGCCGGAGTGGTGGGCAGCACTGACCTTCTGCGCGAGGGAGGAGTTGGGATGGGAGGTGATGACATCTCCCCCGCCCTCCTCACCCCCCACGGGGCTGCAGATCTGGGCAGTGGTGCAGGAATGCGTCATAACCTGTCGGATGCGGCGGCACTTGAAAAAATGATCATCTCAGAGCTGGTGCAGAGCAACCTGAGGCCCTCCACCGCCATGCCCGTCCCTCCTGAGCGCTACGGGAGCCTGGCGAGGCCCCACCTCCACGACAGGCCGGCTCTCACGCACACCGCCACTTTGACTCGTCACGCCCAGCCCCCCCAGGACGGGTGGGCTTCCACCATGCAGCCAAACACAAGGCACAACGGACAAGAGGGCTGGGCGCACACACGGCACCACACGCAGGATGCTGAGACACACTCCTCAACACGTGGACAAGATCATGCCACAACGCCACGCCTACAAGATGGCTGGTCACACTCACGAGGTTCTGGAGACCACGAGTCCCGCGAGCTGATTAAAGATGGGGACAGGTCGCTGCAGGGAACTCTGAGTCGCCGAGGGCTCCAGGACAGGCAGCAGGCGCGCCCCCCTGATGTTCAGGCGCGGCCGTACTCCACCCTCAGCCGTACCCCTGGTACTTTGTCTCGCCACCGCGGTACAATAGAGCCGAGCGGAGGAACAGACAGAGACAGGGACAGGGAGAGAGACAGGGAGCGTTACCGGGACAGGCCCCTCCCGCCTCCTCCTCCCCCTCCCCCGCAGGAGTCTGAGCCCCTGTACAAGGCTCTGGAGGAGCCACTGCTGATGAAGCAGAGGGAGGCCAGCGTGGAGACATGGAGAGGCTGCCAGGAGAGAGAGAAGGATGAGACATTTCTCTTAAAAAGAGACGAAATGATGGACGACTGGAGGGCAGGAAACGAGAGAGGGAGGGACGAGTCGTTCACCTCTCAAACGAGGGACGGAGAAATGGATGTATGGCGAGCTGGGATGGAGAGGGGGAGGGAGGATATGCTGGAGAAGAGAGGGGGGAGGATGGAGGTGTGGAGGGGAGGAGCAGAGACGAATCAGGAAGAGACTTTTATAACTCAGAAAAAAGATTTTACGCTTGAAGGATGGAGGGCTGGGATGGACAGAGACAAAGATGAATCCTTGTTTTTGAAGGACAGAGACGGTTGGAGAGCGGGGATTGAGCGAGAGAATGAAAAGCAGAAGGACCGAGTGCTGGACGTGTGGAGAGGAGGGATCGACGTAGACAGGGAGGAGTCTTTCTTGTTCGATGGCAAAGATGGCGGCCTTGACGGAAGGAAAAGAGGGACAGACAGAGGGTCTCTTCGTTACCATGGCGAACGAGAGGATTCTGACAGCTTCTCTCTGCCCTTGACTCCTGACCTTGATCTTGACCCTGACTCCTCACCCATCTACGCCCATGATTCAAATCCCTCTCCGCTCTACCCCGGAGACCGTCACTCGCCACCAATCAGCATCTTCCCAAGAAGCTCTCCCCCGACAAATATCTTCGTTCCTCGAGACAATAACTCGCCTCCAAACAATCTGTACTCCCGCCACTCCCCGCAGGTGTACAGCCGAAGCAGCTCCCCTCCTCGCTTCTACACCCGCACCTCCCCTCCCACACTCTCGTACCCTGACAGCAGCCCTGAAGGTCCAGAAGACATCAGCCCCACAGGCCAGCCCCAGCGGCCCGCCCTGGAACTGCCCTACAGCCTGGGGCGGCCGCCACTGGGCCCGCGTCCCAATCACCTGCAGACCTTCTACCAGCCGCCACCGCTGGCATCCAATGGAGAAGCAGCATACACAGGAGAGCCCACCTCGGAGGGAGAAGACGGACAGATGCAGCGGGTGACGAGCCTGTGACTAGGGCGGTGGTGATCGGGGCATAGAAACCAGGGATGATGCGGAAGACAGGGATAATACCAAATAATGATGATCAAACTGATGGGAATTACGATGACTATGATGATAAAGAGGACAACAAGGATGAATGCTGAAGGTAACGATGATGACAGCGATGGCTCCTCCCTGCTTCTATCTCCCGATCACCACGAGACTTCCCCCTTTTCATGTTTTGTTACTTTTCTATGACTGTGATCCATTCGAACGTCCTCCACTTCCTCTCCTCATCCTCTCTTACCCCGTAACCCTGCTGTGTCTTCCCGTCTCATCAGTGCTTATCTTTATCGGCCCATCGTCTAAGTTTCTATTGGTTCGTCGGCTGGGTGTCGCCCTTTCCTGTAGCAAGCAAACAGTGTGTCAAAGAAGCACTCGAGTGTTGCCAAAAAATCCTTTCAAAGAACATGTGCATGACTTTATAGTGGCTTTACAAGGCTACATACAGTAGGAGGAAAGTGCTGAAGTGTGTGTGTGTGTGTGTGTGTGTGTGTGTGTGTGTGTGTGTGTGTGTGTGTGTGTGTGTGTGTGTGTGTGTGTGTGTGTGTGTGTGTGTGTGTGTGTGTGTGTGTGTGTGTGTGAGCGTGAGCACAAAAGAATGCGTGCGTAGCTTGAAGAGCATGCGTGTGTGAAAGGAAGAGTGTGTGTGAGTGTGTGTATATACATCATTCTTGTATAATTAATGTATCACAGTGAAGCATTTTATCAATATCAACTGGGGGGACTCCTACACAAATCCCCTCCCATTGATTTTGAACTATTGACCAATCCCATTTCACATCAAGACCAAAACCTCCGCCGCCCCTCCCCCAACCTGCCACAAACTGTCAGTGATGGAACTCGTTGCCATGGAGTTTGACATAGCAACAGGACTCTTGAATACAGAGCCAGAGATCATATGAAACCTCAGAACTTTTCTGCGCCCCTGAGACCCCTGTACATATCGACCTCAAGTGTTCTGATTGTCTTGTATTGCTATTGAAGTTCAAGTAAACATGTGAAATAAATGTAACTGTCTTTCTCTTTGTGTGATTGTACAGAGAAAGGGAGCGTTCACAAGAACATATTCACAGTGGAAAAGGTTGGGGGTGGGAGACTGTTGATGAATTTAATAAAGAATATCAGAAAAATAAAAAGATAAAGAATACTTTTACAGACAGTGGTTGAATGTAACTAAGTATGTTTACTAAGATAACTTTCTGTACATAAAGTACTTTTACATTTTACTTATGGATGGATTACTGAACAGGCCTATCGGGCACAGGACCAGGGGCTCAAAGGTCATGCCGTTTTACCTTATTACATTTCTATTCCACAAAACTCATTTATTCTCCCCTGACAGCTGCTCTTACTTTGTAGATTTACATTTACATACACAAAGAATTATCAATTCATCGAGTATTGTTATAGTATTGTAACACAGCAGTTTGTTATTAATATATAAATATAGATTATATCTATAGATTATACAATAACATCAAAAAGTGTTATGAACAAATTGTGCGTGAAGTATTATTTCACAAACTAAACTTAGAGACCATTTTTACTTTAAAAAATCTCATTTTTATTTAATGATCTGTGTGCTCTTGGAGTGGTAAGTAGTCAACCTGCGTTAGCATTCAAACAAATCTGAGAGCTATAGTGTCCATACTTTACAAACATGGATTATATCTATTGTGGAGAAATGGTAATCTTCTATCTTGTTATTGAACAGACTGCACACAAGACGGATGCATCCTACCACATCTAAATGGTACAACATTAGGAATTTGAGTTGCCTTCTCGCTATATGTGCTTTACTCAAACACCATTACATTCACAGGGTTCATGTAAAAAAACATAACAGTAGTTCACAACTACAGTAAAACAAATATTACATGTTTTTCTGACATGTATTACATCCTACATTTCAAATCAATACTATGTTGTTATTAATACTAAGAACAAAAGTGCTTTTAAAGTATCATTCGTTGTTGTACAAAATATTTATATATTTACAGGTGAGTGGGAATGGTTGCTGTGTGTTCAGAATTCATTCTTCTCTCATCACAGGTGAGTGTACATGTGAAGCTAAAGTCAGTCTCAAGGTCAAAAGGTCAGATGCTCTGGCTGCTTACACTCGTTTTTAGCACCCGCCCTCTTCCTCTCTTCTAGTTCACAGTTTGTCTTTTCAGTCACATTCAGTATCTCCCTGTCCCTCAAAGCTTCAGTACTGAGGTATGTGGTTTGACTTCACAGGAAATGATCTCACATTCTTCATATTTCTTCCACTCTACACTACAGGCAGCAGGTGGCAGGGGTTGGTAGATGTGAGGGTTTAGCAGACAGTGTGGAGGGGCGACAATGGGCTGTCCAGGGTGTCAGTCGGAGACAGACATGAACTGGAGCCTTTAAACATGGACGAGATGTGGAAGGCCTGTGAAATACAGAAACACATGCCAAATGTTAAGACTTTAATAGACCCTGGTATGTGGACATGCCTAAAACCTAGGTAAGGTGTACTCACCACCCAGTAAGCAGTCAGGGCGCCCTGTATGTAGCCTGTGAGCACATCGGATGGGTGGTGCCTAAAGTCTGAGATGCGGGTCAGACCTGTGTAGACCGCCAGCAGAACCAGGAAGAACTGCAGAGCCGGCCTCAGCAGCCGAGCACCACGCCATGTCAACCGCGCCTGCAGGTAAAACTATATGACAAAAATGAACAACAATTTAATTTTGTGTGTAATGTCTTCATCTGTTAGTCAATAATAATATATTTTACATTGAAGTCTACCATTCAGTGGATTACAGAAAAACCTCTGTTGCAATTTTGATGACATTTTGGGAAAGGAATATATGGTGGCCATAGCGCTTGTTGACACTTGGGGATTCTAGCGTTGGACAGTGTTTTGTTTATCCACCGCTTTTGGCTAACTCTGTGCAACTCTGTGTTTCTTCATTTGAAAGTGTTTTGGAAGATTTGTGTTCTTTTTATCACCAACTTCTTTTTTAAACTGCAGCCTCTTTTCCCTAATGGAAATGTTTTGGCCCGTTGTATCAACTTTTTCGGCCACCGTAGAAGAGCATGGTTAATTGACGGCACCAATCCTATTTTTACTAAATGAAGATGGTATGTCTGCCAATGTTACTGATTTTGGATGATATTCTTACAGTAGCAATTCAGTACAGACGAATGCCATACTCACCCCTCTCTGTGCATTGTGTTTGTGTTAATTATTAACTATTTGATTGATATATAGGGGGATGGAGGAATGTAGCTTAAGTAAAACTACACAGTTGCCCTCTTTGTCCTTCTGGTGATCCAACTATGACATTGAATCTCTCTTAAAAACACTTACGTATGTGTTGAAATATCATTATAGACACAGTTTCCCAAGTTAAGGTGAAAACAGGAATTAACAGTCTTGTTGGTGCAGTGGATGTGCCTTGTTTTTCATCTTCCCTTTTTACCCTTTTTAACCAGCACACCCCCCCCACACACACACACACACACAAACACTCACATTAATATGCTGTGTGCATACATGTACATGTGCAGGCCCTTGCACAAGGACACACATAGGCTGCCATAAACACATATAAATGTGGGAGCTTGCACACACACACTGACACAATAGAGGAAAGCAGTGAGGCGGTGAGGCGAGGTCACACTCCTCCCACAGCTGAACAAAGCTGTCTCTGTTTGTCCCATTTCTCCTTTCAGCCTTTTCTTTCTCCCTCTCCTCTTTCATTCCCTCGCTTTCTGCTGCTAACTGGACTGAAGATGGCTCCCTGTTTCATTCATTCTCTCTCTGTATTTAATAGAGAGATGGTAATTGAAAATTGGAGAGATGGCAAATTGATTTTTTGCCTGTGTGTGTGTGTGTGTGTGTGTGTGTGTGTGTGTGTGTGTGTGTGTGTGTGTGTGTGTGTGTGTGTGTGTGTGTGTGTGTGTGTGTGTGTGTGTGTGTGTGTGTGTGTGTGTGTGAATGGCTAGAAATACTCACTGCTAAATAGAGCATTGTGTACATTGCAAAGGAAGCGTGGCCAGAGAAGAAGGACTTCCTAAAAAAAATAGAGAAGTTTTTAGAATAACAAAATAAAAGCATAAAACAACAAATCACATGTCCTTGAACATACAGTACACACACACACACACATACACACACACACACACACACACACACACACACACACACACACACACACACACACACACACATACACACACACACACACACACACACACACACACACACACACACCTGGCCTCCTCCTCCAACCGGTGGTCAGGTTGGCGGCAGTTCACCGTTGCAATGTAGGTTCCAGGTGTGCAGTTAAGCGACGCATAGGTGACACCGCACACAGACAGGAAGTGCGGTCGCAGCCGACCGACACTTAGCTTGGCCATGTTGGTCAGGGACTGTCCGACGAAGCAGCCAAACAGGAAGCAGCCCAGCTCCTTGTACAGACAGGACACATACAGGTTCCTCACAAAGGCCTTAGAGCTGATGCCTCTGAAACGAACCCGGTAACACTCCCCGAGGGCGATCTGCAGGAGGACATGTTGTCATAAAACATTGTCCTCAGTGTGCGAAATGAATAATGAACTGCCCGCCATGACAGGGATGTTGAGTACTCACAGTGAGGCCGGTGATGATGATGCCACCGGCGATGAGTAATTCGTCCGGTATGGCCTCTCGATGCAGATAAGGATACGTGATGCTGGGGTCCCCGCACATGAAGCCCCTCCTATAAGGACTCACTGCCTTCAGCTCACACGCAAAGAAAGGGATGGAAGCTGCACAGGAGGAAAGGGACATGATTTGTTATCACAACAATCCCCATTGGGAGTATAGACATTCCTCTTTGTGATGGGAAAGTGGAGATGATGCGTGGGAGGAGAAAGGTTACAAACTAAAGAGAAAGAGCAATTTTCTATTTGTCCAGACCTTAGTCATGTGATATAACCTAGAGTTCTGTTGCTTTGAGTTGGCAAAAAAAAAAATCCTACTAGCAGTGTTACTCTGGGGATGGTGATGTTGGTTGGTTGGTTGGTTGGTCCACTTTGGTCCAGTCTGAAATATCTCAGCTATTTAGCCCTAAACTTAAGTTTATGATCAAACCCCTGCAAAACACATGCTAATAGTTCCCATCAGCTCAGCTTCACCTAGCTAGGGCTATCTAACAAATAGTAGCATGGTAGAACTCACTACCAACACACTTAATTAAGATGTAAAAATGAACAATTTCCTGCCAAACATCAGCATACTATCAATACTGTTATTATCAGTTATATTAGCATTAAATTCAGCCAGGCAAGAACTTTGTGTAAAGAACCCACCTCTATATCAGCTCAAACTAATGGCAGCATGATCTAAATCTGATCGAAAAAAGATGGAAGTCTATAACAAAACTAATAGGAAATATGACATGGGAAAATGGAAGGAGGGTCAAACGAGAAATAGTTTTGCAGGACATTAAGGGTGGGAACTCAGACCTTTCCCTTGGAAAGCATTCAGCACTTTACAGAGACCCGGCTTGAATTGTGTGTGTGTGTGTGTGTGTGTGTGTGTGTGTGTGTGTGTGTGTGTGTGTGTGTGTGTGTGTGTGTGTGTGTGTGTTTGTGAGTGTGCGTGTACATGTGCATTTGTGAGTGTGTGAGTGTGTGTGTGTGTGTGTGTGTGTGTGTGTGTGTGTGTGTGTGTGTGTGTGTGTGTGTGTGTGTGTGTGTGTGTGTTTGTGAGTGTGCGTGTGCATGTGCGTTTGTGAGTGTGTGAGTGTGTGTGTGCGTGTGTGTGTGTGTGTGTGTGTGTGTGTGTGTGTGTGTGTGTGTGTGTGTGTGTGTGTGTGTGTGTGTTTGTGAGTGTGCGTGTGCATGTGCGTTTGTGAGTGTGTGAGTGTGTGTGTGTGTGTGTGGGTGTGTGTGTGTGTTTGTGAGTTTGAGTGTTTGTGCATTTCTGTTGATGAGAAGAGAAAGGGGCGTTGTTGTGACTTCAGCTTCAACTCTTCCCTACAAAACAAAGCAAATGCTGCAGCAGATCAGAGCCAGAACCAGCCTCACACTGTCTCTGTTTGTCTCCGCTCTCTCTCCCTGTTTTGCATGCCTGCACACACACAGTGGACAGAGGGTTGAGAGACAGAAAAAGACAGAGAATCCCTTCCTTATGCACATGTCCAACTGTTAGAATAATATTCAGACTACATCACCGTCCAGCTTTTTCCAATTAACCGACATTATATAACCCCCCTGTCACATATAGGGACCATGTGAGGGAGCAACAAGTACAGTTATGTGCGCACACACACACACACACACACACACACACACACACACACACACACACACACACACACACACACACACACACACACACACACACACACACACACACACACACACATTTATTTATTTATAACAAATACAATTCCCCCTGTCCAGGCTCTACCCTGAGAACTGGAGGTTGTCATGGAAACTGCAGAATTCCCTGGGCAATGCACAAACCAGCTGGCACGGAGCGCACGAGAGCGGGCACGAGTGGAAATCAGAGAGCCAGCATGTAGTAGGACAGAAAACTTGAAGAACTGTCTCTCTTTTTGCTGCTCATGTTCTGCAGACCCTCATCCCTGATAGGATCATCCTGCCTGAGTCTGACTGTCCTTGTTGAATAAATACAAAGGGATGGAAACAAAGCAGGACAGAGCTTCAGGTGAAGTTCACCTTAAAAAGGAAGTAATAACAAACTTCAACATAGTTCCTGTAAAGTCTTCTCTGTCTCTCCCTCTCTCTCTCCCTCTCACTCATAATTAGGACTTTAGTTATATGGTATGACTACAGAGGAACAGCATTGCATGCATCAGGTGTGTGTCACTGTGACAGTAGGTATTTTTCAATGATTCATCCAACTAATGAACCCTTGCATTAATGAAAAATAAAACATAACAAAACTGTAAAAAGTCACACATTTCATAACGCTCATGATGATCAAAGAGTGCTTGCGAGTGCCTCCAAGCAACACTTCACCTAAATATATTCACATTTATCAATACATAAGACAATAAACCAGCTAATATTTCAAACGTATGCATGGATGGACACAATAACAGAAACACCTCACTGCAGTAAACCAACAGCCTAACAATACATGACCTACAAAAAGATGTATCAGCACCTCAACGTAAACAATTTTTACTTCCAATAAGTAAATAGATATTTACAATGGAACTTTAATTATTTGATGATATGAATAAGGTTCCACAGTTTATGTTCAAGTTCACTCCCAGTCCACTTTGTACACTAAGTACTCAGCAATGTATTAAAAAATGAAACAGCATATACTTTATATTGATATTTACCCAGGAAGAGGCAGAGGAGGTCTAACCCCACCAGAAGTTTTCTTTTGGATAAAGCCGGTCCAGTTATCTCTATGAGTTTCTTCCCTGTGCCGTTCTCCATCCCCATCCCTGCTGCGGCCAGGCTGCTCTTGTTGTCCGTGAGTTTGAGCTGGAGCTCGGCGCTGGAGACGTGCACACCCGCGCTCTGCGACCCGAATTTATCCAACATGACGTTTAGCTGCAGCGTAGAAAACTTTTTTGTATGAAAAGTGTAGGAGCGTCCTTGAACTACTAATGTGCAGATCTATGGAGAGACTCTAAGCAAGTCCACGAGTTAAACAGTATTTATGATGCTCCCCACGGCACGTGTCGCCTCGCTGTCATTGTAAATTATCTTTTTTACGCATTCTTAATTTCATCACAGAGTCTGCAGGGCTCGCCCCGACTCGTTACAGAGCATCCGTCACCTGGAAGTTATGCACCGGTGCGCAGAGGGAAAACTCTGGTTGTGCAATAACCCGAGGTCCTCTCTCTCCCCCCCCCCTCTCTCTCTCTCTCTGCTCTCTCTCTCTTCTCTCTCTCTCTCTATATATACATCTCTCTCTCCCCCCTCTCTCTCCCCCCCCTCTCTCTCTATATATATACACATCTCTCTCTCTCTCTCTCTCTCTCTCTCTCTCTCTCTCTCACACTCATAATTAGGACTTTAGTTATATGGTATGACTACAGAGGAAGAGCATTGCATGCATCAGGTATGTGTCACTATGACAGTAGGTATTTTTCCATGATTCAACTTACAACTTTCCCTAAGACTTTCATTCACACAAACCCGAGTTGACCTGGGAGTAGACTTACGTTTTTAATATATTTGAAATATATTTGAGTAAATCAATGATTGGACTGAAGGCTAAAACATTGCTAGTGTGCATAGTGACCATTTATATTTCCTGATTATTACCTTTTAATGTGCACCATGGCATTAACCAACAATTAGCTAATTATTGCATACTTTAAACAGGTTTTACATTTGGAAAAAAAGTAGGCTTGATACGAATTGGGACATTTTCACTATTTTCTGTAATTTTGGAGACAAACTGATTAATCGAAATCTAGAAAACAAGTGTTGAAAATCCATTGATAAATGCTTAATAAATAGTTTTGGTTAAAACCCTCTGGATGTAACTCTTGTCAAGGCGGTTCTTCCCAACCTAACTAACTGCTTTAGAAAATGGTTCATTTTTGATTATAGGTTTATCATCTCTCTGAGTGATTAAATGACAGAATCAATAACTCACTATCATTTCTGTTCAGTTAATATGAAGGTGCATTGAAGTGGCAAACTCCATTTCAGAAAAGCAAATCAAACACTCAAGTGTCTTGAATCTGTGTCGGTGCTAAAGACCAGCAGGTGGAAACCCAACTGTCTAAATGTCTACGAGGAAATTAAATCTTGATCTATTACCTTAACATGTTCTGATTAGTTTTGTCTAACTTTAAGGACCTCTTAAAAACAGCATGATTTTAGTTTTGTAAGTTATCTTCCCATCTAGAGTTAAAAAGAAGATAAAGCAGGGTATGCTTTGGGGCGTGGCTACATTGTAATTGACAGGTTGCTGCCACAGTGTCCGGTTTGGGTGTTTTCCTTTTAGAGCCCTTTCACAGTGTCTTTCAGTTCATTACAGTTAATTGTTACATTTTGGGTGCCAAAAAGAATCATTTTCCAGCATCTCAGCAGCCTGTCGTGTCACAACTGGTTCCAAAAATTCCAAGAAAGCGATGGCTCAAAACCAAGATGTCAATGAGAGCAAACAGAAAAAGGCATCAAAACAGTGGTGCACAAACCATTGGGCGATTTAATGGTGACTACATCCAATTTTATCAATATGTACAGACAGCAACCGGTTAGCTAAGGGTTGAGACTGGGAACAGCTAGCCTGGCTCTGTCCAAATGTAAAGAAATCTGCCAAAAAGGACCTCTAAAGCTGACAAGTCATAATGGTGTGTCTTGTTTTTTTGTTATTTTTTAACTTTGGTTAAGCTATGGGTTTAGTAGCTTCCAAAAGTCTTTACTGTTTTATTTACAGCTTCTCAGAGCCCAGCCAAGACAGCAAAAAATAAAATCATTAATTTCAAATGAAGAACCCTTTATAAAAAAATGTACCCTGAGGGCAAATTAATGTACTTAAGACATAAAAGGTTTTCTGTTTCTGTTCATCATTATGTTTGAATTAGTTGGTTAGGTTGTCCCATTTAGATTAAGTAAAGAAGCACACTTAGGGTATTGAAAACATATAGGGAATTAAATGTTATGAGGACATGAGAAACAAACATACTATTTATAGCACATTTACACCAAGGGTTGTATTGTACAAGTTATATTACATTTAGCAAAACTTTCCCAAAGATACATTAGATATTAGTAATTTTTGCCAATTACAGCAACAAAAAGTTGTCATTGCAGTATCCAAAAAAACAGAGTTGGAAGGGAAAAAGCAGAGGAAAGTAAACAGTGCAGCCCTGTTCTGATTTATTATGTGCACTGTATCGCCACCTGCTGACCTAGCTGTAACCTAAGATAACCTCAGAGTCTCCCTCAACAATGTGGGCAATAAGACACAATAGTTTAAGCAAAGAGTGAAATTATTGTCATATTTGTATCACTTCTCTTATATACCCAAGTACTGTAGTAAAATGAATAGTGTATGGAAAGTATTAGTATTTCAACTCTGTTGAAGTGGCAAGAAAAAACAGTGCCAGGGGAGGTTTCATTTGTCTCTTTTGATGATGGCCAGCAACTTGTTTTTTCACTTTCTGTACGTATATGAACATTTAAAAAAGCATGAGAAAGCAAGAGAGAGCGAGTTTCTGTGCTTTCTTAATTGTGAACTGAAAACAAAGGCAGGGTTTCCCTAAAGCTTTACGTAATCCTGACCACAGAAAACCCAACTGTCAATATGAAAACTGCATGTGTTAGCATGTGTGTGCGCAAGTTTATAGATTAATATCTATAATAGTATAATGGATTTCCTTTAGAGACGTCTTTCTCATGTATTTCATACATTTCAGTAAGGACATTTATGAAATGTTGAAATAACTCAACATGACACATTACAGCAGCTGAGTAATGCTGTCATCACTTCCTCTGATGAAAGGTGGAAAAGCAGACGCCTGGGGGAACTCTTGTTTCCTTTAACTAACTACTGTACATCAGCAGTCCTAAACATGTCAACCAATCAATCAAACTTTATTTATAAAGCACTTTTCATATACAAAAGTTATGAAAAGTGATTTGTATAAAATAGAAACCAGATCCATAGAAAGAGCAACACATAACTTTGATCAATAAAAAAAAAGCAGAATGCAAACGGAACTCAATAAACACATGACTGAAAAAGACAAGACTAAACAAAAGTAAATTAAAAGCCAAACTAAAAGGTGGACACACACACACACACACACACACACACACACACACACACACACACACACACACGCACGCACGCACGCACGCATGCACACCCACACACCCACTCCCACACACACACACACACACACACACACACACACACACACACACACACACACACACACACACACACACACACACAGACATAACATTATACATTTGGGTTGTTTTTATGATTCCCGGTTCAATAAAAAAAAGTGTGTGTGTGTGTGTGTGTGTGTGTGTGTGTGTGTGTGTGTGTGTGTGTGTGTGTGTGTGTGTGTGTGTGTGTGTGTGTGTGTGTGTGTGTGTGTGTGTGTGTGTGTGTGTGTGAGTGAGTGTGCGTGTGGTTATTCCTGCTTATGTTTAAACAAGTGTTTTTAGTTTCATAAGGGAACCGAAGGCTTGGGTTTTTGCTCCCTGACCTTCGGCACTAATGTCATACTTGTAATACTAAATGCTACATTTCTCTGTTTCATGTGTCATGCTAACTTCCTCATCTTTGTTTGTCACTCCCACACAGAAACAGTCCCCACATTTGTTCCCATCATTCCCACTGACTTTTGTCACTTGCCATTCTTCATGACATTTTAAATACTGGAGCAAATCCTAAGGTTAGATTATGCTATTCAGTACAAGACACAACATTTGATTAAGGAAATGAAATGTATGTATCACGACCAATGTTTGTGTTGACTTTATAGACCTGCAACCACAAAGCTACCTGACCAACTTCCCCCTTTGCTGTGGAGAGAGGGGAAAATATGCAAAAAAACAAGAACAAGAAATGTTAAAGGATCCCCAACCTCCTAAAATAAGACTAATGTAGATATAAGAAAATAAACAAAGGGTAAGCAGAAGGATTGAATGTAATTTAGTGACTTTTTGTTTGTTTCATGTTTTACGTGTCATTTAGAGGAACATTAAATTCCAGCCGGGATACAGGGCCAAGTTCAAAGACAATAACTCTCAGACAAGAATACTGTGATCACTGCGTTTTGCTCAATGATTTCCCGCTTTACAGCAGTATGACAGCACTGGTTTCCAAAACACAAAATTGGCAAAGAGGGGAGGAAAGGTCTACATTAAAAAGTCTAATACATAATTGAGACCTCCATCAGTCAAAATAGAGGGATCAGATTGGGCTAAAATGTGCAGTTTATAATATGTATGCACTGTTTTTTTAAATTCCAAGCAAAAGCTGTTGATGTTTGTAATTGACAGCTTTTTGTGTGGTTTGGCTAAACATATCTCTGAACTGGTGACTGTCACTTCCCGTCCTATGTTTGTCTTTATGTAATGTGCACTTCCCTTTCAGGAACCAACCGCAAACATTCCCTTAACATTTTTTATCTTAGCAAATGTTGCAGATCTGATCAGCTGATCATGCTTACATCAGTGAAGAGCATTTGAGTTGGATTTCCATAAATGCAAGTGTAAACTTTCCTGTGGGATTACAGGATCACCACCTGATGCAGGAGGGAAAGTCCTCACATGTAACACCCTGACACTGGCGAATATTTACTGTATCTTACAGTAAAAGTAAACAAAGCCCATTGAATCTGAGCAGCGATCACTCACTTGCTTGCATTGACCTAAATACAAATTCACTACAGCCTATCAAACATAAAAAAAGATTTTAACCCAGAGCACAGATTGGGCTGATTTGAATATTATTTGGCTATAAACCAAATAATTGAGCCTTAAAATGTTGATCTGTTTGTGGAACTAAATAAAACATCTGCATAAACATCAAAGTCATTAGAGTTAATCTTCCTGATGGACACACAAGGCTGTTTTCAGAGGATTATTTGGCAACTTCACAATGACTATATCTTTGATATGGTTTGCAAATTACCCTAGGAGGAAACATAGAAAAAAGCCTTTCTCATAGAAGTTGACTTGTGTGAGGGAAGACATTGTTTTCTTAACCCTGCACGTTGAACTTAAGTAAGAGTAGCATAAGTTAGTTGTAAAAATACTCTGTTAAAGTAAAAATCCTGTATTAAAACTCAAAATCACCTACATATAGCACCCAAGGCAAAGTGCTTATTTAGCGTAAAGGCCCATTTCAGAATAATATACATGAAATGACATGTGATAATTCATACAAACATGTGTCTATCACAGCAGGTGAAAGTTGAGCTGAACTGAAAAACTATGTATATTGCTGTTAAATATTTCAACCTATAATTATGTGTCGATGTTATTAGTTAGTTTATATTTTGTCTCAGCTAAAAAAACTGCATCTGTAAAGTAAAGTAAAACTACAAACTAAATAACTAAATATGTCAATTAAATGTAGTTGATAAAAAAGTACAATAATGGCTATCAAAAAGCATTAAAATAAAAGCATAAAGCAGTATAAAATATAAACACTCATGTTAATTACAAGTACTTAAGATTATTTTATTAAATACACTAATTGAATAAATAAACTAAGTTACTTTCCACAACTGTAAGTGTGTGCTGTAGCTTTAAGAATTCCCTTTATTGGAACTAATGGGCTTTGCCAAACCATTAATAACAGCACCGGAGAGTAACAATACACATACAGTATACATATGCAGACGGGTGTGTCCATATATTTCTGGCCATTTCATTAAACTAAAATATCCCAGTGAAACATTCAGAAGAGTGCATGATGATGCAATGCTGCATCTATCACATGATCAGTCCCACTATTGTAACTACTGCTTTTTGTTTTCACAATGAGCATTAATACTTAACACAATCTGCTTACTCGGAAAATTCTAAAAAATAAATTGCTGGAAAATGTCTAGACATTATTAGCAGTAATTAATGAACCCAACTTAAAAGCCTGTTTCTTGTATTTATTATGCAACATTGTAAAAATCCAGTTGTGACAGTTACACAATCTATGAAAAGTACATGAATCATTATGAATGTTCAAAGACAAAAAAGAGAGTGTTTTGGCACTGCTTCTTTTTCCTTTTTGTGTTATTTGAAGGAAGAAACAGGCCAAGAAGGGGTTTGATATTGATTATTTTGAACTGACAACATTTAAATGATTTCAAAAAATGTTTGCTGCAGTTTCCATTTAGTTTACCTTCATTGCTGACAACACATTGCAGAATTGTATTCAAAGTACACACATACATATGTTATAAATGGCATACAAAGTTGGTTTCCTTGTGCATCTTGACTGTCACGTTTCTGGGAGCAGTTTCCCTGTTTGTCTTTGCAGGACCAAACAGAGTCAGAGCCAAACTGGGAGCATGTGCAGTTTCCCTGTTTGTCTTTGCAGGACCAAACAGAGTCAGAGCCAAACTGGGAGCATGTGCAGTTTCCCTGTTTGTCCTTGCAGGACCAAGCCGAGATGGAGCAGAAGGAGGATTTGTCAGAAATGGTTAATAAACAGTTAACCTCGCTGTACACAGCGATGTCATTTCCCTGAGACTGCTGGGCATTTCCATCCAGCCAGAAGTACTGTTAACCATGTGCTGGATGTGGTTGTTCTTGCCAAACCACATCAGGTGAATAAAGATTCATCTATGAGGAAATTTTAACCTAACCTTTTTGGTGCATGAAGTTCAATCTAACAAATATTACGCAGTTCTTTTATTTAATTTGAACCATTTCATTCAAAATTGTTAAACTAACTAGCCCCAACCCTTTTGGAAACCTACAGTTCTTTAACATTGATGTGAGTTCTGTTTTCCTTCTCAACTACTGCTTATCTCAGAGATGTAGAGATCTGTTAAGAAAAACATTGTCTTACTTAACTTTTTTGTTTTCTTTGATATTTTTTGGGCCAGACAGCGATTTTATTTGAGAGTGTAAGGGGAGCAAGGAGGGAGGAACTTGGCTGTAATGGCCAGCTTGGGATTCAACCAGCTTACTAGGCACACATTCACTACATTTGGGCCACTATATTTAATCAATGAGCTATCCGGGAGCCCTCACTTTACATTTTAGCAAGTGTAATACTTTCTCCCGATAAAGCTGGGTCTTCCTGTAAAGGTTCCATCAAGGAAGATTCAGGGTAATAACTGCAGAAGTTCTGTTCACCATAAGCTGGTTGTGGTTGTTATTACCAAACCACAACAGGAGAATAGAGATTCATCTATAGGGAAGAGAAAATGAGCATTATTCATAATAATAATAATGGTGATGATGATAATAATAATAATAATAATAATAATAATAATAATAATAATGATAATAATAATAATAATAATAATAAT